>NC_081406.1:295048014-295648014 GCF_030272615.1 Cryptomeria japonica | reverse complement strand
CCCATTGAAAAGATTTTTTTCAGTATTTCGATACTTATGATTTTTGTGGAGAAAGTGCCTATACTAATCAAACACATGTTTTCCTAAACTTTTTGAATGATGATATTTTATCTTTGGACAACAAACTGGACATGAAAATTTCCCTTTGTTTGAAGATCTACAAGTTAATTTATAATTGGATTAAATACATTAATTTTTTTAATTATAATTATCATGCGCAACTTGAACACTATAACATACCACAAAAATGTGTTAGCCCTAGGGCATCGTGTATTGTACATACAAGCATCACATGGAATTGATATTGTCTTTGTCCTATTGGTCTAGAGACATCATACATAGTGACACCATTCCATAACTGCAGCAACTTGTCGATAAGAGGCTCAATATATACATTCATATCTTTAACTTGGTACTTACCTAATCGAATGAACAAAAACATTACATAATTATTATGACCATTTTACTACAATATTTATAATTAAATGTAGATGACTATTAAATGATAAAATACCTGGAAAAATCATTGCCAACATTATGTGCTCCCTCTTTATTGACATCCATGGAGGAATGTTATTGTTGATAACAAAAACATGCCACACTGAGTAAACTGTTCTCAGCTCTCCAAATGGATTGACATCGTCCGCTGCCAATGAAAGCCTGAGATTATGAGGTTCTTCTTTAAAGTGTGGCCACTTTTCCTCTATGTCCATAAATGTTGAACCATCCACGGGCATTTGAATAATGTCATCTTGACTTCTATTGCGTGCATGGTAATCCATAAATTGTGCCAAGCTAGTGCACATGAATAATCATTGCATACGTGGAATAATGGGAATATAACGAAGAACCTTGCGAGGCACCTTTTTTGTTATTTGATCTGTTTGATATCTACTGATGTGACATTCAGGGCATTCGGTTCAAAATTCATGTGTAGGCTTGGAGGACCCTACACAAGGTCTATGAACACTCACTTGGTATTACAATAGAAAGAGCCTTCCTCTAGAACTTTGTTTGCAACGCACACATCATTGGTAATCATTGTTATGATGGATGGTCTATTAGGATAGTAAATAAAATGCTTATTCTTTTTCCACCCTTTGAAACTACAACAAGGTATTTGACTTGGCAGGGTCCCCACACATCACTTCAACACCAAACATTAGGAAATTCAACCTTTTGCCTTCTCAATGCATTTTTTTTTGTCTTCACTAGTTTTCTCAGTTTGATACATAGGGATATCAGACCTTTGATGGCATCATCACATGCGCAAACTTCCCCATATGTCCCTATAAGTCTAATATATTAAATACACTTCACCTAGCACTATCTAGTATAGATTCTTGTGTCCTATCCATAAAGGATGTTTGCACACCACACTATCATCCTTGACTCATGTGTATGATGCAGAGCATGTATAATGGTTTCAACATACAAAATCAATGATCATATAGTTCATTCTTCTACACACCCTTGGATGCATTAATTGGCTTCTAGGCTTGGGAAAACTAAAATGAATTGATCCAACACCATGAGGATAGGGTCAAGTATCATGGCAACTGATCATAATTTGTGAAGACAGGGTTCACACTCATTGATGGTTATTTTGCAACTCACCTTGAGTCTACATGAGCTGCAAAATCTTGTGATAGGTATGGATGATTGTCTCCTTCCAATATGTAGTCCTTTCATATTTTAAGTGCCTACACACTACGTTGTTGTTAAGTATTGATGTAGTATTAAGAAATCTCATGACTCCATTACGTGTCCACACTTGGGTTTACAAATGCAACTCTGTAAAAAAAAAATCCATATCACTAGTAAAACTATGACTGTGACAATTAATACCCTTAGGACAATCATAGAAATTTAATCTATTTCATTTGTTTTTGATCCACAAACTGACTATCTTGGGTATCATTCTTTTATGTCTCTGACATGACTTCTAGTAACTATATAGGGATCTTACTAGTCCTAGATCTATGCCTTGTCTTTTTGACATGGTTTGTATTGAGAATATATGAATCTTACTAGTTCTAAATGTCATAACTTTGTGTTTTGTATGCTCCATGTGTGTTACCAATGTTACTCATATTACTACTTTATATTTCTCCATGATGAAAGCATACACTAACATGTTCTATAAACATTAAGGCTTGTGTGGAACTTCATGCTAAGCATTTCAAAATTGAGGTATAGTTGTCAATTTTTTATTTACATTTATGCACCATTCTTTACAACTTTTCACATGATTGTCTTGACAATGACATGGTTGTCACTTTATTCAAAAATATGCTTATCATCATTTAAATAAAGAACTCTTCTTTTAACTATTCTTATACCCTAAAATGAATTGAATTAGCCTTGGTATAGTAGAAATCATCTCACAATTCTTGCATAATTATTTTAACCATTGGTAAAAATAGTACATTACATTCTAGGATCTCTTCAACTTTTGGTCTGCAACTATTTCTTGAGCTAAGGATAGCTTGTTTATGAACTGAATATTCCATAAGGATCACATAATAACTTTCTTTTCTAACTCTTGGCCAAGATATAAGACAACTTGTTTTATCTTCCAACTAGTTTAGTATATAGCTTCCAACTGGTTGAAAATAGATTAACAAAATGGTCTTTATCATGTAATGCTATCTTTGTGCTTTCTCATTGTTGTTGTTTAGTTAACCACAAACTTTATATCTTAACATATAATGGTGGGATTAAAACTTTGTCTATTTATATAACATATATATCCCAATGGATTGCATCTTGACCATCACAAAATTAGGCCTTCATGACTGCTACAATGTCCACATCCCTTTTTAGTTTGTCGTGTTTTATCTTCTTGGTTTCAAATCTGCCTTATTGTTATAATCTTCTATAAGACTATCAATTTGTTTTGGGAATCGCCTTCATCAATGTATCAATGCTCAAGTTGAACATCCTTTTTTGAGATTTGTTCTCTATATAATGCTAGGGATTGTTATTGCTACTTGGAATGTGATGTCTTCCCATTTGATTGGATTGTCAATCATTGAATTTTTCTCCATATCATCATGGACTAACTTGTGCTCCCTGTTATACTATTTGTCTCATTCATTTAGATCACATATATCACATCCTAGCATGATTTTTTTAAAGGATCTAAATTACTATTGTTTCCCTTTTATTGAGATCCTTAAGTCTATTGTTGACAATTTGTCTCTTGGTATCCAAAACTTTCTATGAAAATTGACTATCTTAAAAACTTTATGTTCTTTGTACTGCTACTCTACTTTGCTTATTTAGACAGAGTAATATACTCTTTTTAAAATAAAACCTATGCACTCACTGGTAGTTTCACATATGATTCCACAACCTCATCATATTTTGTCCATTCATCCTCTCACCCTAAACTATCATGTATTTGATGCTCATTCTTGTCTGTTTGACTAAGCCAAGATCACAATTCATATTGTGTATAGGGCTATTGTTTGATTCCTTGTGTCACAACCATCTTTTCCACTATTATTAGTGACTTTTCTCTTTAACCTTTCATTTTTTCAAACCATTTTCATAGTCATTACTAAATAATTATAGCATTGTCATGTCTCCATATTGTCTCGGACCTATAACAATCTCTTCTTGTTGTATCATTGTCACTTTTGGTCACTAGGTTAATTCTTTAAAGGACTTGGTCTTGTAATGGAGCTACCCTTAATTACAAATAGATGAACTTTTTAATTTAGAAACAAAGTTGGAGCCTCAAATGGTGACTAAGATTGTAGATCACAACGAACAATGACAAATCAACCCAAGAGTCTATGCATTCTCTTCAAACTGTTGTAGAATGGTAGAATACTTCAGATTGGTAAGATCACAGTATCAAATGATGTTGACCAATAGTCACAAACCTTCTAAAAAATTTATTCCTCGGTGTTTACAGTGAAAATGGATAACAACAACATTGAAAGACTAAATGAATTCAACAACAAAACCCTAGCCTAACAACAACAAAGATCCACCATAACATATGAAGATTACCTAAGACAATGCAAATCAAATGAAATCACAAGGATTATACCATCACATGTCCAATAGGGTTTGAATCTCCATTCTTCCTATCTCCATTGATCTTGCTTGATATATTTGCTCTCAGATTTTATGTGCACAAGAGATCAACAAAGAACGGAAATGTGGTTGTAAGTAGGATCGCATATGAAAGTTTGAATGCTAGGATGCTTGATTAGAATGTATATGTCCAGGGGGTTGAATGCATCATTGAGGGTTTGATAATGAAGGAATCATCTCCTTATATAGAAGACACTATAAGAAATGAAGGGATAAGATTGAGAGGTGTAAAAGATAAATGATCGGCTATGATTAGAGGGTAGGTAGAGAAAATAATAAAATAATGAGAGAGTAGGTAGTGTATGAATTAAGAGATGAATGACATGTGTCATGGGTAGAAAAGGCTAATGAATTAATTGAATAAATAAAGATTTATTTAATTAACAAAGGAAGTGGGATCAATTAAATAAATAAGATATTTATTTAATTTAGGAAAAGGATAATTTAAATAAATAAATGTATTTATTTAAATGAGAAATAAGGCTAGAAGAGGATAAATGAATTAATTAAATAAATAAATATTTATTTAATTAATAGAAGAATTAAGACTAAAATAATTAAATAAATAAAGATATTTATTTAATTAGACATGACAATTTTAGGTGTCTACATTTTGCCCGTCTTTGAGACAATGCAACTTGTCGCGTTGTTTCAAAGAAGATAATATGAACTGATACAAAGTTGCCCCAAGATGGGAATGATATGCCCCCTTGAGAGATTGGATGAAAATGTCTGGAAAGATTGCAAACAATCTCTCGATAAGAAAGAAAGGCTAGAATGGACTGATCAGATAGAATAGAGTGACAAAGTCACGAGATAATTAAGACTGACTCGAGAAATGAGGGCTAGGGCTAGGGCAGTCTATAAGATAGACCACGAGGGGAAAACATCCTCATTGTTATCCACACATCCAAGAGATTAGAGTGCAGAGAGAGAATAGAGCAGTAGTAGTCAGCAGCGATAGCTTTGGTACATAGATTCAATCGCGTTCGTCGATTTCAAAGGCCAGCAGATGCAAGAGAGCCAGTAAGTACCATAAAACCTCCTTGTACTTTGTTGTAATAAATGTTGTCATTAATGCATCTAAATGCGCTTTTAGGTATGTCAAAAAATGTCAAAAATGTGTAGGCGCGTCTGTGCGAGAAAAAGCGTCTGTGCCAAATGTGAGTGCGTCTGCGTTGTGCGGGCGTGTTTATGTTATGTGGGCATGTCTATGTAGGACAGGCACATCTGTGCAGAGAAGAGGCATGTCTATCTATTTCAGGTGTGTCTGTGCAGAGCAGGCGTGTTTATGCAATATGTAAGCGTGTTTATGTCATGAAGGCGTGTTTATGTCTTCAAGGTTGAATCAATAGTTCTGTGATGAACATACACTGTCGATTGGATAAGCTGCTAAGAGGATTCACTCAAGCAGGTCCTCTAGGGAAGACTAGAATAGATCAAGGCACTTTGTGATGAACAAGGAGTACCAAGACATAGTACTTTGTGATGAACAGGGAGTACCAAGACATAGTACTTTGTGATGAATAGGGAGTACAAATATGAGAAACACTTTGTGATGAACAGGGAGTGCTAATATGAACAGCACTTTGTGATGAACAGTGAGTGCTACTATGAACAACACTTTGTGATGAACACGGAGTACCACTAGGATAAACAACAACACTTTGTGATGAACAAGGAGTGTCACTAGGATAGAAGCAACACTTTGTGATGAACAGTGAGTGCCACTTTGATAGAGTATCATAAGTACTTAGGATAATTAGCAACATTTTGTGATGAACAGTGAATGCTACTTTGACTGACATGATCGATTTGCTTGACTGCAGGAGTACCTACCTATGCTGGAGTCACGAGATAGATTCCTATTGACTCAGAGGTTACGACCAGAGCTGACATTTGAGGACCGAGTTTCCATTGAGGTTATGGGTTTGACATTCATTTTGTATGTGCCTGAGTTTCGGGCGAACATGTGTTTGCTAACTGCACTTGCTGAGAGATGGCATTCTGAGACATGCACATTCCATTTGCCGATGGGTGAGATGATAGTCACCTTAGAGGATGTATACAGGATACTGAGGATACTGATCGATGGGACATGGATACCCTATGGTCGAGATAGAGATAAGGATGCCCTGAGATGAGTGTTTCAGGATCTGGGACTGGAGATGAGGGCAAGACATGTGGCCTGGGACACCATGACAATGACAGGACTAGCGCTACTAGCAATGCTAGGAGGAGTGATCAATGGGTTCCTGTGTCCAGACAAGGCGACACGAGGGTTGGTTGTGGGCTGGGGGAGCACCTTGGAGACACTGGTGACATAGCATACTAGATATTCCTGGGGACCGTGCATGCTGGCACATTTATATTATGATCTCCATCAGTTCATCTACCATGGATACGTAGGATTGGGCTGCAGAGTTACATTGCTACAGGTGTGGGCATATGAGCATCTACTAGTGACACGACCGATACATTTTAGAGGCAAGGGTCATGGACGCAGCTTTGTGCACTTGTATGATATGATTACATCACAGCCACGAATTGGTAGGTTGGAGCACTGGCGTGGAGTCCTTGATGAGATTGACACTGTGATATGGAGGTCGTACCGATCGAGAGTGCGAGCAATGGGAGGATGATGCAGTAGAGCTACCTTATACCTTCAGGAGTAGATATCTGATTGGGCAGATGCCCTATGTACTGGAGAGGTAGTTGGTAGACAGGGTATGCAGGCAGTTTGGTAGGATCCAGCGGATGCCATGGGGTTCCGATATGTATGCATAGACAATGCGAGACCAGGCACACTTTGGGCCACTGTTATCATATGATCAGGCCATGATGTAGTTGGTGGAGATGACTCCCTTGCCATGGGATATGTGGCCTGAGATTGAGGATGCAGGGATGGATGCAGAGTATACTGCATATTGGGCAGAACATCCATTTCCATGCCTGACAGATCCAGAAGAGTTGACAGATGGAGATGGCGAAGGGGATGAGGATGATGATGGAGATGGTGGGGGTAGAGGCCGATGGAGGAGGTGGGGTGTAGTAGGAGAGAGGAGAGTGGCTCCATGGAGAGAGGGTGGAGAGGAGAGATAGGCTCAGGTGGTGAGAGGCTGAGGTGGTTTGCCATTACAGGTGCCAGCAGCACAGGGTCCCAGACAGGTGCAGGGACAGGTACAGGGACGAGGATAGGGGCAGGGGCAGCCACATGAGCAGCCATAGGTATAGGCATAAGTACAGCCACCAGTACAGGGGGCCAAGGAGGAGGAGGATGAGCTATTAGAGCTGAGGGAGATCTGTCAAGGACAGGCAGATGAGATCTAGGAGCTAGAGAGGGAGAGGGATCGACTCAGGAGACAGCTCAAGGACACTGAGCGGGAGAGAGATCAAGCTATCCAGCATTACACTGAGGCTGAGACAACACTGAGGGCTGGGAGGTAGGTGGCAGAGGACACAGGGGCTAGATACACCTATGTTCTTCGGGCAGGGGAGGAGATAGGCTATTGGTGAGACCTATACTATGAGGTAGTGTGATAGGGAGGTAATGCAAGAAGGTTGCCCAAGTGGTTTGTATGTTCACTGAGTAATAGGCCCTTGCTAGTTTCAAGGTTTTGTTACTTAAATCAGAGTGCAAAAAGGTTTGTAGATAACCTAGCAACTCTCCTTGTTCCACCTCCCTAAGACAAAAACTTCTTGGTTGCTCAAGGGCTTCAACTCCATAGTTGTTGGCTTAGTAATCTAACACTTTACTCACTCAATTGGGATTCATTCCCTCTATCCCTGATCTATTTTCTGACTACACAAGGTCTCCTTTTATTGGATGGCAAGTTTGTGTCAACTTATACCCCCATGAGTGTCTTTGGCCTTCTATGTTTTGGAGTGTAGTGATCCTTCTCAAGTGCTACAAACCAACTTATGGATTATACCTCACCAAATATGTTCAATGTATGCAAGAACAACTTGTCTCAATTGGATTTGATGGGTTTTAGACTTTACATCCTCCATTTGTGTACCTGATTTGACAAAAACCCAAGTTTTAGGCTTAAAATGGGCTACTAGGAATTAGCCCTCCTTTTGGGGTTTTGTGCTCACCCTGCTCCAACGATGAACTTCCAGACTAAAATAATCTCATATACGGATACCCTTTTGGGATTTCTTGAAGATTATCTAAGTTTTGGGGTCCATTAGGCCTTCTCCATGACTGTCCCAAAAATGGGTGCAAAAAGGAGGGTTTGTAAGGGTTTTGGTGGAAAACATTGACTAACAAGTTAGAGAACTTAAATGGAAACCATACAAACTTGGTTCTACCATGTTACATGCTAATTAGGCCATGAAAAGACAGTTTTTACACCTTCCAAGGGTTAGAGAACAAGGTTTACAAAAGTTGCTCATAAGGAATATGCAACGTTGACAACTTTTCCTTTCTTGCTTTCTACAAACACATCTTTAGTATGAAAACCAATTACATTATAGAACATGAGAACATGTCTATCATTAGAGACATAAGAGAATCACATTAGCCCTACACAAAAGGCATTAGGCAGTTACAAAACAATAAGTTGTTCACTGTCAAGTTAATTATGATTGCATTTTGTCTTCTCACTGCTTTTTCACTTTGGACCTGCACTTTACACTGTCAAAACTCTTTTTTAAAGGTCTAATTGGTGCTTTTGTTCATTGCTCTACCTTTTGATATTTGTTTTCCTTCATACCTACTGTTTGGAAAAGGAAGAATACATAAACATCTTCAACAAAAATACAAAAATCAGTCATAATTGATTGTGACAGCCAGTTGGGCATTACAACTTTGCCTCAAGGATCCTTAATTAATCTCGGCAAACTCAAAACCCATGGGTAGGGTCATAAACCACTCCTTGTTCTTGTTTGCAAGCCAATAGAATAAGGTACAAGGTTTTACAAGCACCAACATATGGTGGAGAGTGAGCAAATGAGTGGAAATCAACTCCAAAACAGTGACTCACTATTTTTTTACATCATTTTCACAAACTGAAAAATGCAATCAACCTCATTATGGCTTGGAAAGCCTCTTTCCTTTACATTCAACCTTAAAGATCAAAACAGATCTATTTAACTGAAGAATGCATTTTCTATAGAAGAGCAAAGCATCAAACTTCCTCAAAGACCCTAGCCAAATGGCACACTTACCTAGGGCTCCATGGCCACAAAACTTCTTGCACCTACATTTTGGAAAGAAAAACAACTATATACATATCTTACAAGTTGACCAACTGGTTCTTGGGAAGTCTTGAACATTTAGGGCTTCAAGAAGCCAAGTTGGTCAAGCATCCTTGCCAATTTCCTAGACAAGGCAGTGAAACTGTCAAAACTAAATAATTTTGCACAAAACTCAAAACTTAATGAAATTCAATGCCACCAAAGGGAAAAGCTTTAGGAAACATAAGAGAACTGAAAAATGCAAAAATATTACGGCCATGTACAGCAGGTGTATGGACTGCTGCTCACATGGAGTCAAAACATAAGGAAAACAAGGTAAAAAGTAGTGCAAACTTGCAAAATGCTTGATATATCCGAATGATCAACCCTTACAATGGTAAAAGCAAGAGAATAAATACTTCTACAAGTTAGTTATCCTCCTGTACGGAAAGGTACATGTCCAAGAGCACTTAAATTTGACATTTTGATGTCTAAATGACATCTTTTGATGCCTAGATGATGTAGTCTTGATCTCAAAGGCTACAAAACACCTAAGAACACTACTCACACCTACAAACCAAGCACAAAACATGTCTAAACAGTTTCAAAACAAAAACACTTTAAAAACTCACTTTTTACAACATTTTGCCAAGCAACTCCAAACTGGCAACTTTGAGCAAAAAGATGAAAATAGGAAACATGACCACATAATGAGTTCAAAACTCATCCAAACAACTTAGAACAACCTTTCCAACTCAAAACAAACAAAAATCAAACCTGCTATCAAACTAGTGATGAAATGAAGGCTAGGTGCTCCTGCACCATAGTGCCACCAGATTAGCAGGCTAGGAGCTTTCGTAGACCATCACGGACAGCGACAACCATTGGAGGGAGTCAGCGGAGACAGGCGTCTAGCAGTGGGGTTATGGGTCCTCCACCACCACCAGATAGGGGGGACAGGAGAGATGATCCTGGGACAGGCCCTTCCAAGGCTCAGACTCCATTGAGGCCAAGCAGCTCCAAGGGAGGGAGTTCATCATAGCCTTAGAGGGCTCCCTATGTATCAGTTTTGTACCATTTTGTATGATGATGTAGACACCTTCAGGTGATTGTAGCCATATGATTTTGACATCATTGTATCATGACACTTATGATTATATATATGTGTGATGATTCATCTTTGTGGTAGCTATATGCATGTGTACCTATGTAATGAGATGTGTTCATGATGTATGTGTCTATGTGATGGTTATGATATGTTTAATGATGACGATTATGATATGGATGCAAATATGTACATAATGAAATGCAATATTTTTGTTCTTTTATGTTTTTAATATGTTATGCCAATGCAAATGTGAATTAATGAAGCGCAAATGAATATGATAATGCAAATGACTATTTACATGATGAAAAAGTAAAATGTGCTAATATGTGTTGTGTGCAGGATGTGATGCAATTGTGATACCTATATGTATGTATGAAATGCTTAATATGTGGTAATGCAGGCACAACTACATGAAATGCAAATGTTTTTGGTGTGTCATATTATTCAGTCATATGATAGTGTTCTACATAGACTCAAGAAGGATGATGGAAGTCAATCAAGAAAGGGGATGGAAGATAGAAGATATGAAAGTGAAAGAGAGCTTCTTGTGCATTATCATCATTGAGCTTTATTATGGCAAGTAGGTTATGACAATCTAGGCATATGTTCGACCCAAAAAGTCATTGTACCTATTTGCATGGAGATAAGACAGTCACAAACAAGGAATGCCCCAGTTCACACTAGACTCATAGTGTCCTCATATCCTTGGACAAGTCATAGCATTACTAAGAGACAATCCACAGAAAGCAAAAGAAAAATAGGTGACGATACCCCATCCTCACCTTTCTAGTCAAAGACATCCTGGAGATAAAATCTCTAGTCAGAGACATCCTGGAAAAGCTAAAAGACATGTCACCAAAAAGATAAAATCAAAAGAAAGTCAAGACTCGACACCAACATCCACTGTAGTCCTCAAGTTTAGTGTCTCTTGTCACTCATATAAGTCGTATTTGATTGTGGTCACAATGTTTACTTTCACAAAAGGATAGATGGCACTAAACCATAATGTTGTCTGAGTTTGTTGAAAGATTTGATTTGTTGAAGCCCATTGTTGTGGCTGTGTCTCATCTGAAACTGACTGAATCCATGAAACTGATACTTTATTGTGGAGAAGACGAAACTTTATTACGGATTGGTGATGCAAATGTTGCTTTATTGTGAACTGTGCGTGGATAGACTGAAGAAAAGTGGAAGAAACTGTACTCCTCGAAACATGTGATGCTCTCATTTCCACACCCATCACTAGACGTAGGATTTTCCTTAGCCACAGATAGGAGCTGATTTATTATGGATGAAAAGAGATGAAAAGGAATGATTATTATGGATGGCTAACCAATCTTAAGTAGATCAATAACAAGCCATGATGGGAATGGGTAAGTTTGTTATGAATGGATAGGTTGTGAGTGTGTGCAAAGTGAAAGGATGAAATGGAATCCTGAAGGAGGGAGGAGCAATGTCTCTACACATGGCGCCGGTGACCCAGTTTTCACCATGGTACTTGCCCAGGGCGCCACCGAAGTGGTTTTCACCGTTGGACGAAATGTTTTTCTGTTTTTAATTTTTTTGTGTCACAAGGCGCCTGTTTGCTAGGTTTTTACCAAGTAACGATTTTTTATTTTTATGATTTTTTTTTTTTTTTTGTATTTTTGAATTGGGATACTCAAAAGAGCTATATGTAAAACCTGCGGAGGTGCATGCTATTGATAGGATCCTCCAAAGGTTCACCCTCTGTGGTTGAGAGCTGATACGCACCAGATCCATATGTTGTTGTGATGATGTAGGGACCAAGCCAGTTTGGTTCGAACTTGCCCTTCTTCTCTCTGTCTTGCTAATTTTTAGGATTTTCTCTAAGAACTAAGTCACCCACCTAAAATGTGCGAGGCTTTACTTTATTATTGTAGTTGCGACTCATTCATTGTTGATAAGCCTTGAGATGATTAAAAGCAATTTGTCTTCATTCATCCAAAAGTTCAAGTTCTTGTAAGTGAGAGACCCTATAGTCTTCATCACGGATAATGTTTTGCAAAGAGACTTGTAAAGAGGGTAACTTGACCTCAATAGGCAAGATAGCTTCAACGCCATAGACAAATGAATAGGGTGTAGCTCCTGTAGGTGTGCGGACGCTTGTGCGGTAGGCCCAAAGTGCGGGATTAAGTTGGATATGCCAATTACGGCCAGCATTGTCGACTATCTTTTTCAAGATTTTAAGGATTTTTTTATTAGATGCCTCAACTCGACCATTACCTTGGGGGTAATAAGGTGTGGAAAAATGATGGGTAATATGGAAGCGGTCACAGAGTTCCCTAACATCCTGATTTTTGAAGGGACCCTGTTATCGGTGATGATGGAAATAGGAATATTGTATCGACAAATGATATAGTTGTGGATGAATGTAACAATTTTTTTTCTAGTGACTTGTGTGAGAGGAATGGCTTCGATCCATTTTGTGAAATACTCCATGGCAGTGATAATGAATTTATGACAGTTGGAAGAAGGAGGGTGAATCTTGCCTATGAGATCGAGTCCCCACTGACAAAAGGGCTAAGGAGTCACAATTGGTTGAAGTTCCTGCGCTAGCACATGATTGAGGTCTCCATCAAGTTGACACTACTTACATTTCTTTACAAACTGATATGAGTCTTTTTCCATGTTGGGCCAGTGATATCTAGTCCTGATGAGTTTCTTGGCTAAGGTAGTACCACTAGAATGTGGACCACATATCCCTTCATGTACTTCACGTAATGCAATCTGAGCTTCATCTCTTTCTAAACATCTAAGAAGAGTTTCGTCTAGACCTCGATGGTATAGGATATCGGCTAAAATGACATATTGAGAAAATTGGCAAATGAAAGTGTGACGTTGGTTATTAGATAGATTAGGAGGAAGGGTATTGTCATGAAGGTATGTGAAAATGGAACCATATAACTGGGACTCAGGACCGACAACACATATCATCTCAGTAGGAGTGATCTCATATGAGGGAACCAAAAGGTTATCCACCAAGAACTCATAGCAGGTCTCATTCGGGGGTAGATCAATTAGTGAAGCAATTTGTAGCCATGGCATCCGTGGCTCAATTCTACTCTCTTGGTAGCTGCTCAAAGTCTAACTTCGTGAAATGTTGTTTCAGGTCATCCACCATTCTTTTGTAAGGCATCAATTTCTCATCCTTTGTTTGGTAGTCATTAGTTGCTTGACGAATTACAAGTTGAGAGTCCCCAAAAACACGAAGTTCCTGGATCTTCCACTGAACTGCTATTCGTAATCTAGTTGTTAATGCCTTCTATTCTGCTATGTTATTAGTGCAGGGAAATGATAATCGATATGATTTTGGTATAGAATCCCCTTGAGGTGTTATGAAGAGGATGCCAGCTCCTGCCCCATGTTGTGTGTGTGAGACGTCAAAGTATAGCTGCCAAGGTTTTGCATGTGACACTGTTAAAATGGATTCACCTGGAAATTCTGAAATTAGAGAAACATCATCTATCATGGGAGCATCTGCTAAGTGATTTGTGATAGCCTATCCTTTTATTGTTTTTCTATCCACATACTCAATGTCAAATTCACTTAGGAGCATCACCCATTTGGCTAGTCGCCCAGTAAGCATTGCTTTATTGAGAAGGTATTTCAATGGATCGATCCTTGCAACCAACTTAGTTTTATGAGTTAGCATGTAATGTCATAATTTTTGCGAAGCAAAGACCACAGCGAGACATGCACGCTCAATTGGTGTGTAATTTATCTCATATCCCACCAATGTGCGACTGATGTAGTATACTACCTTTTCTTTTCCCTCAACAACCTGTTGTGCTAAGAGTGCCCCCAGTGCTGTTGAAGTAGCTGGTATGTATAGTAATAGAGGTTGATCTGGAACTGGTGGCATCAAAACTGGCAGATTCAAAAGATAATCTTTGAGTGTCTGGAAAGCTCGTTGACAATTAACATCCCATTTGAATTTGATGTTTTTGTGTAGCAGGTGCTGAAAAGGATTACATTTATCTGCAAGTTGCGCTATGAATCTTCATATGGACTGGAGTCTCCCTTGCAAAGATCGAAGTTGACTGATATTTCTTGGTGGTTGCATCTCTAGGATGGCCTTGACTTTTGCTGGATCGGCTTTGATTCCTCTTTTTGAGACAATGAATCCCAGGAGCTTCCCGGAGGTTACTCCAAAGACACATTTCTTGGGGTTTAATCTTACTTTATATTTTTCCAACTGATTAAAGACAACTGAAAGTATGTCCAAATGTGTATCTTTGTCTATTGATTTGCCCAAGAGGTCGTCAACATAATCTTCCACCGTAATGTGCATGAGATCATGACAGATAGTAGTCATGGCTCTTTGATATGTAGCGCCTGCATTTTTTAGCCCAAAGGGCATGACATTCCAACAAAAAGTTCCCCAAGGACAAGTAAATGTCATTTTGTGCTAATCCTTGGATGCAATTTTTATTTGATTATAACCAGAGAATCCATCCATCAAATATAACATCGCATGACCTGCTGTGAGATCGACGATTAAGTCAATATTTGGTAATGGAAAATCATCCTTAGGACAAGCTTTGTTGATGTCTCTGAAATCTTTACATATTCTGATGCTACGATTTGGTTTACTGACAGGCACTAAATTGGAGATCCATTCAGGATAATCAATTGGGTGTATGAATCCAACATCCAATAATTTATCAAGCTCTGCTTTGACCAATAATTCCACTTGTGGATGCATCTTTCTTAATTTCCGTTTCACTGGTTTTGCCCCTGGTTTAACTATCAAATGATGCATTACCAAATCCAGATCCAATCCAGGGATATCAGCGTATGACCATACAAAATTGATTTGTCATTTTGTGAAGAAACTTATGAACTTTGACCTTTCTGTCTCTATCAAAGATTGAGCTAGGAATATGTTGTGTGGAACCTCTTTTGTGCCAATGTTTGTTTTGATAGTCTCCTCTACCAACATGGATGACTTTTCCTCATATGATGTCGGGAGAATGTCAAGCCTTCCATTTTTGGGTGCCTCAGAGAGGTTTTCGCCCTCAGATACATCCTTTCTTTTTACTTTTTTGGGGTCATACAGTGCCACAATGTGGTTTTCGCCATAAGACCCTTGATTTGTTTTTATTTTAATATTTTTGCGATTGGAAGGCCTGACACCCTCACCAAAATATGCCATGCTATTGAGTTCTATAGTGTATCTTTCCTTATGGTCCCTAGAGGGGAAGATCATCTCATATGCCAAGATAGTCGATAAAAGCTTCATCATTTTGGAATGTGTCAAACTGTGCCAGTCCTTCATGGTCCTAGTCAATAAGTTGGTGGTGAACAAGGGGAAGGCCTTTGATGTCTTCAAAGTTAGCAGGGTTAAGAGTGAAGATGCAGTTATATTCAGGTATGTAGAGGTAGTTATTGAGGTCATCGTTGGTACTCTCCTCATTAGTCTCGATCGTGAATGAATCCAAATTACAGATCATTCTATGTGATTTCAACCTAGGACCTAGAGGTAAGGACTGTATGGGATCCTCCGGGGTTGTTTCTTGACCAACTTTGAATTTTCTATAAAATTCCTCTTCTTTTGTGGGTTCATCTAGTTCTTTGAATGTCTCGGTGAGCTCATAGTCATTGGCAGATTCGTCTGAACCCCATTCCCATTCATTGGAGTATGTGGAATAGCTATTTTCTTGTTGAATTTTGGCAGCTTTAATTTGTAATGCTTCTCCTATCTTTTGAGCATTTCCCTTGGAACTCATGAAACCAAGTCCTTTGGAGCGTTCCTTTTTGAATGTCAATTCAGGTTGTAAAGGTTCAATGATGCCTTCTTTTCTTAATCCAAGAGAACTTTTGCCATCATACCCAAATTTTTGTAGGATCTTGAACCCTTTGCCATACTTTTCACATGGTATGCTGATATGATCTTGTGTATAATTTTCAGGGTCTTTGTAAATCATTTTGAATAGGTCTTCTTCTTCCACTTCACCCCATTTTTGGAAGATTGTAGGATCCCATTTAAGTGTAATGATGGATACCCACTTAGTAGGATGTGGTCGTCCATATTCTTTTGGTGAATTCATGACTTGTTGTAAGTACATGGTTTGATTCAAAGTGAATTCATCCATGCCCTTGTCCTAAAATTTGCCTTTAAGCTCACCTTGTTTTGATGTCGAAGGTTTTAATGATTCAAGATCAATGTATGCAGAAGAAGGAACAACTTCTTGATTACTTGGAATGATCGTCTCAATTTTTTGTAATGCCCCGCCAGGAAACCCCTAAGGGTTTAAGTTTAAAAACACTCAATTAGAGTGCAAATTTTTTTTTTTAAATAATTATTAAGAGCGTTAATACAAAGTTACAACATTAAGATAGTTGAAGTTAACTCAATTCATAATTAGGCACGACAATAAAATACATTGGAGTTATCTGTCAACTTAGATATCACAGCGGAAGGCTCAAACAATCCTAAGGAGTTTCCTAACGCGATTACATAACCTTACACCTAACTCAACTTGCGTCGTTAGATCCATTAAACGGGATCACTTAATTACGAGGTAATGCATAGTCCTTGATTAAATATGTGTTCAATGGTTTAACACCTTATATCTTTAGGAAGCGTTCAATTACTTCGATGGTTAGGAGGCTATTGGGGAGATTATTTATTCATCACACTTGAATTCATAATTACTTTAAGAGGCCCCCAAAAAGGGTTCGTGTGATTAATATAATGAAGTTCATTCCTTGGGTTTGTGGTACCCTTTCACAATAGATTTCATCCTTTAATGTTTAAAAATATGCCTAATGAGATTCATTCATTTAAGGTTTAACTACGATAAATATCGTGAGGATCCCTTCATTAGATCTTAAAATATTCACCCACATGTGATATCTCTTTTAAAATATTAAAAAGTATGGTTAATAAGGAGAATTTTCATTTCTTAAGGATTGACCACAATTAATAGAGTGAAACCCCTTTATTCGATTTCATGCGTAGCCAACTAATGAGTTGCAGCTCTTAAATGAAAGATAAAATGTGAGTAGCCATAGGAGTCATTTGAAGTTTTAAAATAATACTACTAGATTGGCCAGAATCATTACGTTGAAAATGTATTGAGCCACCAGAGTTCATCCTTTAACTATAAGATATAGTTAGCAAGATATTATCTAACATTTCAAGATTAAAGTATAAATTCCAAGAGATGCTCTTCCATTAGGATTGAATTACAATTATCTCGTTGCAAATCACTTTTCTTTTATCGTTAAATGAATATAATGTGAGAGAGATTCTTTTATTAGATTTAATGTATCAACAACTAATTGAATCCCTTCTTTTTCAGTTCATCTTTAACAATCATAAAGAAATTCGTTTGTTGGGGTTAAAATTAGGGTGGACTAGTTGAGTTTCACCAATTATCAAGTTAAATTTCGGTAAGGTTGATTTGTTAAGATTAAACGTAATTGACCAAACCACTATATCCAATATAATGAAACATAATTATCATGACGTTTCCCATTCTAGTTCAATCTTAGCAAACATGAGGGATTCCTTTTTTTAAAGATTAACATATGGGTTTTCTAGTTGGGTTCACCCGGTTATAGAAGTAATCTGGTGAGGGTTATTGATTCAAAATTACAACATAAATTACTAAGTATATTCGTTCAATATACAACATGAATATTTGATTGAGTCCACACGATTAACAAATTAATCCGGTGAGGATTATTGGTTATGATTAAAACATGAAATAACTTAACAAATTTTATCCAATGTAATGAAACATAACTGACATGGCGTGATTCATTTACTAAGGTAAAAGGATAGATATTTCTATGATGTTCTTCTTTTAAATTTCAATCTAAGAATTGTGACATAATTTTTAACTTTGTTTTCCCCTTTTTACATTCATTCCAATTAACATACTTTTTAACAATTAATCCAATGAAGTAATTCTATCTAGATTTCTTCCACTATTACAATTCAAATTAACATTACCAATTTACTTTTTCCACACTTTAATTTTCAATATATAAATACCATGCCATATTCATAATTCACAACGTTCTATGAACTTAAATAACTACGTTTATCCATATGAATAATGTTATGCATTTAAAATTCGAATTTAGTAAACTTCCACCATACACTCATGCAAGATTACAACCTTTCATGATAATTTAAAACATAAAACAAGGCACGCTATAATCATCACATAACACAGATATGATCTCGGAGTTCACCCCGGATGGGCTACATCTCTGGGTCTGCTCAACTGCAAGACCCCTTTGGTATTATATCGTTAGGATTACAAAATTTATAAGTCTTTTACATCTTGCCACTTAGGCGAATACAATCAATATACAATAGACACTTCGGACATCAATTACGTAATGATCCCTTTTAGAAGCGGGTCAAATTGAATCATAACAAATAAAAAGAAACAAACAATCCTGGATACTCTTGTTTGACGGGTTCCTAATTAGGGGCTTGACCAACTTGCAACCAACACTATCATGTCAAGACTTACCATTACATAACCAAATTCAATAATAGAAGATTAAATTCAGCATAGGCATTATCTGGTAGAGGTATTCGTTTTATCATATTGCTCTGACTAATAATGTCGATACTTCGAAATACTAGCTAGATTAACTTTTACTTAAAGCTCTTGATAAACCGCCATCACTATTTATTCTATGTTAATAGCAGTACTAACTCGGGTATGAAGTAATCAACATGAAATTAAAAACCGGTATTAGACTAAGGATTTACTAAATGTTGCTTCTCGAACTCCAAATGTATTATTTACTAAGTTTGAAATTAAATAAGATATGATGCTGAATTTAAAATTACTTAATATCAACGCAGACTAGAATTCAATTCCCTCATACTTATTTTTAATTCACTAAATAAATCGGAAATTCTTCTTTTTTTATATGTGACATAGATATACCTTTATCTTTTTTTTTTTTTAAAACAAATTATATAAAATAATAAAAATAATAATAATTAAATAAAACAAATAAAATAAACTATTTTTAAATTTCAAAAAAAAGAGAGGGAGAGGGTACCCACGTGGACATCCACGTGGGCCCTCCCCCACCATTGGCAGCCTAGCTACCTTTTGGTAGCGCTGCTACCAAAGGTAGCGCTGCTACCATTTGGTAGCAGATCGCTACCAACTGGTAGCAAATGCCGTGGGGGCACAAAACCCGTATTTTTTTAAAAAAAAATTTTAAAAAATATATCTGCTAAAGCCATTAGAATACAGTCTGAAAAAAATAGAAGAAATACAAGATTCTCAGTGCACTCACACAGCCTGAGACAGAAAGAAAGGAGTATTCTCCAGCAATTTTTATATGTATTTTTTTTTTAATATCATGAACAAAACACCCCAAATGAAAATGTAAAACAAATAAAACCCCATTTTTACAGTCCTAAAATAGATTTCCAGATTTCTCATAGCAAACAACCAACTGGGGAAACTGTATTTTTTTTTTAAAAAGGTCATGAACCAAACAACCAAAACAAATGTAAAAACCCTCATTCTTTTATCAGATTTTTCCTAAAAAAATAAACTCCATTATGAGAAAACTATATTTCCCCATCAAGCTGAAACACAACATCAAACCTCATTCTAAATCAACCAAGCTTAAAGAAACAACTGCAACTATTCTTCAAAGAAAACACATTCATGAGTAAAAATTCTCTCTTTTTTTTTTTTTACAAGAAGTAGAAAGGTAGATTCAAATCCTACCTCATAGTGCAATTCCGGGCATGAATCTTGATGAAGAGTTTCCCAATCTGCTGCTCCATTGCAAATCCCCCATTTTTCTTCAAAAAAAACTCCCAAGCCAAGAACCCCCAAAATGTCTCCAAAACTAGGTTAAAAAGAAAATGCCCTAATTTTGCCCTAATTTTTAATTTCGAAATTAGGCATTTATTTTTGAAATAAAATGAATGAAAAATGAAATGGAAGTCATTCATTTACCTTATTTAATACATCTCATTTGTTTTCCTTATTAAAATTATAATGCTTCTATTTCTTTTTAAATTTTTAATTTCTCAATATCGATTTAGTTCTACATTTATATTTTGGAACTATTGACCGGGTAAGGCATTTGATTAATTTAATTTTCTAAAAGTCAAACTTTTATACTTTATCGACTTTACAAGTAAAAGAAAATAATTTCATTTAAATAATAATAATTTACCCCTTTTTCTTCCAAAGTGCGAAAATGAGTAATTTATTTCTATTTCACAATTGACTTTTAAATTTTTTCTTTCCAAAACGCATAATCTATTAAAATCGTCGTTATTAAAATTAACTATTAAATTAACTTGCTGCAACAAAATAAAGCGACATTTTAAAATACAGGACTAATCTAGTACAAGAGTCTTATTTATTCTAATTTCTCAATTACAAATACGTAAAAGTTACAAATGCATAAATGAGCACACTAACCCCAGTTAAATACCTTAAGCCTGCTACATTAATAATTTAAGGCAATTTCTTAAATTAATGATTAATCATATAAAAGAAGCTACCCATTTAAATTTCTAAATTTTTAATGTGCTCGCCTACTCATAAATTTGAATTTAGTACTTAGGATCACAAACCTCACTTACCTCGCGCATGGCACGCAAATCGAGGGAGTCCTCCAATCTCTCGACACGCATCCCAATGAAAAGCAAGCCCCACGAATCCACACACGATGCTCACCTAACCATGGCTAAGGCAAGACAAGAGTTATATGACCACTAAATCCGAATTCAAAAGATGAAGGAGCATACTCAACCTTGCAATATCCAAAGGAGATGAACCTTGCCCTAAGCGGTGTTGTACCTGCAATCTCCTGCACCCATGAATTCATACAAGCATGCATATACAAATACATATTCAATGAAGATGTTAGCTCAAGATTTATCACAAGGGTTAGGAACAATTGCATTTACACGAGAATCGATGCAAAAACACAATAATAAGTATGCTCAGTTTATTTATATTATCTAAACTACACATTGCATATCGGTTAATCTACCATTCGAGAATGCCACATAGGAAGTCAATCAAGGTTAAACGGGTTTTAAAAGTCCGACTAGGGTATGGGCATTACATTTTTGGTCTCAAGTTATTGCAGTATATGAATGGATTAGGATCTCCATTGACTGTTATTTCAACTCCATTGTGAGGAAACTTAATGCATTGGTGATATGTAGATGGGACTTCCCTCATTTCATGAATCCAAGGACGTCCTAGTAATATATTGTATGTGAGATCCAGGTCTAGGACTTGACAAACCACATCCTTTATAGCTGGCCCAACTCTAAGAGGCAAGGTGACTGTGCCTTTGGGTGAATGCTCTTCATCATCATATGCTTTGATGGTAATTTTGTTTGTAGAATTTACAGCTTTATCGAAATATCCCAATTGTTTAATAGTGCTCAATGTACAAATGTTTAGACCTACTCCTCCATCTATCAGGACTCGTTTTATTCGATGTTTGTATATGAAGGCTTCAATGTGTAGTGGTGCATTATGTGGCTGACTTACGGAGGCATCATCGGCTTCTGTGAATGTAAGAGAGTGTGGAATGGAAAGGTATCCCACCATGGCTTGAAACTGGTCCACGTTCAAATCAGTAGGAACAGCAGTATCTCTCAAGATTTTATCAAGAATGGCTTTATGTGTGGGGGATATGCGTAAGAGCTCAAGGATTGAGATAAGCGTGGGTGTCTTCCCTAACTATTCTACAGGGTCGTACTCAGGCTTGGTTGATGAGGAAGCAGTGTTTTTAGTTAGAGCACCTTGCAAAGTGATTTTACCTTGATGAGTTGTAACATTACATTCAGAGGTAGGTTTGGACAAAGATCCAATGCCTTTTAGGACAATCTTGGGTCTTTGGGTAGAATTTTTAGGTGTTTTTTCCTTGATGATAATGGTAGAGGCATAATTGTCCATCGAAATGTGATTGATAGTTGAATCATAGTTATAAGATGTTCTGGTATAGTTGGTCTGGTCATCTATGGCTTTAGATTTTCCCTTTTCATGCTTTGAGAATGGTTCCTTAAACATCTCATGCTCTTGATTGGATGAGTGTCCTTCAATCTCAATGCCACCTCTATCAATAAGGTCTTGTATGATGTTCTTCAGTCAATGAAAATTTCCTGTTTTATGACCCTTTCTCTTATGAAATTCACAATACTCATCATCATTCCACCAATTTGGTTTAACCTTTGGTTCATATGGAGGAAAATCTGGAATAGTGATTACCTTGTTTGCCACTAGCTTCTTGAAAATTGACTCAAGTGGTTCTCCCAATGGAGTGTACTTCCTTTATGATTTTCAAGTTGTTTGAGTATTCACTTGATTGTTTGTAGAGCTTGATCTAGAAAAAATGATTTTGGGTTGTACTGTATTGGCATCCACAACACCATCATTGACTGTGTTCTTGTTTTTGTTCCAAGATCTTGGCTTATCTTTTCCTTTAAAGTCATCTTTGTTTTCCTTGAATATCTTAATGACTCCTTGTTCAATTAGGACCTTCTCTGTTGCTAAGCCTTTTTCAATGACGTCCTTGAAGGTGGACAAACAAGCTTTTCTTAAGTCATAACCAATGTCTTTGTTAACATTTTGGGTGAATATTTCTACCATTTGTTTTTGTGGAATTTCACAAGAGCATCTGTTGGCTAGATTTCTCCATCTTTGTAAAAATGATGAAAAAGATTCTCCATCCTTTTGCTTGGTGTTGCACAAGGTAGTGACTGATATGTCTGTCTCTATGTTGTATGAGAAATGTTGGATAAATGCCTCTACTAAGTCACCCCATGACTTAATTATAGGTGGGAGTTGGGAGAACCATTCCATAGCTTGATCACCTAAGCTTTGTGGGAATAATCTCATCAAATATGTCTCTTTGGCTGCTACCTCAATGCAAGCTGTGAAAAATTGTCTTATATGTTCCTTAGGATCCCCTTTGCCTCTATACTTATCAACCTTGGGTGTTACAAAGTGTGTAGGAAAAGGAGGCATTTGAATGCTCTTGTCAAATGGATAGGGACATATGTCTCTCATTGTGTAAGTTGGCTTCGGTGTATTTATGTCCTCCATTTTCTTTTGTAAGTCCTTAATTTGCTGCTCCAAATTGTTCTTAAGTGGAGACCGACTTCTTGGACCATACCCCATGTCTGAACCAATGTGTGGAGGAGCATGTTGCATATATGGATGATATTGATCATACACATGTTCATATGGAGGAGGTCTATAGTGATGTTGCATATATGGACCACTTGGTATAGAGTCATGTTGAGGAATGGAATATCTACTTTGTCCATGTATACCATACTCTATAGGCATGTCATGAGTTTCTTCTAGTGTGTTGCCCCCAAATTTGACGCGGGGTTTCCTTGTGTCCAAATTTGATCATGCCTTTGAATATCCAATTGCTTTGGTGGTTGATCCTTAGCATTGGTATGTGATTGAGTATATTTTTCTACATAAGACCTCCATAATGGTCTGTGAAAGTGAGTATCATAAGCTTGACCATGTGTGTATGGGACCTCTAGTTTTTGAAACAAATATGATGGTGATTCAGGCACCATATGTGGTCGTCTATTGCCTCCACTATTAGGCCTCCTTTGATCCATGTTGAGGTGAGGTTGTTGCAAAGGTCGATTTTCCATTATTTGAGACATGTCAAAATCATGAGGGATCTTGGCTCCACTTTGTGCCATCACTTTTAAGAAGTATTGTCTATATCTCCTCATTATTTCCTCAACCAATCGATTAAAACGGGGATCCATAATGGAGTCTTCCACTTCTGCTAAATGTACTGAAATGTTGTCCATATTGTCATTATGTGTATCATTGTTGTTTGTAGTGTCCATGTTCTCAACATTTGGAATGTTTCTATAGGCATCCATGTCAGGTAATGTGTTATGATCAGAATTGAAAAAGACATCATTGTCATACTCATAGACACTCATGTTTGCGAACTCTTGAGCCTCTTTAGTTTCTCTCCTAGATTTTTGGGAACGGGTTTTAACCATGAACTAGGTATTGACTAAGACATGTGAGACTAGATGAAAATGGAAAGAGTATGGAAGACCAAGAGTTGGATGGAATGTAAATGAATCTGAAGTGTACTTGCAATGTCCAAAGTGTAAGACCAAGTATGTATGTAGTAGAGTAGGTGTGGCTTCCAAAGAGATGATAGTTTCTCTTGATGAGGTAAGTTGACCTTGACTCTAAGTAAGACCAAATGAGACCCAAAGGTGATAGACCTTGATGAGGGACCACTTAGCAAAATGTTGTTGTATGTAATGTGTTGACAAAGTATGACGAGGACAAGCAAGTGACTTTTTGACTCAAGTTTAGACAAATATGAATGTAATGTAAGGTGTAAAGTAATGATGGACTTTGTGAGACCCAAAGACAGGTTGAATGCTAGATGAAAACCCAGAGAGATAACCTAGGAAGCTCAATAAGTCTAAAACTGACTGTTCTTGTTTGTTGGATTGTAAAAGATTTTCAATTCTGAACACAGACATGCCTGTATACTTCACAGATGCACTTAAATGACATAGACGCTATTCTGTCAAACATAGACACGTTTCTGAGATGTTGTAAATACAAAGTTTCTCAAAGACACAGATGCGTTTCTGTCCTTCATAGACGTGGTTCTGTTAGACATAGACACAATTCTGGAGATTTCGTGCAATTTTTCCAATGTGTGAAGTTGCTTGTTGTGACCAAATCTAAATGTTTGACTGTTTTTCGTGACAAGAGGACACAGTGTTGATAAAGACTCAATGTTTGCAAGTGTTTAGGCTCAAAAATGACTCCAAAGAAAAGTGTGTTGTTTGATGTAAAATTGTTTTGCATACACTTGAAGACACAAAAGACACAATGTTTTGATGTTTGGTCTTGAATGTTTGAATGTTTAAAATAAGTCAAGCACAATTCTTATGGTTGGCCAGGACAATAGTTGTTGATCCCACATGGAGTTTCCCCTGAGGCTATGCTATTTAGAGCAAATACTTAGATGCTTGACCCCACTTGCTCCACCCTCGGCACTCACTTCTCGGGGCAGCCAAGCATCAGTCCCCACAAAAACTCCCCGTGGTGAACTTCGTATCTCTACTAAGAACCGTATGTGTGTGGGCCGCTACCAGAGGTCTGACCTCCTGCCCCAACAACTAGAAGGATTTTGGCTTCTAAAACAAAAAGGTGCTAGTAAAGGCATCTGCTCGTGTGGCCATACATGTGACACTTTCAACTCTATAAATATAGAAGGCTCCTAGCCGGTAGGGGTTACGCCCTACAAATGATCAAATAAATTTGATCAAACGGGTTTATGGGGAGACATAGTGTCAATATGAACTAATCAACACACGTTATCCATAGTTTTCACCATGAATACAATTGTTTATAGTGGTTCGGAAGAGGATGGCTTTTCCTCACTACCACTTGGGTTGTTCTCTCCTCACTAGTAGTCCTAATGACCACACGGGGAGATAGACCCTCTAAAGATGAAACAAAAAGAGCCTATTTCCTAAGACACAAAAGACACTGGTTCAATTTTAGTGCACCAATTGAAGTGTTTGATAATATATGAAAATAAGGCACACAATAAAGATCAAAAACCCTTGCCAAGGTCCTACAACAAAGATTTGTTAGTAGTTTGGATTGTTTCAAATGATCACCCCTTCCCGCAAGCACACAAGTTAGGTAAATTTTAGATCCAAAAGAGTTTGTGAAATAGGGGCCTTCAACAAAATGATTTTGCTTTCAAGACAAGCTACACCAATTTCGTTAGCTAGATCTGAAGATGTTAGCTCAAAATAAACCAGATCTGAAAATCCGAAAGCCGAATCAAAGAAACACAAATTGTAACAACTTCACACAGACGTGGTTATCGGAAACACAAACACTATATAACTTCATAGACGCGCTTACATCCAACACAGACGCGGTTCCAGAACACAGACGCAACTCCTAGATGCAGACGTGGCTCCTGGACGCAGACGCGCCTGAAGACTTCACAGACGCAACTAGGGAACACAAACGCGTTTCCAAAAATCTGCAAAAAAAAAAAATACTGTTGAAGATGCAGACGCGATTCCAGATGTCACAAACACGACGGAAAATCAAAAACGCGATCCGAAAGCGCGCAGACGTGAAAATATCAAAATGTTGTCAGAAATGTCAGATCTGCAACTTCAAAACACATATTCTGCAACCAAAGATGTTAAATGCAAAAGGGACAAAAGTCCCACCGAGCATGCCAAAATGTTTACGGTGAAAATGGATAACAACAACATTGAAAAACTAAATGAATTCGACCACAAAACCCTAGCCTAACAACAACAAAGATCCACCATAACATATGAAGATTACCTAAGACAATGCAAATCAAATGAAATCACAAAGATTATACCATCACATGTCCAATAGGGTTTGAATCTCCATTCTTCATATCTCCATTATTCTTGCTTGATATATTTTCTCTCAGATTTTATGTGCACAAGAGCTCAACAAAGAACGGAAATGTGGTTGTAAGTAGGATCGCATATGAAAGTTTGAATGCTAGGATGCTTGATTAGAATATATATGTCCAGGGGGTTGAATGCATCGTTGAGGGTTTGATAATGAAGGAAACATCTCCTTATATAGAAGACACTATAAGAAATGAAGGGATAAGATTGAGAGGTGTAAAAGATAAATGGTCGGCTATGATTAGAGGGTAGGTAGAGAAAATAATAAAATAATGAGAGGGTAGGTAGTGTATGAATTAAGAGATGAATGACATGTGTCATGGGTAGAAAAGGCTAATGAAATAATTAAATAAATAAAGATTTATTTAATTAACAGAGGAAGTGGGATCAATTAAATAAATAAGATATTTATTTAATTTAGGAAAAGGATAATTTAAATAAATAAATGTATTTAATTAAATGAGAAATAAGGCTAGAAGAGGATCAATGAATTAATTAAATAAATAAATATTTATTTAATTAATAGAAGAATTACGATTTAAATAATTAAATAAATAAAGATATTTATTTAATTAGACATGACAATTTTAGGTGTCTACACTCGGTATGAGTGATATCAATAGGTAATGACATGGTATGGCTATGTTCTTCTTTGAGAGAAAATTGTGGCTTCTCATAAAATGAAATAAACTCCTTCAAATGCAATTAAGAAGTCTGAAGTCGATTAGAAGTCTATGTTTTCTCTATCAATCCTATAAGATAATAAGGTACCAACAAGTTTTTAAGATCTACTTCACTGATGTCCTTTTCTTCCCCATTTGATGAGAAAGCTCTAAATTGTAAGCAATAAAATCTATGACTAGCCAGTTATTTATGGAAGAAGCCTCACAAAGCTTGCAACATGGACGAACTTTCTCCTATTCTTCTGCAATGTGAAAAAAATTGAACATCGACAACCGAGGCATGGTGGCAACATTAAAAGACTTCCGATGATGTTGACCTAGGAATGACAAAGCACGGGTAGTTGTGAAATGTAGTGGATAGCTCAAGTAGTGGGTGGGATGCAAGCAATTCCTCATATATGCAAATCAATGAATGAAGGTGAAGATTCAGCTACCTCAAATGGTGAAGATTCTACCCAAGCAATTCCTTATGCAAATATTATGCAAATCTGAAGATTCAATGAATGAAGGTGAAGATTCAATGAATGAAGGTGAAGATTCAACAATTCCTCATATTATGCAAATTTGAAATGAAGGTGAAGATTCTACCTCAAATGGTGAGTGTGTGAAAGTACCTCGAATGGTGAGTGTGCTATTTTATCTTGCCAAGGGTTGAGGTCGACATGGAAGCCTGCACGGGATTGAATGCACAAATGACTTGCCCTCTTTTCTTTTCTTTTTTAAGTAATGCCTGTTGTTGTCAAAATTTCGACGAACTGGGGCACTTTTAAAAAAAAAACAAATTTCATTGCTAATGCCTTCTCCATCGAAACCAAATGTGAAATTACCATCAGAATTGCAACGAATTCGGGAATTTTTTCAAAAAAAATTAAATTTGGTCACAATATACCATCTCCGTCGGAATTATAGACCAAATGTATTAGTGACCACAATAATCTAGTTATCAAATGACAAATATTTGATGAAGAAGATTAAATTCCAAGCATTTTGCTTTCCATGGAATTGTATAAGTCTACTAATTTGCCTTAAATGAGATAGATTTTATGGATATGACCTCATGTATATGATTGTTTGTATCAATATGGTTATAAACATGTTGGAGGATTTGGTTCTAGATATGAACTCAATAGTTTAACATCTTAATTACTAGTTTGGGTTTAGTTGTGTAGGTACGACATTCTTTATACGATTGAATTGATTTTAAGTATGTTCATTAAAAAATTATCGTGGGACATAAATTTGTACGACTGCCCCAACAACAAAGAGGGAATAAAAAAGTGGGTCTTAGAGAAATTTAGGAATGTCATGTGGATAAATCAGCTAGGCAGAAAAAAAACATACTATATTAAAGCATTAAACCCTACTTGGGCACATGAGGAAAAAGAATATTTGAGATCTATGATCAACGGTAAGATCAAAATTATAATTGCACAATTAAGGACTGGATCTCACTATTTGAGATGTGAAACTGGTAGATGCAAGGTGCCTAAAGAAGAGTGGGAGGAAAGAGCATGCCTATTTTGCAAGAAGAGGACAATAGAAACATAATGGTATTTCATTATGGAGTGTACAATGTATGAAGACATTCACATCCAGTTTGGGAATGAATTAAAAGTAGATAGTTTGAATGAGATTTTTGAAGAGTCAAGACTTCACAAAACAACAAACCTCTTAATCAAGATTCACAAGAGAAGATCCAGCATGGAAAATAATCTTAGATAAGATGAACCTATGGGTCCCTTAGGCCATTCGGTTTCGTAGACATCTTTAAAACTCATTCATTAATTCATTCATCTTAAACAAGAATTAAATTTAGAATACAACATAATAAACAAAAAAATATCATATGCTTCGCAAGGACGTGAAGTCTCTCCCAGTGTGCTCTTCTTCGGCTAACATCTCTGGCTTTCTTCACGATCCTCCGACCATGGTTGGATCTCCTCATTTTCTCAACTTGGGATGCTTGCGCAGGCTCATGTTGATTCATAGGGCATTGCTTCTAGTGTTCGAAATCCCGCTCAATCAGTTCTGAAATCTCTGAGTCCCTATTTCGTCAATTTATGAGCACAAAATCCTTCTGCATTGGATCGCTCCTTGGGTTCTGGCACTCCACTTTGTTGGAATATATTAATTTCAACCATGTCGACATATTACACCATAGACCAAATCCACCGTCCAATCTACCAAATCTGATCTATATCATTTAAAGTAGTGTTTATCTTATCTACTTACATTGGTTATAAATATGTTACTTACTCCCAGTTGAGTCCAGCTCTGTAGAGTTGTAAGAGGTTGTCCAAAACAACGATATGTAATGGTGTGTGCATTTTGTGAAGAGTTGAAGCTCTGTCAGAAGTTTTTTGAAATGTAACATGTTGTTCTAGTCAATATAAAAAATTTCTTGGAGACCCCAAAAAAATTGGAGGTGTTCATGTAGTGGAAGGATGTTTTTGTTCCAAAGAACAGATCAAAGATTTGTGAAATCACCCAAGTGCTTGTTAAATTCGAGGAGAGATCAAGCCTAAAGGTTAATGGAGTCAATGAGAGAGAAATCCTATGTTGAGCCACTAAATTGGAGGATACTGTTGCGGGTTGAGCCAGAGTTGAATGCCATCAACTTTTGTGCCTGATGAATATAGGCCAAGTGACCAAGCAAGGATAAAGGTAGATCGAAGAAGTAAGATCTGCCACAACGATCAAAAGGTTGCTTGTGATGGAAAGAAGGAATGAAGTCATTGTAGGAGACCGAGAAAAGAGTCTTGAAAGTTGCCCAAGTTGAGATTATTTTGTGATTGAATTGAAGCGCATCAAAATTCTATCTTGACATTAGACAGTACTATGATGGATTATCAAATTGTTTGTTTGTTATCTATGGTCATTGACATTGTGTTTGTCTATCTTTTGTTGTAGTTTGTGCGAGGTGTGATATGTGAGTGAAGAGAAAGATTTAACGAAGAGAAAGACGTCATTATTCTAAAGCTGCAGGAATTTGAGTAGATCAAAATGGAAAGCTTGGAGACAAAATACTAGAAGTGTTCAATGTTGTGTAAAGAACCCATAGCAGAGGAAGCAAGTTATCACCAAATTTATGAGAGAGATCTAATATCTAAAGGAATTTTGAGTGAGACTAAAAGATTGTAGAAGAGCATATTTCAAGTCTACAAAACAATCTGTTGAAGTCAATGCAGTCGGTGAGGAATGATGATAGAAGCAATCATAAGCCAAGTTGCAGTTAATGAAAAAGGACTGGCCTCAATGAAGGACTAAGCCTGCCACCACCAAAGTTTTCCAAAGATGAAGCCTACAAGGTATATCGGTAGAGAAGACTATGGATCTCTAGAATAAGGGTTGTTGATAAAGGAGATCTGAAGATGAAAGGAGGATATGAAGTTGTCAATGGATTGAGGAAATAATATGGTTGAATGCTACAACATTTTGTTTCTTAATGGAAGAAATGTATGTAGCCAATAGAGCCCACTAAAGCTAGGATCTCCTAGCACCCACTGTATGACTCTATAGGAGGTGCAGAGGAAATATATGTGTTTTACATCTAAACCGACAATGGACTGGTTATCAAGAGAGTCAGAGCTCGTGGTAAGAGCATCCTAATAGAAGCATGGGATTTCCTGGGTTTGATCACTAGTATTTGAAGATTCTAGATGTTGAAGCATTAGTGAATGAAACTATGGAAAACAATCAGAATGCATAATTGAAATTAAGGGGGAGTGTTGGAATATATTAATTTCAACCATGAAGACATATTACACCACATACCAAATCAACCGTCTAATCAACCAAATCTGATATGTATCATTTAAAGTAGTGTTTATCTTATCTACTAGACCTAGCCGACATTCTAGATATTTCTATTTTATTTATTGATTTGGCCGACATTCTAGATATTTCTATGTTATTTATTGATAGATTACCCTCACAACTACTATGTAGACCAATCTTTTGATGTTAATCCCCTCACATTGGTTATAAATAGAAAACTGCTACTTACCCCCAGTTGAGTCCAACTCCATAGAGCTGAAAGAGGTTATTCAGAACAACAATATATAATGATGTATGTATTTTGTGAAGAGATGAAGCTCTAACAGAAGTTTTTGAAATGTAACATGTTGTTCTAGCCAATATAAAATGGTTTGTTCCATCCTATGTCTACATACTTGTTTGAGGGCTTTCAGCCTCACGAGGCCAACCTTGTTGTCCCTCCTAGGATTTCTTCAAAGGCATCTCCCTCTGTCATTTGCGCCCATGACTTCTATCTCTAGGGTTTGGGAGTGAGTCATCTAGATCGACGATTTAGGGCATTAAATCCCCTCTCCACAATGTGTCATCCTCCATCGTTGATTTAGGTTTCCTTACCAATAAGGAGGAAGAACTCAAAAAAAATTTGTTGGTCTATCAATTTCACAAATTTTAGCCAAGTTTGGCTGATTTGAACAAATGGGTTTCTTGACATGGACAATCATTAATTGAAGGAAAAATTTACATTGGACCATGTGCCAAGGGCTTCTTTTATGTTACATGTGAGTTGTCAGAAGACACAATCGCCTTGCTTTGGTAGGGCCCATGATACTAGAATAATTCTTTCTTGGGCATGAAGCCTTGGTATCCAAATTTCAACCCCTTCACTGATACATTTTTGACTTCTCTAATTTATGTGCAACTATCAAACCTACCTCTACATTTCTTGGAAGTTTCATGCCTACATGACATAGGTAAGTCTATTGGAAAATTTATTTTAGGTCCAAATGCTTAAGATGAGCATTATACTTTTATTATTTTCTCTTCCTACACATTTGCACAAATTCTTGTGGAAATGGATTTTCCCCAACCCCTTGCACTGAAATTTATATCAAATCTAGCTCCAAGACTTGGAACCAAATGTTAGACTATGAGGGTATTTTTTTCAAATGCAAGCGATGTTATGAAACTGGACATAGGATAGAGGAATGGTATAAATCTTCTACTTCCTCAATAAATTATGGTTCAAGGAAACAAACTAGATGGAAAGGGGTTAAACCTAGCGATCAACTCATTTCCCCTTTTGTACAAAAATGTGCTGACTTGGAGCCTAAAGAACAAAGCAGGTCAATTTCAGTTGAGGAAGAATTTGTAGTGGCTTTGCTTATTGAAGTTAGTTCTACTGATAAACTAGAAAGTATAAAGGCCCAATTCAAAAGACATACATCATTGATTAAGAGTTCATCTTTGGCAAAGAACAACTCCTGCTACTCGGTTGATGCCCAAAATTCATGACTCAACAACCTCAGTTTTGGTGGCCAATCCACTCTTAGCTTTTGATTTGGGCTCCCAGTCATCTTCTAGGGTGATAAATACTACTTCTTAGGATTCACCTAAATCTCTAAAGGATCCTATTGAGGGAGATAGTGCTAATGCATGACACAATGCCGAAAAAAAAAATTCCTAACAAAAGTGTGTAAGTTAGCAACAAAATCCTCCTTCAATCACACACCAAATGTGGGGTTTGACCAATTAGCAATGGTTTTTTAGTTTGTGGTTTGCTTTCTATAGCAATAGAATAGATTTTTTCTCTGATAGTGGCATCAAAGACTAGTGGTAATATTTTGTTTTTTTGGAATGTATGAAGATGCATTGTCAGTGTACTGTCATGCACATGGTTGGCTTTATATGTACCTTTATTTTATTACTGATAAAATTGTTCAATGTTGCTTCAAGATTAGATTGTGTGAAAAAAATTCACACCATCTAACCCAAAAGCAACATTGAATGTCATTAATTAATAAAATTTATTGCAACCTGAGTTGTGTAATTTATATAGATATATATGTATGTGTATATATATACATATGCACTCATGAATGTGTGCGCGCACACACACACACATTATAAAAATAAAAATATTGCTTGGTATTCATTTGTCAAATTTTAATGTTCTGATAGATATTCATTGTTCAATATTAAACTAATAAAATCAACAATCGATGTTATAGGGTCTTTATAAACATTATCATATTCATCATCATATACATTAAATGATTCAAGTAGATTGAAAAAAGCACAAGAAGTGCCATTAACACTCATGATAAAAGTATGCTAGCTATTAAAATCCTCAAAAAATGAATTTTGTTGGATAGTTGAGGCATCCAAGTCAATATGCTCTACCTTTGCATCCTTCAACTTATTGTGTATAGTAGTTTTATTTGTGCAAAATAACACATAAGTTGGAATGCATACAACCTAACTCCTATTTCTCTGTTATACCAACTGGTTATAATATATTGAGTGAATGAAGGGGTGTTATTCCAATTTCACTTAAATGAAACTACTGCTAATATATTAAAGAAAAATTAGAGAGACTATAGAATTATAAATGAAACTTCAAACATGAAATTTAAAAAAAAAATTATGTGAATATTATGATTCTTGTGTTATAAGTAGATGATTTAATTATCAATATTCATGATCTAAAATTTCTAATGAGAATTAATAAAGTAGTTTGATATGACCAACCATACTCTTCTACATTTCTTCTTTTTTCTTTAGGTTTACTACTGTATATGGTGAAAAGTGATGATGACAAACTATTGTAAAACCATAAAGATCCAACCACAAACAATCTAATTCTTACAATGAAACATTCACTAATACCAATAGAGATACCTAAGATCATGAAAATAAACAATAACAAAATAATATTACCAATCACATGTCAAGTAGGGTTTCAATCTCCATTGATCTTGTTTGATATATTTGCTCTCGGATTTTATGTGTGCACAGGAGCACAACAAAGAATGGATTGTGGTTGATAGCTTGATCACAAGAAGGCTTGATTGACACAATTGTTAGGTGATTAGACGATTAGGGTTGATAATGAAGGAGAGTATCCTCTTATATAGAAGACATTGTAAGAAATGGAGGGTTAAGATTAAGAGGTGTAAAGATAAATGATCGGCTAGGATTAAAGGGTAGGTAGAGGAAATAATTAAATGATGGAAGGGGTAGGTAAGAGATGAATGTCATGTGTCATGGGTAGAAAAGACTAATAAATTAATTAAATAAATAAAGATTTGATTAATTAATAGAAGAAGTGAGATCAATTAAATAAATAAAATGTTTATTTAATTTAAGAAAAAAATAATTTAAATAAATAAAAGTATTTATTTAAATGAGGAAAGACTTAGAAGAGGATTAATGAATTAATTAAATAAATAAGAATTTATTTAATTAATAGAAAACTTAGGATAAAATAATTAAACAAATAAAAATATTTATTTAATTAGACATAACAACTTTAGGTGTCTACAACTACAATTATAATGTGATCTTAATTTTTGAGTAGAAGATGCTCTTAATATGATTCAATATTTGGAATGACTTAGTGTATTTTTTCTCCCAAATCATTTTAGTTATATGTTGTACTATATACCAATTACATTACTCCAATAGTAGGCTGTTGATATTGTTACTAAGTCTTTGCCATTACCTCATTATCTTTAATTACTATCAATAATTAGGGAGAATAAATTTTTCCTTGGGGGCTATTCTTGAGTCCTCCTTTCTTCAATTTTAAAATTTTTATTTACAAATTTTCTCTATTTCATAGAATTTTTTCCTATGACTTATCTACTTTTCCCCATCTATGAAATATTATTTATACATGAGTATCTTATTATGTATTATTGTTGGGACCAATCTTTACATGTTTGCATTTCTTTTTGTACCTCCTTTTGATTTTGCAAGTGCCATGGTAGGCATGTATACATTTATTTGTTGCAGATGGAGGCTTTTATAGTTGTGCATTACTAAAATTAATCTTTTCTTGTGCAAACAAATCATATCAATAATAATAGTTGTAATTTACAATTCCAAAACTTTGATAGTTTAGGGAATTGCTGATTTTTTTTCTCACTATATTTACTATAACACTCAACGAAGGCATATTGTGGATCTGATTTTTTTGGTATGAAATCGCTAACACTTTTAGTTTCATTGGATCTAAAAAAAGGTTATGTAATTGTATTCATTTTAGTTTGATCTTGGATGGGAATTCTATTATTTTAGGATTTTATTTGATGTAGAAGAGTTTACTCTTTGTGAAGGTGCAATGTTGTATTTTATGAAAAAATGGGTTGACAAAAAATTCTTGGCTCTAATTTTATAATTTGTATTAAGAAATAATTTTGTGAGATCTTTTGTGACGATCCTTTAATAGTTGTAGTTTCCTAAATGCTACAAATGTTTGTCATTTCTTAAATTAGAAATTGATAATAATATTTTTTGTAAGTAAATTGTAGCATATATTTAAGGAATGGATTGCAAACTTAAATGTGGACCATAAATCTTATAATATCTTTAGGTTAATTATATCTTTTTTTCACTTCTTTTAGGTTGAATTCTAGATAATTTGGATTTTTATTTTGTTGGAACTTGGAACGTAGATATATTTTTGGGAAAGTGGGGTTATGCTTCCAAAAATAGTTACCAATTTGTTGGTTGTGAAAAGCATAGAAATTATTCATGAACAAGTTAACCCAATTGATTTTGAGTGTTTTAAACAATATCAACTAGATATATGTTATCAAAATATACATTAAAAATGTAATATAAGTTTGATGCTTTAAAGTGCATCTATCATTAAATGAAAAATTCTTAACTAGTTTGAAATGCTTTATTCAAGAGACAATTTTAAACAAGAACATATACTGGACTAATAAAAATTAAATGATATACTATGAGGTTTCAATCCAAACCTATCTCAAGCCAAAAAACCCTTCTTCCATCCAATAAACTGCTTATATTTTGAGTATTAGCATAGAAAACAATCTCCAAGAAAATTTCAAGGGTAAAAAAGATTTCTAGTGGTGGTAGATCGGATTGTTATGGTAGTATCGTTAGATTTGATTCATTGATAGCTGTCATTTATTGTATCGGGCTCAAAATCTAAATCAATGAATGTTGAATTGATCGCCATCGATCAACGACCATATATTTAGTGTGACATAGCCTTTTCTCATACACATCCAAAACTCTCCCCAAATTCTCTTAATTCCTGTCAATCTCCTCCTTGTTTTGGGAAATATTCATCATGGGAGCCACTGCCAACTAAAATAACAATGCAAAGATAGAGGATTGAAGTTCTTTGGAGTTCCATCCACTATTCTATTAGAGCCCTCTCTGTTAAGATCTTTCCCAGTAATTTGTCTTTCTACACAATGTATCCGATGATGTCCCTAGACTCTATAAACAAAAACCCATTTTTTAGCTTCAAAGATCTTTGATAGTGATATATTTTAACAAGCCATCTACTTCTTTTTTTCCATCCATTTGTTGATTTTTCTGGTGAGTTTTGTTGGATTTTGTGCCTCGAATTCACTTGATGTGATCAACTTCATTTTGGTCTAGATCTGTTTGAATTGTTTTCCTTGTTGCACTTTTCGATGTAATCTAACTGTAGTTAGGCCTATGGAGATCATGTCGGTGTGACTTGGCTGATCGAAGAGTGTTATGCTGATGCAAGGATTCAGGCCGATAGAGGTCATGTTGGTGCGACTTGGATTGTCAGAGTGTTCTATGGTGATGCAAGGGGTCAAGCTGATGATTTCATGTCAGTCTAAGTTTGTAGGATTTGTGTCGATGAGTGTTTAGAGGCCATGTGTGTTCAAACGAGTCAGCGGTCAAAAGTTTCTCTCATGGATAGTTAAAGGAGTTGAGATCTTGTAGTCTAATGCCTAATGATTCATGATCCAGATGAATGTCGGATAATGCAATCCCATGAACATAGAGTGGTCAATGGTTGGGCTCCCTAGCGGTTGAAAAAATTGGACTGTACTTGTTGGAGATTGATAGGAACTCAATGTGTACAGTGATACAGGAGGGCTCTTAGTGGTTGTGATGTTGTTGATTGAATGACAATAATTATAAGAGATATTAGATTTCCACAATCCATGAGTATATATATATGTCATTTATAAGATATGCATAAATATAGTTTTTAATGTTTATGTTATTTATGTTTACATCATTTATAAGATATACATGTATATATTCATATAAATAACATAAATAACACAAATAACTATATAATTAACTTTATATATATATATACACTTTTGGATGGCTATGTGTTTATTCTTTGGTTTGAGTTTTTATTCACACACATTTTCAGATATTTGTTAATTGATTTGTTCACTCTCCTTAATTTCTTTTGGGTTGGCTGTTATTATTTTTTCCTTTTTTCCTTGGCACTGGTGAGCTGTCTTGACTTTTGTTTTTTGTTTATATTTCTTGCCCTCTATTTCTTTTGGTTTTGTTCTTTTCCTCTTTAGTGGTCTTGTCACCCTCTCTCGTTCTGTGTGCCCCTTCCATCCTTTTTAGCTACCTTGGTCTGCTTCTTGGTCATCTTTTACTTCTGCATGCTCTCTATTTTTATCCTAATGATGGATCATAGAGTGTTATCCAAAATGTTGATGCAAAATACTCACACACAATCTAATCCGAAAACATGCAAGATCAATTACTATAATTATGTTTGTCTTGTGAGGTTGATCTGAAAATATGAGAACGAATGCCTATGAAGGAGGAATCATAAACTTTATTGTAATCTTTTGTTTACTATGAATAAAGTGATCTTTCTTTGGTGGTGGGTTTTTCTCCCGTAAGGGTTTTCCCATGTAAATCCGGTGTCTATTCTCTTGTATAATTATGTGTTTACTATGTTTATTCATTAGTGCACATTTTGATGATTTATGATTTGAATTTAAAGACACATTTTCTTAATTCCCCTCTGAATTGAGATTAGGAGGGTGTATTCCGCATTAAACTTTCCTTACAAGTGGTATCAGAGCCTCTCCAGTTGTGTTATCCTTGTTGGGTAGGGTTGGTTTTTGTGTTAGTTTGGTTCAGTGGGAGTCTTGCAGAAAATTTATTTGTCTTGATTGTAGATTGAGATGGCAAGCACTTCTAGGAGAATAGACATTGAAAAATTCAATGGCTCAAACTTTGAATTTTGGAAACTCAAAGTTGAAGATTTGCTGGTTGACCAAGATCTTTAGGTTGTTATGTATGGAAAATAAACCTTCAGGCATGATGCAAGAATATTTGGACTTAGCAGACCGAAAGGCCAAAAGACTGATTAGATTAAGCCTTGCAAATTTTGTTCTATTGAACATTCATGAGGAGAAGACTGCACATTCTCTTTGGAGGAAATTGGAAGATATTTATCAGGGCAAATCCTTGGTGAATAAAATTTTCTTGAGGAAAAAGATATACTCTTTGAAGATGGATGAGGAACGTCTGTAGTAGATCATCTGAATGCATTCAATATGGTTGTTTCACAACTGACATCTATTGGTGTAACTGTTAATGAAGAAGAACGATGTATGTTGTTGTTGTGTTCCTTGCCTGACACGTGGGACCACTTAGTAATGGACATTGGGAGTACTACTACCCAATTTAAAATGGATGAGGTAGTTGCCTCACTTTCATCAGAAGAGATGTGAAGGAAGTCATCTAAGATGGCTAAAGAGGCTCTCATTGTTTGAGGTAGATCAGAGGAAAAAGACAAAAAAGAAAGACAAGAAGTCAAAATCCAAGTGACAAGAAAGGTCAATATCTCTGAGAAAGAAGTCCAAGGTGAAATGTTGGAACTGTGGGTAGAAAGGCCATATCCGAAAGGATTGCAAAGAGGAGAAGAAAAAGAAGAAGCAGAGTAATTCTGATACTGAGTCTTCTCAGAGTGATGCAGATGGATTTTTAGCAGCTTTGACAATGCCTGCATCTGATGATGTATGGTTATTTTATTCAGGGGCATCATTCCATATGACATCTCATAAAGAGTGGTTCTCAAAGTATGAACCATATGTGGGTGGAAAGGTGTTTCTGGTGAGTGATTCATTAGAAATACTGGGGAGAGGAAGAGTCAGAATCCAAATCCCAGATGGCAGAATAAAGGGAATTGATGGAGTTCTTCATATACCAAGTCTGGCTAGAAATTTACTCTTTGTTAGTAAATCGAATGATGTTGGAGTTCAAACAACTTTTGTGTCTTGTGGTTGTAAGATGACTAGAGGGTCTATTGTATTAGCTAAGGGTGAATGCATTGGGACTCTATCTAAGTTATATGCCAAACCTGTATGTTGTAATAAGGTCTTTGTAAAGTTTGAAAAAACTATTGTGTTAAAACATGGTGTAAACTCTATGGAAGTTAAAATTCTAGCAAAGAAAATAATGCTCTGGCATTATAGGCTTGGCCATATTGGTGAGAAAGGTTTAAAAACCTTGAAGTATAAAAACCTGGTAAATGAGCTGATAGATTGTACTCTTGAATTTGATTTTTGTGAACATTACATATATAGAAAACAGAATTGTGTTTTATTTTATTCGAGTTCTCAAAAATCTTATGGTGTATTGGACTATGTCCACTCTAATGTTTTTTGTCATGTGGATGTTCCCTCTTGGTCTAAGTCAAGGTATTATGTATCGTTTATTGATTATTACTCAAAGAGGGCATTTGTTTATTTTTTGAAATGTAAATCGCAAGTGTTCAGTCGATTCAAAGACTTTAAAAATCTTGTTGAAAATCAAATTGAGAGAAAAATAAAATGTTTAAGAACAAACAATGGTGGTGAGTATTGCAATGCAAATTTTGACAAATATTATGTAGACCATGTAATTAGGAGGCATAAGACTCCGCCTTATACTCCTCAACAAAATGGAGTTTTTGAAAGGTTGAATTGGTCTTTGATGGAGAAAGAAAGGAGCATGTGAAGTAGTGCTGGTCTAGAACAAAAATTCTAGGTTGAGGCAATTTCTACATCGTGTTACTTGCTTAATCATTTTCCTACTTCAACATTGGTTGATAAAATTCCTATGGAAGCATGGCTAGGTAAAAATACCTCTTTAAGACATCTTCGTGTCTTTGGTTGTCAAACATACACTCACGTGCCTGAAGTAAAAAGGTCAAAATTAGATAACAAAGCTGAAAAACATATCTTCATTGGTGATAGCATTGGTGTGAAAGGATACAAGCTTTGGAATCCAGTTACTAAGAAGGTGTTGTCCATCAAAAGTGTTATCTTTCACGAGTTGAAACCTGTCTCAGTAGATCTACAGTTAGGAAAGACAGAAAATAGAAAAGAAGTAGTTGAAATTCCTCTAGCTCTAAAAAAAGAGGAACTACAAACTACATGTGTGCTTGAAAATGAGGAGAGCTAAAGCAGCTCTAAAAATTCATAAGAAGAATGAGAACAAGAACCTTCACCTTAGTTATTGAGGACCTATTTGCATTGGAATGGCAGCAACCTGATAGGTACCGTTATTCACCAAAAAGGTTTGGATATTTGATGTTGGATGTAAATTGTGCCTATGCTTTTCTTACTGACACATATGAGCCTAAGACTATAAAAGAGGCTATCAACATGTCTAATTCAAATTATTTGTTGGAAGCCATGAATGATGAAATGTCATCATTGAAGAAGAATGGGACCTAGGATCTGGTACCTTTACTTAAAGGCAGAAAGAACATGGGCTGTAAGTGGGTGTTTAAGAAGAAAAGTGGTATGGATGGTAGTATTATAAAGTACAAGGTGAGACTAATTACAAAGGGGTATTCTCAAAAGAAAGGTATTGATTATGGATAAATCTTCTCTCATGTAGCTAACTAACATCAATTAAATTTCTTTTGTCACTTGCAACAACATATGATTTTGAAGTTGAGCAAATGAATGTGAAGATAGCTTTTCTTCATGGTGATCTTGAATAAGAGATTGATATGTCCCAGGTGGAGCATTTTGTGGTGAAAGGTAAAGAACTAATGAGTACTAAGAGGGGGGGTGAATTAGTATGCCTAAAAACTTAACCAAATTCTTAAACAATTTTTCAGCAGACCGGTGTAGTAGTTTAAACAACAAATTGGTTAAAACATAAACAAGCCAAATAGCAAATAAAGCATTCACCCACAGAAGCACAATCACCATAACACAAGATATTTTGATGTGGAAACCCAAATGGGAAAAACCACAGTGAGTAAAACTCACAAGTCAACTATCTACAGAATAGTAACCAGACCGATTAAGGTCAGACTGGTTAAGGCCTTACAATGTTCTTCACCAGAATAGATCCTGTTAAGAATCTAGATCTCTGTTAGGAGATAAGTCTTGTTACAGACTACCCTATTAAAGGATTTCAGATCCACAACTGTGAACTACCTTGTTAGAGAATTTACAATAGGCTTGGTTGGGCCTACCCAGTTAAGGGTTTCAAACTTTTCGAAGAGATTAGTAATCAACATGTGAATGATCTAGAAAGTAGCACAAAATGCTTGATTAGATCCTTGATAGTTCTCTGTTAATGCATTGCAACATTACTTCAGTCTTCTAACCTTTGCACTCACAATCTTTGTAGTGAGATACCCTTTTCGCATAGACCTAATATGTTCTACAATACTCATACATATATACTCTTCAAAACCCTAGACATGATGTCCTCATATAGGAATCTGATTTCATGTCAGTCCAATAAGATTAGACTACAATTTCCTAGGTACATTGCATCTAGACATATTTGGTAACACGACACAGAAACACCGCTAAAGTGTCGGTGGATGATAACTCATCACACTTTATAATTATACAGGTTTAGCATAGTATACTGATTACTGATAAACAAAGACTGGTAAACTGGAACATAGTGTTCCGATCAAAAAATTAATTGTCACTAGGGGTCCTCATTCCGCTTGAGGTCTTCATACCGCTTGAGGTCTTTGGTCATGCTTTGACCGATAAGCATCTTCTACAAAACACCGATAGTCTTCTATAAAAAAAGACTATACATACAATGGCATATAAAACTGGTGTGAACAACACAACACATATTACCGATGGAGAATAACTCATACATAAAATGTGTGTCCATAAATGACAATCACAACTTAAACATTATCAAAATACCAACAATATCCCCCTTTGACATTGATGGCAACACTTAGGAAAATTTTGACATCTAAGTGCTTACAAAACAAAAACAAATGTCATAATCAAAATTACTCCCCCTAGGCATATACACTACTCCCTTTGTAAAAATTACAAGTATGTGCATGAAATTTTCAATACTACTCCCCCTTTGCCAACAATGACAAAGTAATGCAAACACTCCCTTTTTCACTGAAATTTACCAAGTTTATATTGCATAACATAAAAACAGAGTATATGTTCATAACAATAAAGAGTAAAACTTCTCAAAAAGAGATTTAAAGTTTTTCAGAAAATTCTTCATGTCTGAAGACCATGAATCAAGAAGTGAGGCAGAAATTTCAATCTCGGTCTTCATCTGGAAGGCTAATTCTTCCATTGCATCGATAGTGCTCATCTCATGTATTATAGTAGTAGCCTCCAAGTTCAAGAAGCACTTCTAAAGAACCTGCAATTTTTATAATAGAAACAACTGGAGCTCCTGCAAATCTTGAGTCCGCTTGCAGATCTCTGAGTCAATCTTTGTAATCTGATGCTAATGAGTGTGAACAGTCTGTCCATACACTATGAACAAATCATGGGGCAATTTGAAGTTGTCGATATACTTCTGTAACTCCAATTGGAGTTGACTCTTCTGTTTCAGAGCATCATCACAAAATAGGTGAGGTTGGCAGATTTTTCTCAAGAGTAGGTTACCTTCACCCATAGCTAAACTCATATCATCTTTCTGCTTAAGTAGTTTTTCTCTGTCTACATCCATTTTCTTTACTAATGAAACTTTCAGAGCTTTTTCATGCTTCTTCTTTGCAGAAACGTGGGCAGCATCTTCTAAAGATTGCACTTGATCATCTACTACTGTGCAAAGAAGTTTTAACTTGGCCAGCAAGGAATCGGTACTAGGAAGGTTAGTACCGGGGATTAGATTGGAAAGAGTGTCGACAATAAATTGAATGATACCCTGTTCTTTTTATTTCCTCAGTTCTTCCAATCTAACCTGAGCTAGTTGAATGCTCCTTAGTAGCTCACTTTCATCAACCGATTGAGTAAGATAGGCAAGAGTCAAATCGGTGGGACTGGTGGGATCAACCTGCTTGGCTTGATCTCTGGTTGCCTTAGGAGTCTATCCTCCTTCCTTTGCCTTGATCTCCTCTTGTCTTTTCTTCTCCTCTTCTTATTTTTCCTGGGCTACCTTCATGACCTTCTCTTTCTCCTCTTCCACTCTCTTCTTCTCTTCTTCTTTCTTCCGCTCTTCCTCCCTCTTTTTCTCTTCTTCCTTTTTCTTCTCTTCTTCCTCCTTCTTCTTCTCTTCTTCCTTCTTCTTCTCATCTTCTTCCTTCTTCTTCTCTTCTTCCTTTTTCTTCTCTTCATCTTCCTTCTTCTTCTCCTCTTCCTTCTCTGCTCTCTCTTTCTCTTGTCTTGCTTTCTCTACTTTCTCTTTTTCTAGTTTCTCTTTTGCCACTTTCTCATCTTTTTCTTTCTCCACTCTCTCCTTTTCAACTTTCTCCTTCTCTGGAGTGGTGTCCTCAACATCTAGTGCATTGACATCAATGGGGTCATTTTGTTCTACTATTCTTTCACCCAGACTGTCAAAGATTTCATCCGGTTTGGTTGTGGATAGGTCGGGCTCTTTCTCAGCCTGTCGATTTGCTTCAACTACCTGTTCCATTTTGACAACTTATTTAGCTTGCAAATGGGTGTCCTTTTCTACTTCAAAGGTTTTGCCGAAGTCTTCTCCTTCTTAAGAAAAAGGTACCTTTGTACTGATTAAGAATCTCAAACAATTCTAAATTAGAGGCATCAGGAAAATAATTGGCAAAAATTTCTTCTCTAATTGCTTGTTCTTTTATATGACAATGCGCCATTTGTTGTCCAAAGAATCATATATAGAACTAGAAACAATAGTCTTAATATCGTTTGGAGATCGATCATTTTTACACAAATATTTAATGACCTCTAGCTCTACTTCTTCCTTCTCACTATCGCTAAGATCATCAAAATAGTCTTTTAAATCATCAAGTACTTTCATTTTAACGTTCTTCATAATTCTTTGAAAATGTGTCATCGGTTGGTAAGAAGCAACATGTATAGTTACTGGTGCATAGGTTGTTGGTACATTACCAGTTGACTTTGTCTTCTTGCTTGATTGCCTTGTCTTCTTCATTTCTACCTCAGGTTCAGTGTTTTCTAAATCCAGTGAGTTATTCCTAGTTTTTCTCTTCCTTTCGAATACCTTTGGCAGAATAGCCTCCTGTTTATTTTTAGTTGGTGACCTCTTGGTCACTTTAGGACTGGCAACAGATGTAACTGGTGCCGATGTCGATGGCACTGCTTTACTCTTTTTCTGCTTCGATACCTCAATATATTTGATCCTCTCGAAGTAAGTATCGGTCATCTTCTTCTTTGGATCCAGTGGTGAAGCAAGTAGGGTAAAGGCATACCCTATCAGTATATCATTTACCACTTCATAGCCCATAGGTTTAACTTCATCTTCTCTGGGCTCAACCGCTTGCATTATGAAATGATCTATTTTGATTGTGAAATAGATATCATCTTCATATTTTTTAACTAGATCATCGGATATTCTCATTCTCTAGTTCATCTTTAGTCTGAACTCATCAAAATACCTGTTCAGAGTCTTTCGATATGCAAAGTCCACTACTTGCATACTCTCCTTTATTTTTCCAGGAAACCGGTAGGTCACTCGACCATTGAACATCACCAACTCCTGGAAAATATCCTTGAAAATAGAAAAATAAACCGACAAGCAGTTGACCGAACTTAAACCTCAGTGTTTTGTCCACTTTGATGGACTTCAAGTTCTCCATGAGTTGTTTTTGCATGCAGGTACACAAGTCACATTCTGCATTCTCCTTGATCATCCTATAAGCGTCATGCACCACAGCTATAGGAACAGAATTCATTCTACTAGCATAGAATACTCTATACCTGATTACCATGCACGCATATTTCACCAAGTCATGTTTTATGGTGTTTACAGTCATTGCCCATTGGTCGCTCATAGAACTAGTGAGCTTTGTCATTTTGGTTTTGGTGATCTTGCAAAGAACAGGGACTTCCCCAACATTACATAAACTGGTCACGACATGAATTGCCTCCAGTGTAATATCATGGGTTCGCTCAAGGTACATCTTATCACCATGAACCCTACTTAGGATAATCCTAATGTGTTCTTCTGTAAATTCCTTGAGAAAGTATACTGCATTGTGAAGTTTCTTCTTCTCGATTACGTTGTACTCAGGTTTAATCGTCTTATCATCTCCACATAACAGAATCAGCTGGGAGTGAATCACTAGAGACCCTAGGTCTTCTAGTTTGCAATCAGTATATCCTAAAACATCCCCTTCGACAATGACTTCGACAGGAATTTGAGATAGGGCATTACATTTCACCTTCTTCCTAAGAAACTCAGATGATTCCTCAGGTTCGGTAGAACTAGAAGGGATTTTAGATGTAGAAGCCATATCTAGATAATTCCAAATGATGAGAGTGATTGGACGAAAATAACCTTTTTATTCCAAACTAGGGTTTGCCGATTTCGAACTAGGGTACACCGATGTTGAATGCAACACACTTCTCCAAAATCTTGTTTTACCACTCTGACCTCCACTTTGAATGACTGCAAAATCTTGTGCAAGATATCTTCCTGAATTCTTTCGAATGCAAGATGAATCGCTCTTGTTGCTCTTCTCAAGTTAGAAAAGTTCTCCTTTGAAAATAGGTAAGTAAAAATGATGATGAAAGTCACTTTTAAATATTCTCCTACCTACTATAATAAATGCATAATCACTAGGGCACAAACCCTAACTTTTCCTTTTACCACTTTGTTTCTTCTGTCGGTTGACACGTAACCAATACTGATAAAGGCACTTTACCAATATACTCTGGGGGTTCAAAACATTGTTACCGATATATTCCCCCTAAGCTTTTCAAAGCTCAGTTTTTCGGTTCAGGGGTCTCCACACTAGGTTTGGAAATTGGTACATCTTGTGGCTTCTCTTCAGATTTCTTTTTCCAAGTTTTATCCATATCTGCTTGGACGGTTTCAACATCAATCTTTCCTTCTAGGTCGACCAGTATGTCTCCTGATGGATTCTTTCTTAGTCTGCATGCTCTGACAATGTGTCCCAGTTTGTTGCAATGATAGCATACCATTCCAAGTGTTCTTTATGGTCCGGTGTTCACATTTCCATTCTTCCTTCTGCATTTTGCAGCAATGTGACCACTACCACGACAGAAAAAATAGGTTTCTCTCCAACTATTTGCCGCTCTGTAACCATTTGACCAGTGGTCATAGGTTTTGTACTGGTTTGGGTTCTGGTTCATAGGAGGTTCTGGGATAACTCCTTTACATCTTGGTGCATAACTTCCAGGTTGTTCATAATCGACCTGCACTCAAAAGCTCTATGCCCAAACTTGTTGCATGCATAACAGTGACCATTAAATCTACCAGTTCTAGCCACATTGTTTTGCATGTAAGGAAAATTATTGTAAGCCTCACTCCTACATACATTGGCAGTATGTCCTTCCTTATGACAGTTGAAGCATACAGGTTTAAATTTTGTCTTACCTTTGCTCTTGTTGTTGTTCTTAGGTACCAGTTTCTCTTTTGGTGCATTACTCTTGGCTCTAGAGGTTTCACCTTCCTCATATGCAGAGAAACCAAGTCCGGTGGTATCCTTTGATGGCTTCACTGATTCCAGCTTTTGTTCCAATTTAGCAGCACTTCGGTTGAACTTTGCAAGTATCTCCTTTGACTCAGTAAGTTCCTTGGAAAGAGCATCATTGGTTTTCATCAAGGTTTCATTCTAAGAGATAGCAGCATTGAGGTCTTCTTGCATTTCTTCTTTCTCTTCATTACCCTCTTGCAGATGAGCGGTGATGGTACCAATCTCTTGTTTCAACTTAGAGATCTCATGCTCCTTGCCCTTCACTAAATCTTCAGCTTTTCTTCTATTTTCTAGCTCTTGACTCATCTTGATAGTTAGTCCTTCCAACTCCCTCCTTAGGTTGGTTTTGGATTCATTTAGTTTCTCCAATTCTCCAACTAGGGCCTCCATGTCTGCTTCATCAGAAGAGTTGTTTTCAATAAACTCCATCAATTGCTCAGCAAGTTCTCTTCTTTTGGCTAAAGAGGTTTTATACTTGATCTTGAGTTCATCATAGGCTCTATCAGACTCAGTCAAATAGTGAGTAAGTTCCCTCATGCTATATTCCCCCATATCTCCTTCCAAGTGGTTAGACTTATAAAAAGGTTGGCTCTGATACCAATTGATAAATACTAAGAGGGGGGGTGAATTAGTATGCCTAAAAACTTAACCAAATTCTTAAACAATTTTTCAGCAGACCAGTGTAGTAGTTTAAACAACAAACTAGTTAAAACATAAACAAGCCAAATAGTAAATAGACAATTCACCCATAGAAGCACAATCACCATAACACAAGATATTTTGATGTCGAAACCCAAATGGGAAAAACAATGGTGAGTAAAACTCACAAGTCAACTATCTGCAAAATAGTAACTAGACCGGTTAAGGCCTTACAATATTCTTCACTAGAACAAATCCTGTTAAGAATCCAGATCTCTGTTAGGAGATAAGTCATGTTAAAGACTACCTTGTTAAAGGATTTCAGATCCACAATTGTGAACCACCTTGTTAGAGGATTTACAATAGGCTTGGTTGGGCCTACTCGGTTAAGAGTTTCAGACTTGTTGAAGAGATTAGTAATCAACAAGTGAATGATCTAGAAAGAAGCACAAAATGCTTGATTAGATCCTTGACAGTTCTTTGTTAATGCATTACAACATTACTTTAGTCTTCTAATCTTTACACTCACAATCTCTGTAGTGAGATACCCTTTTCACACAGACCTAATATGTTCTACAATACTCGCACATATCTACTCTTCAAAACCCTAGACATGATGTCCTCATATAGGAATCTGATTTCATGTTGGTCCAATCATATTAGACTACAATTTCCTAGGTACAGTGCATCTAGACATATTTTGTAACATGACACAGAAACACCACTAAAGTGTCGGTGGATGATAACTCATCACACTTTACAATTATACCGGTTTAGCATAGTATACCGATTACCAATTAACAAAGACTGGTGAACTGGAACATAGTGTTTCGATCAAAAAATTAACTGCCGCTAGGGGTCCTCGTTCCGCTTGAGGCCTTCATACCACTTGATGTCTTCATACCGCTTGAGGTCTTCGGTCATGCTTTGACCGGTAAGCATCTTCTGCAAAACACCGATAGTCTTCTATAAACAAAGACTATACATATACAATGGCATATAATACCGGTGCGAACAACACAACACATATTACCGGTGGAGAATAACTCATACATAAAATAAGTGTGTGTCCATCAATGACAATCACAACTTAAACATTATCAAAATACCAACAACATTTGGTATGTAAACTTAAAAAATCTCTTTATGGTTTGAAACAATCTCCCAGAATGTGGTGTCAGAAATATGATACATATGTTTTATCTTTGGGATTTGTGAGGTTTAAATCTGATCATTGTGTTTACTATAAAGCTGAAGGTGATCGAATACTTATTATTTCTTTGTATGTAGATGATATGTTGTTTATTGGCAATGATAAGGGTATTTCTCTAAAATTTAAAATCTCAGTTGTCTTTGAAGTTTGAAATTAAAGATTTGGGGGCAGCAAATACATTCCAGGAATGGAAATAAAAAAAAAGATCTAGTAGAAAGATTTGGAAGAACTAGAGAAAATATATTACTAATGTTCTTGATAGATTTAATATGTCTGATTGCAAGTAGCAAATAGTTCCAATCATGCAGGGAATGAAACTATCTATTAATGATAGTCCAAAATCTCAAGATGAGATTGATGATATGAAGAAGGTACCTTATGCAAGTGTTGTTGGTAGTCTTATGTACGCAACGGTTTGTACCAGACTAGAAATTGCCCAAGCAGTGGGAGTACTTAGCATATTTATGGCAAATCTAGGTAGGTTGCATTGGGATGCTATGAAGAGAGTTTTTTGATATCTGAGGGGAACTTCAGACTTTGCTTTGTGTTATGATGGTAAATCAATTGATTCACAAAGGACTCTCAGTATTCATGGGTATGTGGATTCTGATTGGGCAAGGGACATTGATAGGAGAAGGTCCACCAGTGGGTATATGTTCATGTTGTATGGTGGTGTTATCAGTTGGATTAGCAAGCGACAAGTTGTAGTCACTTTGTCCACTACAAAGGCAGAGTACTTGGCAGCAACTTGTGCTTGTCAAGAGGTCATTTGGCTTAAATGTTTGTGTTCAGATGTCAGATTTAATATAGGTAAAATTACAATTTGTTGTGATAGTCAGAGTGTGATTTGTTTGGCAAAAAATCATACTTTCCATGCCAGGACAAAACATATTGATGTGCAATATCACTTTGTTCATGACATGGTGGAAGGTGGAAAGGTAATTCTGAAAAAGGTAAACACTCTAGAAAGTGTTGCAGATGTATTAACAAAACCTATGAGCACAACTAAGTGCAAATGGTGTGCAAATTCAATGGGTCTTGGCACCCATGGTTCTCAGCAATGTCTAAAAGTGATTGGTAGTCTAGCAAATTCCTTTTCAAGCAGGAGTTTGTTGGATTTTGTGCCTCGAATTCACTTGACATGATCAACTTCATTATGGTCTAGATCTATTCAAACTGTTTTTCCCTGTTGTACTTTTTGATGCAATCTAACCATAGTTGGACCAATGGAGATCATGTCAATGTGACTTGGGTGGTCAGAGAGTGTTATGCCGATGCAAGGAGTCAGGCTTATAGAGGTCATGTCAGTGTGACTTGGCTTGTCCGAGAGTTCTATGTCGATACAAGGGGTCAGGTCGATGATTTCATGTCGGTCTAAGTTTGTGGGATTTGTGTCGATGAGTGTTTGGAGGCCATGGGTGTTCAAATAGGTCAACGGTCAAAAGTTTCTCTCATGGACAGTTAAAGGAGTTGAGCTCTTGTATTTTAATGCCTACCGATTTGTGATCAGGATGAATGTGGGATAATGTAAAATCCCATGAACATATAGTGGTCGACGATTGGGCTCCCCGACGATTGAACAAACTGGATGGTTGAATTGTACTTGTTGGAGATCAATAGGAACTCAATGTGTACAATGATACAAGAGGGCTCTTAGTGTTTATTATGTTGTTGATTGAATGATTGTAATGTCTGTCTTGTGAGGTTGATCTGAAAGTCTGAGAATGAATACTTGTGAAGGAGGAATTAGAAACTTTATTCTAATCTTTTGTTTACTATGAATAAAGTGATCTTTCTTTGGTGGTGGGTTTTTCTCCCGTGAGCGTTTTCCCACGTAAATCTGGTGTCCATTCTTTATTGAAATTGTGTGTTTATTTTGTTTATTCATTATTGCACATCTTGATGATTTAGGATTTGAATTTAAAGACACATTTGCTTAATTCCCCTCTAAATTGACGTTAGGAGAGTGTTTTCCACTCTAAGCTTTCCTTACAAGTTTCCAGTGAATGCCCTTTCACAACCAATGGTAAAGCTAAACCCAAGAAATAAACTGGCTTTCTAGCACAGGCTTGAGATGCTTTAGGTAGTTGACCTCAACAACAACCTTCTAGTGATTTACAATAAAGGTTTTTCAATCAGCCGTCCCTAAAACAACTAACTCTATCTCATAACAAATTTACTTCCATCCAGTTGCCTAGAAATTATGGGACTAACACATATTTGGTTCATTCTGACATGCTATTTTTCCCACTGTACCAATCGCTAGCTATTTTCTTGCCTTATTGTTTACTTGAGTTATCTATCCAAAGCCAACTTTGTATTATTTTGTATTAAAGTCACATTATTCTTAGTTACTTAACATTTTGTATTAGTAGTGGAACTATGAAAATTTTCTTTTATCAAAACCAAAATCTGATTTATGATTTGTTTTCATAACCATGTTAAGGGCACAAATTATTATTACTTTGTATTGTGAAATCAAATCTTCAAAAATTGTATTCTATAATAAGCCAAAAAAAATATTGCAGTTTTCTGATTTTGACAAATTAACTTTTAAGAAGGCTTTACTGTAAGTATTTCCCAAAATGTGTTTTGTACAAACTTTGATCTTGACTATTTTGTCATGAATTTCAATGTATATGTCTAAAACATTACTTAATTTTAATTGAAGTTCACATGCCCAGACTTGACTCAACTCGTCAAACCAAAAAAATTCTCTCTAAATATTTCAGATGTATTTTGCTTTTGTTTTAAAATATTACATATCTTATTCATAAATTTATATTAGCTTTGAACTTTTGGTAGTAGCACAATCCAAACATGTTCATTGACTACATCGCAAAGGAATTTTAAGTTGTTGTTTAGGATTTCTCTCAAGTTGCAAGGAAGGATCATAAGGGTAGCTAGTAGATTCAACATCAAGCTCGATAAACTAGGTTCACTCCTCGTTGTTTATCTTTACATTTACTTATGAGGAATTCGTATTATCAATAGTTATAGATCTTCCTTTATATAAAGAAATTCTTTTATTTGATTTTAAATCTTTTATTTGAGGATAAATAGTAATGATGATGCTTTCATATAGTGCATGTAAAATATAGTTATTTAAATTATTTTATTTCCCTCAAGAAAATATGCACATGATCTTGCTTTTGTTTTTCTTCCAAAAATTTTAGCAAAAGAAAATCATATTCCTTTATTTGTTTAAAATCTCTTTTTCTGAAATCAAAATTCTTCCTGTGTGATTTGAATCTTTATTCCTCCCTCTAATTCATTTCTCTGGTCCTTCGAATGGAAATCTGAATCTCATTCTTTAATCTCTCTGTGATTGTTTAAAACCCTCTGTGATTATCTTAAAAATCTCTCTGTGATTATCTTTAAAATCTCATTGTGATTATCTTTAAAATGTCTCTATGATTATTTAAATCCCTCTGTGATTATCTTAAAAATCTCTCTGTGATTATCTTTAAAATCTCGTTGTGATTATATTTAAAATCTCTCTGTGATTATTTAAATCCCTCTATGATTATCTTTAAAATCTCTCTATGATTATCTTTAAAATCTCGCTGTGATTATCTTTAAAATCTCTCTGTGATTATTTTTAAAATCTCTCTGTGATTATTTTAAATCTCTCTATGATTTTTAGTTAAATAAATTTCTCTGTGAATATTAGTTAAATGAGTTGAATAAAATTTCTATGTGAATATTAGTTAAATGAGTTGAATAAAAATTTCTCTGTGAATATCAGTCGAACAAACTCTTTCCCTGTGAAATCTGAAAATAAATAATCTTCCTGTAAATAACTCTCTATCCCCCTCTCTGGACATTGGTTGAGAAATAGAATATAATTCCTCTATGTTAGCTTGTATTTCTCAGTTTAAACACCTACCTACTTCTTAATAATCTGTGAATCACTAGAGCAAATTACTTCTCTCGTTATTTTTATTTCTCTGTTATATTTCGTCCCTGGGATTAATATGATATTCTCTCTTACATTAATATTTTCTTAAGTTTACATACCTGTTTATGTATTCTCATTTTATACAATTTATTATTCCGGAATGAACTATAGAAAAAAAATTAAAATAAATAAATATATATATATATAAGGTATTAATAGTTTATGCGAAGTAATTAATAATTATATTGCACGATATAATGCCTGTGCGTACCGGCTCGCAGGTGGAGGATGGAGTTAATACTCCGCAGGGAGTGGTACCATAACGGTACCCCCCACTAGCCTACGGTCACTGCTGCGGCAGTGGCCGCAAGGTAGTGGAGGGGACCTGTGGGGTCCCACTCCCATTAACCCTTATTAATGCCGATCAAACATAATTCAAAGGGCAATGTTAATTTTTAAAAAGAAATTCTTTTTTTTTCATATATGTTTAAAACTTTAGTTATTTAAATTCCTTCTTTTATGTATATATATAAATTTTTTAACTTAGGTAATTATTAGATTTATAACTAGTTTTAACAAATTTATATCAAATGATACTTAGATTCTCGTAAGATCCGCTTAGCAATTAAATGACTTGAAGCTAAATTCTATGCTGGGATTAGTGGTTTTATAAGCGATATTCTCACATGTAACTTACCCTACCTCCGCTTCATGCAAATGTCTTTACATTGATTTCAATTATTGGTGTTCCCATCTTCATGCAAATTATACGTTTAATTGTTAGTATGCAAGTTACCTAACTGTCATTATTATGCAAGTTATATTCAAGTTTTGAATAATAAATAATTTTGGTTATGGTTTTATTCCATGTCATTCATCAAGTAGTTATTTCAATTAATTGAGCTTTGCAATGTCTAAATATACGCGTTCAATTCATAATTATTTTCCAAGCATGATGTTTATCATAAGTTAGAAAAATTAAATAAAGGAAGTTGGAAAACCAAAACCAAGTAGCGTTCGGTATATACAGTGCCTCTGAGTCACGCTTACGGGTAATGTCGTCGTGTTGAACTACTGCACTTAATGCCTAATAAAGCTACATCAACGATGTTTGTGGCATCGTCCTTATAAATCGTTGGGGAGTAATAAGGGACACTTGGAAGTTAAAATCCAAGGGGCGGGTAATCCCTCTTGGATCGATAATCTAATAAGATAATTTTTGAACAATTTTTCATCCGTTGAGATAAACCATAGTAGACCCCCTTTAGGGTTGGATAAGTAAAATTCTTTTATGAAATTGATATTTTTTTTTATCTTGAAGAGATATTGGTGATTGACAATTTGATCAAGGGAGACGCTCATGATAGGTGTTAGGATGTAGTTGTTAGGCCACAAACAATAGGCCATCTTGAGCCTTTGTTTAAGTGCTACCACTGTGGGTAGCAACCTCAGAGAAACTGTCTGGACATTGACCCTAGAAAGGGTTACGTACCCACTAACTAGTTTACATCAAACCATAGAGTAGAAAATAGAACTACATACTTTACGCCTTGATCCCGTGCCGAAGCGGGTATGTAGGCAATCTTGGGATGGAGTTGTCCCTCATACTCAGGCATTCATGGGTGGGGTCTAGGCTTGGTAAAAGAAAGATTGAGTAAGAATCCTAATTTGAAAGATAAGATAATTAAATTTGGAAAAGTAATTCAATGCATACTCAGAAGGAATCCCGTATGGATTCGCTTGACTTCCCGAGGCTTTAAGCCAAATTCCGAGGCGGAATTCAATCTTGTATTATGTTATTTAATTACTCCTAAGGACGACAACCTCGGTGCACTTCTGTTAGAAGAGTGTAGTACTTAGTGAGTGGCTCAGGACCCGAATGGTCCTGATGAGTCTAAGTCTCTAGCCAAAGCACCTCCTATCCCGATTGGGTAGATGCCTATCCCGTATTGGATAGATGAAATCTTATGTCCCGTATGGACAAATGCCTAACCCGTATGGTTAGATGCTCATCCCGGATGGATGAATGCCTAATCCAAATGGATGGATGCGCAGAGTATGCGATTGCATCAAACACAATGAATAAATTAAACAAAAAAAAGAATGGTCAATTTTGTTGAGTTAATTATGGTGGGTTATCACATGTGGTATCAGAGCAAAGGTTCAAATCTAGGCCTTGTACTCACTCCAATTTATACAGCTAAGGGAATGTTTTACAATGGTAGAAATTAAATTTTAAAATCCTAAATCAAGAACTAACTACATAATTTAACTTTCAGGTTAAAACCTAGAATGGCTAGAGGAAGAGGAAGAGGGAGAGGAAGAGGAAGAGGAAGGGGTAATGGAAGATGTACTAGGAGTCAAAGGGAAGAAAACCATGAGGAAAACCATGAGGGAAACCATGAAGAAAGCCATGAGGAAGACCATGAAGAGGATCGACACAACCCAGGAAATAACGAAGATGGAGTCAAAGATATAATCGACCTTCTAACTGAACAAAGAGATAAAATCAACTTCTTGGAACAAACAATGCAGGACCTTAGGGAAAGGCAGAATGACTTGGAAAATAGGAGTGGTACCGAAAATGGAAACCCTGGTAGCAATCAAGGGAATATGATGGGTAATGGAAAAGAAAATAACATATTGGAACTCTCCAAGGACTTAAAGAAAATCACCCCTCCTAAGTTCGATGGGAGGCAAACTGGTGAAGGAGCTGAGAATTAATTAAATGAAATGGAAAAGTATTTTGAACTTAGAGATTTTAGCGAAACAACCAAGGCTTTATGGGGTTCCTATCAACTCACAGGGGAGGCAGCTAGTTGGTGGACCAACACCAAGGAACAAAATGGGTATAGCAGGGATACGGTCACATGGGATCAATTTATTCACCACTTCTGAGAGAGGTGGCTCCCTCAATTGTTCTTTGATGAGAAGGTGACAGAATTCCATAATCTACGTCAAGGGCCTCTATCCGTTTAACAATATTGGGATAAGTTTGCCAAGTTGCTTAAATATGTACCTATGTACCAGAAAGATGAAGAAGGCCAAGCAAGGAAGTTCATTTTGGGGCTAAATACCAACATAGGGGTAGAGGTTGACATGCATGGACCCAAAAACATGAATGAAGTACTTGAAAAGTCCCTAAGGCAAGAGAGGAAGATTCAAACACTAGCAGGGCGGAACTATAATGGGAACCACTCATTTAAAAGGAAGTAGGAATTCAATGGGAACACTAATTTCAACAAAGGTCAAAGGAATAATTCTTCTGAAAGAAGGCCACCTCCTAATCAATATTAGAGGAATGGAAATAATAATAATAATAACAAGGGCAATAATAACAGAGGCAACTATAATAGGAATGACCAGCAGAACAGGGTAACTTATCCACCTAGGGCCAATGAAACAAGGAATGATCCCCCTAGGAATCAAGGTAGGAGGGGTCCTCCAGGCGGATGCTTCATGTGTGGGGGAAACCATTTTGCTAGAGAGTGTCCTAGGATGCAAGGACAAATTAGGGCCAATCAACCCTAAAAAGGGCCCCAACAAAGGATTCATGTAGCAGTTAGGAACCGAAGAGGAAGATACCAGAATGTTCCCGTGGAAACTACAGGTACACTATTTGAACAACCAATTTCAATTCTAATTGACACTGGATCATCTGAATGTTTCATCTCACCTGAATTAGTAAGCAAATATGCATTAAAAGTTAATCAAATGGAGTCATCATGGATGGTTCAATATGGGGATAAGGCAACCAGGGAAGTAACTAAGTGTTTGCCGAGAGCAAGGGTACAATTTCCTAAGTTTGAAACAAGGGTAGATCTCTATGTGGCACCCCTAGGATTATATGATGTAATTTTTGGAATGAGTTGGTTAACAGACCATCAAGCTAATGTAGATTGCTATAATAAAGTTGTTGAATGTTTAGATGATGGAGGAAGAAGGGTCAAAATCCAAGGAAAGTTTAATCCCATTAATATAGAAACCATATCAGCCATGCAATTAAAGAAGGAAAGAAGAAGAGGAGGCCAAATCTATATGGTTGAAATTGATGAAGGAAAAGAGGAAAATACACCAACCTTTGAAAATACCCCTTTCTTAAAAGAATTCAAGGATGTTTTTCCAGAAGAATTACCTGGCTTACCCCCTAAGAGGAAGTTTGACTTTTCTATTGAAGTGTTACCAGGAGCTAAACCAGTATCAAGGGCACCTTACTGAATGAACACAACTGAATTACAAGAGCTCAAAATGCAATTAGAGGAACTCTTAGCTAAGGGATTAATAAGGCCAAGTGTATCACCATGGGGAGTGGCAGTCTTATTTGTTAAGAAGAAGGATGGAACCTTAAGACTATGCATCGACTATAGGATGTTGAACAAGGTCACAATAAAGAATAGGTATCCCTTACCTCACCTAGACGATCTTTTTGACCAAATGAAAGGAGCGGTAGTTTTCTCAAAGATAGACCTCCGATCAGGGTACCATCAACTCAAAATTAAGGAGGAAGACATTCCGAAAATAGCTTTCAGGACTAGATATGGGCATTATGAATTCACAGTAGTTCCTTTTGGTGTAACCAACGCCCCAGCTGCATTTATGAACCTAATGAATAGTGTACTCCATGACTACTTGGATAAATTTGTTTTGGTATTTCTAGATGACATATTGATTTACTCTAGGAATGAGGAGGAACATTTAGTGCACCTACAAATTGTTTTGCAAAGGTTGAGAGAACATAAGTTATATGGGAAATTGTCTAAATGTGCCTTCTTTGAGGAAAAGATTCACTACCTTGGGCATATAATATCAAAGGAAGGAATAGCAGTTGATCCAGATAAGATAAAGGCAATAGTAGAATGGTCGATCCCTAAGAACATTTTAGAGGTAAGAAGCTTTATGGGGCTAGCAGGTTACTATAGGAGGTTTGTGGAAGGATTCTCTAAGATAGCAAACCCCATCACCTCATTACAAAGGAAGGGTAAAAGGTTTGTGTGGACAAAACAAAGTGATAAGGCATTCCAAATTTTGAAAGGGAAACTAACTTCAGCACCCATTCTAAAGGTACCAGATCCGAATGGACACTTCACAGTTGTAACAAATGCTTCTATTGAAGGTTTAGGAGGAGTACTTGTCCAAGATGAAGAGGTAGTAGCTTATGAATCCAGAAAGCTAAAGACTCATGAAGTCAATTATGCACCCCACAACTTAGAGTTGGCAGTGATTGTGCATGCCCTACAAAAATGGAGACACTTCTCACTAGGGAAGCCCTTTGAGTTAAAGTCAGATAACTAAGGACTAAAGTACATCTTTACCCAACCCCACTTAAATGCCAAACAAAGAAGGTGGTTAGAGTTTCTAAGTGAATATGATTTTGAAATTGAATATATTAAGGGAAAGGAAAATAGGATGGTAGATGCTTTGAGTAGGAGGAGACACTTGATGACTATATAAACATTCAAAACTTCTTTCAAAAGGCAAGTGATGGATGAGCAAGGTCACAACCCATGGTATGAGCAAGTCAAATTGACATTAGATCACGATCCAACTGATCCTAAGATTGGAGGGTATACATTAGACAAAGATGGGTTGCTCAAATACAATAATAGAATCTATATTCCTAATTCAGGAGACTTAAGGGAAGTAGTCTTGTCAAAGGCTCACAATGCCCCTTATTCAGGGCACCCAAGAGTTAACAAGCTTTATACAGATTTAAAGAAGTTATACTTTAGGCAAGGGATGAAGAATGACATAGTCAAGTATGTGGCTAAATGTTTGGAGTGTCAAAGAGTAAAGGCAGAACATAGACATCCAGCTAGATTGTTATAGTTACATGATGTACCTCAATACAAGTGGCAAGTTATTAGCATGGATTTTGTGCAAGGGTTGCCTATGTCACCTTTTAGGCATGATACAATAATGGTGGTAATTGACAAACTCACTAAGGTGGCACACTTTATACTAGGGAACCTAACAGATGATGCACCTACCTTGGCTAGGCACTTTGTTAAGGAAATATTTAGGTTGCATGGAATGCCAGAGAAAATCATATCAGATAGAGATGCCAGATTCACTTCAAGGTTTTGGACCACTCTTCAGTCAGCTCTAGGAACTCAACTAAATTTTAGCACTGCATACCATCCTTAAACTGACGATCAGACAGAAAGGACAAATCAAATTATGGAAGACCTACTTCGCATGTATTGCATGGACCAACAGAAGAAATGGAAAGAGTACCTACCTCTGGTAGAGTTTGCTTACAATAATACATATCAAACATCTTTGGGAATGGCACCTTTCGAAGCTTTGTATGGTAGACCATGTCGAACACCTTTGAGTTGGGATAGTCTTGAAGATAGAGTGATTGTTGGACCAGAGATGTTGAAAGAGATGGAGAGGAAAACTAAGGAGATTAGGCAAAGATTGAAGGAAGCCTCAGATAGGCAGAAAAGTTATGCAGACAAAAACAGGACACCAAGGGAGTTTGAGGTGGGAGAGAAAGTCTTCCTAAGGGTTAGGCCACACAAGAGTTCCATAAGATTTGGGAAAAGGACTAAGCTTTCACCTCGCTATGTTGGACCCTTTGAAATATTGGGAAGGATTAATCCAGTTGCATACCGGTTGGCCTTACCTCCCCAATTGAGCCAAATCCATGATGTCTTCCATGTATCTCTTCTTAAAAAGTATGTACCTGATGAGAAACACATTTTGAATTGGGATGCTTTACAGGTCCAGGAAATGGGAGTAATAATGATAGAGCCATTCAAAATCTTGGAGAGGTACCAGTGCCAGTTGCGCAACATAGAGGTTGATCAGTGCAAGGTTCAATGGGACCAGTATGATGAAAAGAATGCCACGTGGGAAGATACTAAGGAAATGCAGCAGTTGTTTCCTTTTTTGTTTTAATCATGAGCTATAGACTCTTTTGGATGCGTTCAATAAGTGCATCGGGGCGATGCACAAATTAAGGGGGGGAGGATGTCACAACCCTCCTTTATCACTTTTGGATTTAAATTACAATTTTATTTTATCTTAGGATAAGCTATTTAAATGATTGAATAAATGTTATAAAAGAATGAAAAATAATAACACACACATGGAAAATATACATTATTTTTATTTATTTATTTTCCACATCCAATTATCGCACATGTTGTAGGAAGAATAAGAAGCTTCTGGAGGATTCTCCACCATCTTGCATGTAACTCCTCCACTAAGCCTAATCAATTTGCATGAAGTCCAAAATTGGGAAAGAATCTCCTTTTTAATTAAATTTTCTAGATAGTGGAATGGAGGGAATTTTCTTATAAAATTATATGCAAGTTTCAAAGAAGGGAGTTGATTATGTTTTGAAGGAAATTTCCCAAGTTTTAGAAATAAATCTTTTTGGTAGTCTCATTTTCATTGCAGGAATTTTAAGTTGTTGTTTAGGATTTCTCTCAAGTTGCAAGGAAGGATCATAAGGGTAGCTAGTGGATTCAACATCAAGCTCGATAAACCAGGTTCTCTCCTCGTTGTTTATCTTTACATTTACTTATGAGGAATTCGTATTATCAATAGTTATAGATCTTCCTTTATATACAGAAATTCTTTTATTTAAGGATAAATAGTAATGATGATGCTCTCATATAGTGCATCTAAAATATAGTTATTTAAATTATTTTATTTCCCTCAAGAAAATATGCACATGATCTTGCTTTTGTTTTTCTTCCAAAAATTTTAGCAAAAGAAAATCATATTCCTTTATTTGTTTAAAATCTCTTTTTCTGAAATCAAAATTCTTCCTGTGTGATTTGAATCTTTATTCCTCCCTCTGATTCATTTCTCTGGTCCTTCGAATGGAATTCTGAATCTCATTCTTTAATCTCTCTATGATGGTTTAAATCCCTCTGTGATTATCTTTAAAATCTCTCTGTGATTATCTTTAAAATCTCGTTGTGATTATCTTTAAAATCTCTCTGTGATTATTTACATCCCTCTGTGATTATCTTTAAAATCTCTCTGTGATTATCTTTAAAATCTCACTGTGATTATATTTAAAATCTCTCTGTGATTATTTAAATCCCTCTGTGATTATCTTTAAAATCTCTCTATGATTATCTTTAAAATCTCACTGTGATTATCTTTAAACTCTCTCTGTGATTATTTTTAAAATCTCTCTGTGATTATTTTAAATCTCTCTGTGATTTTTAGTTAAATAAATTTCTCTGTGAATATCAGTTAAATGAGTTGAATAAAATTTCTATGTGAATATTAGTTAAATGAGTTGAATAAAAATTTCTCTGTGAATATCAGTCGAACAAACTCTTTCCCTGTGAAATCTGAAAATAAATAATCTTCCTGTAAATAACTCTCTATCCCCCTCTCTGGACATTGGTTGAGAAATAGAATATAATTCCTCTGTGTTAGCTTGTATTTCTCAATTTAAACACCTACCTACTTCTCGATAATCTGTGAATCGCTAGAGCAAATTACTTCTCTCGTTATTTTTATTTCTCTGTTATATTTCGTCCCTGGGATTAATATGATATTCTCTCTTACATTAATATTTTCTTAAGTTTACATACATGTTTATGTATTCTCCTTTTATACAATTTATTATTATGGAATGAACTATAGAAAAAAAATTTAAAAAAATAAATATATATATTAATAGTTTATGCGAAGTAATTAATAATTATATTGCACGATATAATGCCTATGCGTACCGGCTCGCAGGTGGAGGACGGAGTTAATACTCCGCAGGGAGTGGTACCGTAACGGTACCCCCCACTAGCCTGTGGTCACTGTTGTGGCAGTGGCCGCAGGGTAGTGGAGGGGACCCGTGGGGTCCCACTCCCATTAACCCTTATTAATGCCAATCAAACATAATTCGAAGGGCAATGTTAATTTTTAAAAAGAAATTTTTTTTTTTTCATGTATGTTTAAAACTTTAGTTATTTAAATTCCTTCTTTTATGTATATATATAAATTTTAGTTAATAAATTTTTAAACTTATGTAATTATTAGATTTAAAACTAGTTTTAACAAATTTATATTAAATGATACTTAGATTCTCTTAAGATCCACTTAGCAATTAAATGACTTGAAGCTAAATTCTATGCTGGGATTAGTGGTTTTATAAGCGATATTCTCGCATGTAACTCACCCTACCTCCGCTTCATGCAAATGTCTTTACATTGATTTCAATTATTGGTCTTCCCATCTTCATGCAAATTATTCGTTTAATTGTTAGTATGCAAGTTACCTAACTGTCATTATTATGCAAGTTATATTCAAGTTTTGAATAATAAATAATTCTGGTTATGGTTTTATTCCATGTCATTCATCAAGTAGTTATTTCAATTAGTTGAGCTTTGCAATGTCTAGATATACGCGTTCAATTCATAATTATTTTCCAAGCATGATGTTTATCATAAGTTAGAAAAATTAAATAAAGGAAGTTGGAAAACCAAAACCAAGTAGCATTCGGTATATACAGTGCCTCTGGGTCATGCTTACGGGTAATGTTGTCGTGTTGAACTACTGCACTTAACGCCTAATAAAGCTACATCAATGATGTCTGTGGCATCATCCCTATAAATCGTCGAGGAGTAATAAGGGACACTTGGAAGTTAAAATCCAAGGGGCGGGTAATCCCTCTTGGATCGATAATCTAATAAGATAATTTTTGAATGATTTTTCATCCGTTGAGATAAACCATAATAGACCCCCTTTAGGGTTGGATAAGTAAAATGCTTTTATGAAATTGATTTTTTTTTAATCTTGAAGAGATATTGGTGATTGACAATTTGGTCAAGGGAGACGCTCATGATAGGTGTTAGGATGTAGTTGTTAGGCCACAAACAATAGGCCATCTTGAGCCTTTGTTTAAGTGCTACCACTGTGGGTAGCAACCGCAGAGAAACTGTCTGGGACATTGACCCTAGAAAGGGTTGCATACCCACTAATCAGTTTACATCAAACCATAGAGTAGAAAATAGAACTACATACTTTACGCTTTGATCCCATGCCGAAGTGGGTATGTAGGCAGTCTTGGGACGGAGTTGTCCCTCGTACTCAGGCATTCGTGGGTGGGGTCTAGGCTTGGTAAAAGAAAGATTGAGTAAGAATCCTAATTTGAAAGATAAGATAATTAAATTTGGAAAAGTAATTCAATGCATACTCGGAAGGAATCTCGTATGGATTCGCTTGACTTTCAGAGTCTTTAAGCCAAATTTCGAGGCAGAATTCAAGTTTGTATTATGTTATTTAATTACTCCTAAGGACGGCGACCTCAGTGCACTTCTGTTAGAAGAGTGTAGTACTTAGTGAGTGGCTCAAGACCCGAATGGTCCTGATGAGTCTAAGTCTCTAGCCAGAGCACCTCCTATCCCGATTGGATAGATGCCTACCCCATATGGGTAGATGCCTATCCCGTATTGGATAGATGAAATCTTATGCCTACCCTGTATGGGTAGATGCCTATCCCGTATTGGATAGATGAAATCTTATGTCCCGTATGGACAAATGCCTAACCCGTATGGTTAGATGCTCATCCTGGATGGATGCCCAGAGTATGCGATTGAATCAAACACAATGAGTAAATTAAAAGAAAAAAAAGAATGGTCAAATTTTGTTGAGTTAATTATGGTGGGTTATCACATAATGGTTGGCATGGAATATGTTGCTCTATATAGTTATTTTTTATTGAATTAGTTGCTCAATGTTTGTACTTAAATTTTTTTTGATGTTATGGAAATACATTGTTTATTCCCAGCTTTTTTTAACATATAGTAACCCCCACCAATCATCTATTCCTTTGTGCTTTGATTTTTTAGAATTTTATCTACTATCATTGGAGGCTACATTGTCACCTTTTAGTGCCTTTCTAAATTTTTAACCTCATATTCATTATTAACTGGATTAGAATTCATGTGTACGTGCAACAATAGAAATTGTTACATCAGTTTCAATCCAGTTGTGAGTAGAATCTCTTGTTTTGTTTTAGCTTACTATTTCAAGTATGAATTGCAAGATCAAAGGATCTAGATGAGTGTGTCAAATCTATGGGAATAGATATTCGTCTGCATCACTTTTCCACAATCTAAGTAAGGAATTATAGTCTAATTTGATTAAACAAAGAAAACTTTATGCAAAACCTTGTCTTATTTTTAACACATAATGAATACAATCATTGAGATAAATAATTTATTTCTTCCATTCACTTGTTCCCCTACTTGAAAAATACTTTTGCTCATGCAACATATTCATGGAGCTATCAAAGGTAAGAAAATTATTAGTAATCCCTTCAGGATATGCTTGGCCAAAAATTCAATGCCTCATAATTGGCCTTATTTTGGCATTATCCCCAATTATATTTGTCAATGACATCACATTTTTCTCAAGCATTTTGTCAAATACTTTGTTTTTATCTTCCAAGAACCCATGTTTTGTGTATATGTGAACCATGTTTTGTGTATATGTGAATCAAGGAATCGACTAATTTATCAAAGAAATGTTTTGCACTGGATTTGCATTATATATGCACAAGTATACTAACCTTTTGACATTGATTTGAGTTCAGTACATCCCTCCAAAATTGAGAAGTGTTGGAGTTTTCACTTTGTAACCTTCCTATATGTTAGATATGGTCTGATCAAGAAGCTCTCTATATTTTTTATTTGTTAGAAGGATCTCAACTATTTATTAATTCCAAATTTTGTGCCAAAGTATGGTGTTGACTCAAACCGAGAGTTAGCATTTTGTAGCATTGTAGTGTTGTTAGTTCTGATGCTGACAACAATGCACTTCTAAAAATATTTTTAGAGATCATAATTGCTGGATAATCTCTATCTTATCTTACAATAGTAGCCTTAGTTGCAAGCAATTAGAGATTTAATTAATAGTAAACCCATAGAATGTGTAAAGCTACTTTGAAAAAATACACTTCCAAATAATATAATTTGTTTATATATTATAAAAAACTAAACTTTATAAGATTTAAAATTTAAAAGTTTAAATCACATGACAATTTACATTGTTTGGGACATAATTTATAGTTCAAAGAACAATCTCCATGGGCTCCAATCGTACTGGGGAACATCTAAGAAGTGCAATCAGACGATCAATTTGACAACTAGTAATGCAAGAGAAGATTGTAAGATTGTGAGATTAGCAATTAAATTCAATACCTAAACACAAATAGGGAGTTATTGATTGAGAATTTTCTATTGTCGTGTTTCACTTTGCCACTTACCTCATTTTCTATTATCGTGTTTCTACTTTATTAATCACTCTGAACAGATTATTAATATTACAATGGTCCTCTGAATAGATTATTATTATTACAAATAAAGTACCATTTATTACTCTTGTACCTCACTGCTAATTGTCAGCGTACATTTTATACATCCTCATTGTTCATAGGGACAGATAACACATTTCACTCTGCATTTTTTGCTGATGTCATCATCCGTATCTGACCGGTATTCTAAAAGCACATAACATTTTAGTCTTATATTATATTTCTTTTCTAATTAATTAACTATTGTCTCCATTTTTATCTCTCTTAAATCTTGTTAATTTAAATCTATGGTGGTCGGTCATCTATTAAACTTGGTCAATATCAATAGGATTTCAAATATAATTTGAATAATATGATAAAAAATGAATTACTGGTCACATTAATATAGTTGCATATTTCCAGAGACATGACTAATTTGCATTGGCTCTCATGGCATGTTTTTCCTGCATAAATAAAGATGGTGCATTAGAATATATACCTTTATTTTTTATTTTTTTTTAAATTTTAACAATGAATTGTATTAGATTGTATTGAAGATATATTATGATAGAATATAAAATTAATTAATAATAACACTTTCATTTAACTTCTTGTTGTACAAATATTTTACATATTATATTGATTTCACCGTAAAAAAGATATGCAACTAATTTTTTCTAGTAATTTTTTTTTTAATTAGAAACATGTATTTATATTAATAGTAATTGGTAATTGAGGTTTTGTTTTTAATGCAGTTAGATGCCACAATCTAAATCTTTAGAGACTCATCAAACATTTGCACTTAAGTTTTACAAAACAAAATATTTGAATGTAATTTTTTTAAAAGCTAATTTTATTAATATATTAAAAAAATATTTTTAAGCATGAATTATTATCTCTTAATAAACAAATCAATTTTTTACAGGATATTTAATTAATATTGATTTTTATAATGATTTTTTTATTAAAATATTTTGAAGGGAATTTTTTAAAGATAATTATTTAAAAATGAATAATTACAAAGTAAGAATTTGTAATTTTAGATAAGATTTTAATTTTTTTAACTTAATTTCATTTTATAATTTTATTTTTAACAATTGAAAGATTAAATTTATAAATTAGTTTGATCTATATATCTTGATTACAATTATTTTTTATTAAAAAGAAGCAGCGTTAGCTAGGGCGTCATCCCTTAACATAGTCAGAGACTATCAAAAAGACAAAACAAACCAAGGGAGAAAGCCCCTTTACAACAAACAGATCAAAAAACAAACTAGACCCAAATCAAGGAGGGGAAGAGACACCCAAACCTTGAGAGGGAGACGTTAGGACAAGGGGGGAAGACCTCCCCTTTTGCCTTCGATGAACCACAATCCAGACAATACAATCATTAGGACCAAGAGAGAGATCAGGTGGAAGTGATTCAACAGAGTTGTGATCAGAAGTAGCTGCAGAGTGTTGTTGTAGAACCACAATAGGAAGCTAAGAAACAACGATAAATTGTTGCAAGGTAGGTTGTCGAAGCAGAGAAGCACCAGAAGTAGGCTCAATAGTAGTAGAACAAGGCTGTTGAACAAAAGTGAGAGGGTCAGTAGAAGGTTCAACAACAGTGAGAGGCTCTTCATCATAGGAGAAAACATCATCCTCATGAGAGGAACAAGTAGTATCCAATGCATTGACAGTCAAATGTTCAATGGTGGCATCTTTCCACCAAGTAGCAGCACCCTTATGGCGAGGAAGAGAACAATTTGAAGCAAGATGCCCTCATAATCCAATGACTGAGACCAAGGCCGATCGCCAACCATAAGAACAACATCCTTGGGGAGAGGTGAGGAGATGTTGATGTCAACCAACAAGAGAGCAAAGGTAGAGTGCCCCATAGAAGATGTGGCCTCATCCACCTTCAAGAAACAACCAATGGATTTGCCAATGGCCTCGTAGCAGGAGAGTTCCAAAAATGGAGAGGGAGATTAGAAAGGCCGACCCATATTGGATGCACGAACAATGATTCACTAAGGGGATTAAAAGAGGTTGTCCAGGGCTTGACAAAAAGAAAGTTATCTCCCCAAGGCCACACTTTGTCCAAAACCAAGTTTCTATCCAAGGTAGAAGTAAAGGATGCAATAAAAAACCCCTTACCACAAGGAAAGAGCTCAATGTTGTGGGCAATCAGGGGTTTCCAAGAGTTACTCACCCAACAATGGAGATCTAGAAGAGAGGGCCAGAGCCCATAAAATCTGCACACCAAAGCATTACTCTGATAGAAGTCAATATTGTCCACAACATCCTGGCCACAAACCACCACAGGGGAAGATTTGGCATAGGGAAGGGGACGAACCCCCTTAATAGTAGAAGCTCTAGCCGCATGAGCGTAACTTCTTCCACCAGAAAGAGGAGGAGGTCTGGGAGCATCCACACCTTTGCTAGAAAAATCAGTAGCCAAAGAAGTAGCAATGTCCTTAGTAAAGGGGAGACCCCCCACGCCAGAGCCCATGGGAGGAGGGGGAAGGCCCGAGCCAGCCAAAGCATCAATGAGAGAGACAACATCAACCGACACAGAGCAGGAGGGTGAGGGAAGGTCGCCAACAACCCTCATTTCAGGGAGGGGGGAAGTCTATAGATGAGGGCATGTGGGTAGAGACGGACAGAGAAACCCACACACCAAACCTAGCACCAGTAGCAGAAGAATCAATCGTGATCAAATCGGGAGAGTCGTTGTTGGGGAGAACGAGGAGCGGGAGAGATTACAATTGTTAGATATTAGAAAGATATATTTTTTGTTATATGTATATTATATTTTTTTAATATGGTAATTAATAAAATTTTGTTAGTTATTAAAATTAGGTTCTTTTAAAATGGTAACTATTTTTTAATTAATTTAATTTAAAATTATTATATTGTAGAATTTTATTATTGGTGATAATTTTGTTTCTAAAGCGATTGGTTCACACACACGAACCTTAAGTAAAATTGTTACTAGCATGGTTTTAGGTTTTCCACATAATTTTTTTATCCATTTACAAAGCTTCCAATGTATATAGTGACATGATAACTCACTCAACATATTATATAAATTTTGTAATAAATTTTTAATTTTAGTTGAATTATGGATAAAATTTTCAAGAGAATTTTATTAAAATATTTTGAAGAGAATTTTTTAAAGATAATTATTTAAAAATGAATAATTACAAAGTAAGAATTTATAATTTTAGATAAGATTTCAAATTTTTTTAACTTAATTTCATTTTATAATTTTTTCTTTTAACAATTGAAAGATAAAATTTATAAACTAGTTTAATCTATATATCTTGATTACAATTGTTAGAGATTAGAAAGATACAATTTTTGTTAAATATGTATATTATATTTTTTTAATATGGTAATTCATAAAATTTTGCTAGTTATTAAAATTAGGTTCTTTTAAAATGGTAATTATTTTTTAATTAATTTAATTTAAAATTATTATATTGTAGAGTTTTATTATTGGCGATAATTTTGTTTCTAAAGTGATTGGTTCACACACACGAACCTTGGGTAAAATTGTTACTAGCATGGTTTTAGGTTTTCCACATAATTTTTTTATCCATTTACAAAGCTTCCAATGTATATAGTATAGTGACATGATACCTCAATCACCATATTCTATAAATTTTGTAATAAACTTTTAATTTTATTTGAATTATGGATAAAATTTTCAAACATTATTATTTATAGTCTAGTACCACTCATTTTCAATAAGTAGAAATAAATCTTTTCAACCACGAGAATATTTTAACTAAAATTTGGTAATATTCATTTTAAAATATTAAAAAGGAATTTCAATTCAATTTCACTGCTTAAATTAAAATTTGATAACAATAACTTCTCTCCTCTCCTCCTCTCCTCTGTCTCTACCTATCTCTCTCTGGCTCTAGTTGACTCCCTCTCTCTATTTTTTATACCCCTACCTTTGTATCCTTCTATCATAGTGCCACATGTAGCTTTGTTTCTCCATCTATATGTAGCTATATCTTCCTCTTTATCTCTACCTCTCCCTATACACTTATCTATCTTCTTATCTCTTTCTCTCTATATCTCTCTACTTTCATCTCTCCCTATACCTCTTATTCCCTATATAACTATCTTCTTATCTATATCTCTCCATTTTTATCTCTCCCTCTCCCTCTCCCTCTCCCTCTACCTCTACCTCTACCTCTTTCTATCTCTTTATCTCTCTATCTATTACTCTCCTTCTTCTAATGACAGGAACTTGACGCTTTGCATCCTTGTTAGAATTGAATTTAGAATCAATGATATATTCAATGTTCTCAATTAAAACCATCATGGATGAAGCAACTTAATAAGATTTTTTTTCCTAGTATAACCTTTGTGATTGTCATCCTTAATTATCCATGAAGTTTCTACATAGAAATTTTAGGTCACTTTTGACATGAATGTAGAAATGGTAAAACAAGCAAGCCAATAATTCTACAAAGTAATTCAACCTAACCATGAACCAATTGTGAACTTAATTTTTCAATTGTCTAATTCTATTATGAAGTAAATTGGGAACTTGTTTCTTTGGTTGTTGAATTCAAGGTTAAATGATATACTAAAACTATTTTTTATCTAAAACATATTCAAGTTAAACAAGCGGAACTTTTTATATTAATGCATCCTTACTTCAAGTAAGATTGGCACTAGAGTTTCACATGATTGTTTGACATTTAAATAAACATATAGAACATTCTAAATCAATTCATGCTCTTAAATAGAATGATTCTAGAAACATTTTCATTTGGTTGTCTAACAAACTAGCAACTACAACAAACTTCTAATGGTTTAACACAACATAGATAATCTATGTTGAGAACTGTGTGTAAATATAACATTGCTTCAAATTTCTCTCTTTTGTGCTTTGCTTTTTGTAGGACCATCACAAGAAGAGGTATTTGTAGTGGAGATTAAAATGCTATATTTTTTAGAGCCCATCCAATATTTGCCTAAATTTGACCCCTAAGGGTTATTACAATGAGAAATTTCAATTTGTTAACATTCGATATTAGTCAAAGTTTTAATGGGAGAAGATGGGTTGTGCTACATGTTTTAATTCTAGAAAGTTCATTGTGCTCGGTGCTATTATTGGGTTTCACTATTATAATTGTAGAGTTGTGTAATGTATTCAACTAATCTTTTGGTTTATTCATCTTCACACTTGATTAATAAAGATGTTCTAATTAATAAAATAAAAAACCTAGAAACTTATACTAAACAACAATAAATTGTTTGCAATATCTAACTATGATATATTAAGGTACTTTGACAATCAATTCGAAATAGCATTCCATGTAACTTGCACTTTACAACTTTCTAAATATTCTAGAGATGTTGACCACCAAAATCATATATGCAAAGTTAAACCAATAAAGAGACTTTGAATAGAATCACCATTCTCCTTGGATTGATATTCAAAAATAAAAAATATTTTACACACAATTATTAGGAAAAAAGTCTCTCCTAGATAAACTCTCATTATATTGTGTTTAGGTATGCAAATTTTAATGCAATCTTTTATAGATAACATTTCAATGTGTTATTTTCATTATCAACCTCATTTTATATTCTTTACAAAAAGAATTTCTAATCCGATACATTCACACCTTCTTGATGTATAGATGCATGCTAGAGAATTTAATAATTCTTCCATAGTTCCATGTTACCCATATTATATTGTATTCTCTTTATTTCCTTTGCTTTACACAAATTAACTTTGTATTGCCTACAATATGTACCTTTAATATAAGACCAAGCATACCTTTTCAATATAAGTCCAATAACATTTTTTTTCAATGTACAGGAAATTGTTGTTTGCATTCCAAATAAAATTGTAATTGGTATAAATAATTTCTTACATTGATTATAAAAAAAATGTGTAATGCGGCATATTTAAAATGTGACAGATAATGTTATATGCATTTCAATGTTGTATTCCAAAATTGTATTAAAAAGGGGTAAAATTAACTAATGTCTTCTATACATATGTCAAATTATACTCTCTAATATGTTAAGCTTACATATAATTCTCTATGGCCTAACCACCTCCTTCTCATGCAAGTGCTAGTATAATAATTGAGTAATATATTCTTGATTATATAATATGTTCATATAAGATTGATGAGTGCATATTTCAAATAGTACCACATATTATTTTTTTTTCCAATAAAAGTGGATTATTCCACTAAACTTTTTTATTAATAATTTTTATTTTTTACACAGGATTCATAGAGAGCATACCAGAGGAAAGAACCCTGGGAAGAAAACCTTTGGTCACAGCTCATAAAATAAACCTATAGTATCTAACGAATCAATTTATACACCCCGCCCAAAACCACATACAAAATGCGGTCACAACACATATAATATCAGTTTTGCATAGAGCCCATATGACAATTTGCCAAAAAAACCCATCGGATAATTTTCAAATGTAGACTCCATAGCTGCTATCAATGGAAGAAGACAAAATTTTGCAAAGCCCTGTGCCGAATCCCATGAGCCAAAAACCTTCCTGCCAAAAAAGAAAGTATCAAAAAACCTTTGGAAAAATACTATTATATCAAATACCATGACCTCGAACTCTTCTCCAAACAACGAACATGAATACTTGAAATGAAGAGGGAAAGCGTGAATAATTATCATCATAAAATTTTACATCGACGTTATTCAAGAAAATCATATGACTATTACTGCCCATACCTTAGAAGGAATTTTCTCAAAACCCACCTCTAGCTGATTAGCATTATCAATGGCTAAATTTGCCAAATAATCTGCAATCTTATTCACTTCTCTGTAACAATGGGATACCAAGAAATAGTACCACATATTAATTCTATAATAGAATGCTATTTAATATTATTCAGAAAAATAAATATTTAAAGATTAACAACGTTTTTATATATAAAAATATTTAATATATTTTAAAAAATTAAATAAATATTGCATTGAAAAATTCTTCAAAATATGTTTTCTGTTTGGACATCCGTTATACCCTAGGGCCTAGAGAACAGAACAGACCAGCTTTTATGCTTCAACGTCACTCAAATCACAGTGCCGTTAGAAAATAACAGCTTTTATCCTCCAACGTCACTCAAATCACAGTGCCCTTGATTCCTGCTTTTTAGTTGATTTCTGCTATTTTTATAAAAGTGCCGTTGATTCCTGCTTTTTTAATAAAACTACTGTTGATTTGATTAATATATATACAGGTGCCATTTGATCATTTAATTTGTATTTTCTGGTTTTCCTTTTTTCCTGTGATTTTGAGTCTTCTTTTTCTTGTTTCCTTTGGCATGGCCATGCCTTTTGTTCTTCATTTTTCCTTGTATTTCATATCTGCATTTTATTTGTATGTTGTATTTTATTTGAGGTTGAGGAGGGTTTGGCGAGCAGGAGAAGGGCGAGAGAGGATTCAGCTATATGCAACATGATGCAGGCCAAAATTCCAACTAAGTTATTCTAGGTAAGTACTCAGAATTTATGCCCTGTATGTTCATTGCAAAGGGTGTGTGCTGAATTTTAGTGTTTTTTTTAGTTGTGTGATTTTGTGGATACCACATTGCTGGTGATCATCTTTATGATTTTTTTAAAGAAAATCTGATATAAAATGGAACTAGTATGATATGGAACTGACAAATCTAAAATAGTTTGGCTAGCATAGAAATTTCTGTAGTTTCTCATAGTCTATAGTTTTTCTATGAGATGATTTTGTTGGTAATTAACTTTGTGACTTTACCCCAAAGAAAAACTTTAGTGGGCTTTTAATTTTGCTTCTGTTTTGTGATCTTATTTGAGTATTTTTATATTGTTATAAGCTAGTCATTTATGTGTGTTTTCTTTCATAACCTATTCAATATCCTTCTGAGCAAAGGTCTCAAGGTTAAAGATCCAATTAACATATGATAGTATTATGTTTAGTTTCTGATAGACCAGGGGACTCCATAAACGCTAGAACCTTATTGTGCAGCAAGGGCCTTCTACATATCTGGCTGATTCTAAATTTACAAGGAGATTTAGAATTATTATATGCACTTTGGCACTGTTTACGTTTAATGATATTTCATTATGAATTCCCGTTTCTTGATTATATTACGAATTTTCCTGTTTCTGATTATTTTTTAAGATTCATCAATTTCCATGGAATAATTATTTTAAGAAAGCCCCCTGTTTCAGTCTTATGATTACTTTCTGATGAGCTTCAGGTCTAGGCCTATATAAAGTTATGATTCCGATAGTCCAGGGGACACCATAGACCTGAGATCCTTTTTGTGTAGCAAGGGCCTTATACAGATCTGTCTGATTCTAAAACTACATGGTAGTTGAGTATTGTATATGCTATCTGACACTGTTTATCACGATCTGTCTTTAACTCATTTTCTTACCTTTTGTGAATGTTCCTATTTCTATTATTTTAGAATACCTTAGTTTCCATTGAATATTATTTGATGAAGTCCCCTGTTTGCATTGTATATCATACTAGCTTCGGGGTCAGCTTTAATTACGATATGATACCATTATTCTTAATTTTTGACAATTAATAAATTTGCAAATGCATTCAAGGAGTTAGAAGCATCAAAAATTAAGAAATTTGCAAATGCAGCCAATAGTGAAACAGTAGAAAGAGCCTGATTACCATTCAAGATTCTCAAAGATTTACAGAAAGATTTCTATTGCAATGGTACTGTAGTCAGTAGTGTAGGATCAAGAGCTGTGGTGGGTATGACACTGTGCTTATTATGTCATGGATTGGCATTCTGAAATCTTTTTCCACAGAATTCCTCATTCAAAAAACATCTATTTTGTAGGGTTATCTAGCTTCAAAAAGCATCTATTTTGTGGGTTATCTGCTTCAAGGTGATTAGAGGGATAATACTTCTTAGTTCCTTATCAATTTAAGTTTTAAAGATTTTCTGAAGCCAAGTTTTCCTAGGCTAATGGACAGGGAGAGGAACAAGGACTCACTTTTTGTGAAAGAAATGGAATCTCCTAGGTTTTATATCTTAACCTTAATGTTTAGGGTTTACACTAATAAATTAATCATGTTATTTATAAAGAATGGACAAAATTATTGCTAGAGTTACAAATGTGCATTTGGAAGAACTAAGGGCTTCCTTGACATTTTTTTCCTATTTCTTCCTTTTTTTCTTCCTTGCTCTAAAGGATTAGTAAAAAACATCTCTTTTCTTTAAACCTAATATTTGTTCTGTTGCAATGGCATCACTTTCTTTTGATCATTTTTTGATATCTTTAATGCTGGGCTTGACACCAATATTTTGGATAACTTTCTTTGCTACATCCAAAATAAGATCTTTCTTTGCTAGACGGATTGGAAAGTAACCAATATTTATGTAGTTTCTTCTTCTGATTTTTTAAGTATATGCCTGTTGCAGATTTTGCACTTTGAAATGAGGAAAATATTATATAAGTTTATTCTTAATTTAATTGTTGTTTAACAAGCTTTAATTTTCAATAATAAAGCTCCAAGTTGCTTAATTTGATTTGTTACCTTTCTTGCCATAATTGAAATTCATGTTTCATTCTTTGTTATAGTGACCATCTATCTAAACAAATTGTTAAAGTAAGCAATATTTATGTAGTTTCTTCTTCTGATTTTTTAAGTATATGCCTGTTGCAGATTTTGCACTTTGAAATGAGGAAAATATTATATAAGTTTATTCTGAATTTAATTGTTGTTTAACAAGCTTTAATTTTCAATAATAAAGCTCCAAGTTGCTTAATTTGATTTGTTACCTTTCTTGCCATAATTGAAATTCATGTTTCATTCTTTGTTATAGTGACCATCTATCTAAACGAATTGTTAAAGTAAGCAATATTTATGTAGTTTCTTCTTCTGATTTTTTAAGTATATGCCTGTTGCAGATTTTGCCATTTTGAAATGAGGAAAATATTATATAAATTTTTTCTGAATTTAGTTGTTGTTTAACAAGCTTTAATTTTCATTAATAAATCTCCAGGTTAGCAATATTTATGTAGTTTCTTCTTCTGATTTTTTAAGTATATGCCTGTTGCAGATTTTGCCATTTTGAAATGAGGAAAATATTATATAAATTTTTTCTGAATTTAGTTGTTGCTTAACAAGCTTTAATTTTCATTAATAAATCTCCAAGTTACTTAATTTGATTTGTTACCTTTTCTTTCCATAATTTAAATTCATGTTTCATTCTTTGTTATAGTGACCATCTATCTAAGCCATCTGTTAAAGTATAATCTAGGATAAATTTAATTGCGCATAAGATTTATACTGGACCACCAAGTTCTCACGCCATTAGTAAGTTGTAGTGTATATCATTTCCTACAATGTTTGACGTTTGAAGTAAGCAACAGTTTTTGGGCAACATCAAATATGTATATCTTTCTACTTCATTTAAGATATCCATGTACAATTTTTTTTTTGACACCAATTGTCTTCAGTTGAGTTCATCTACCACCAGTTCATTTTATGATTGTATAAGTTGGTTCTTTGTTTTGTAATTGTTACCTTTTGAGGGTTGGTGTGGTACTGTTATAATTTGAAAAGTTTCTAGTTTTGTTTAATTTTTATTTTATTTTATTTTATTGTCTTAAAAGACTAATTTTAATTGGGATGTTTAATTTCTAATGTCTAAATTTCTTTGTACCTAAGCTTCATTGATGCTTCTGGGATTTGAATACTTAACTAGCTCCTTCTAGTCATAGATGGGTTAAACATGATGATGGGGTGATGACAGATAGCCTTGCTCTAGTTTTATGTTTGTTCACATAAAAATAGGACATTATTTTCTTTGCGTGACCTACTTATCTAAATGAAGAGTATAGGGTTAGGTTAACATTTTTTATTTTTAACTCATGTATGATAAATTATCTTTGAATTATTTTGCTTGTGTTCCATCCTTCTCGAGACATGTTTTTGCCCCATACACGTTGCAACCATAGAGGACTATCAATTTTACTAGGATATAGAAAAATGCTTTTATTTTATCCAAAGTTCAGAGCTCACAACAAGGAGTTTCTGACCTACTTGTTAAATAATTAGAAAATAATAAAATATTGTAATCAAAGGAGATTCTAGCTTATTCATTCATCTGATCACAATAGCTCGAGAATTTAGAAAGACCTTAATTGGAAAATGGATGCTATAGTGGCTCACTCAAAGAATATTCTAAATTACTTTAGTAACTTTATAATTCAGCATAGAAGGAGGGACTATGGTGCACTTGCAGAAGCTATTGTTAACAATGGTCAACTGACAGTCTATTATGCTACCGATAAACCATTATGCCATCAAATTGTTGTTAATTTGCCTTTTTGAGCCTTTGACATGTTTGGGGGTGAGGGATCAAAATTATTAATAATATTCAATATTTTTTAGTTATTTTATTTTACTACCTGAATTCTTTGTTTGGGGGATGTGAAAAGATTGTATAGATCACAATTTATTCTGTATTTTACAAATTCTTTCATTGTCTTCATTCTATATTTGTTTCATTGCTCAAACTGATGTACTTTCAAGATTTGTTTCACTGTAATTTGCCTTGGATGGTGTTATGAGAATCTATTAATGTCATGGAAACCTAGCAGAAAAAAAAATATATATATATATATATATATATATATATTATTTATAGCATTATCATAACTCATCAATTATAAATTATCCAACTGGAAAGAACCAGAACTTTTAGAGCATACAATTATAGTATGAGCTTTCATAGATTGCATGACTCAACTAATGCGCATTTGTAATTTTGTAGTTTTCCTTGGTGTGTATTATTATCAGGTTAGAGGTTCCTACTTGCACATGGAACCTGTGGATGACATGGAAGAAAGCTTACAAAAAAGAAAGAAAAATAGCTCATCAATGATAAAAATGATATGATTTACTTGTAACTTTAAGTATAAACTAGTAATATTTCTCCTGTCCAACTTGGCATTAACTACTATACAATAAACATGAATTCCTGACCTGTCAAATGCTGAATGTCAGCATCATAGAACTCTCTTAAAACACTAGTAATAATTTGACTTTATCAGAGACTTCTATCTTGTGGATGTGCTCAGAAAAACAAGATAATTAAGTGCGCCGTAGAACTTTAATTGCTAGGCAAAGGGACATTAGCTTTATTTGAATGACTTGTCCAGGAGTCTTTTGATTATTATACATAGCTTGTACATTCAAGCATCAGTCAATGAATCCTTCACTGATCAAACAACTTGTTTGAGATATTAAACCACAGAGGAAAGTAAGAAATAACAAATGAGGAAACGAAAAGAAGTATTACATGATGCATCAAAGAAAATTGAGTGTGGCAAATCTGAATCAACATACCTCAAAGTTGTGGCTACTTCCAAAGTTGATTGCCAAAGCTAAATTTGACTCATGCACCCAACCTGTGTTTTAAGGCAAATATGCATAAATACTGTCATACAGCCATCAAATTGGGAAACACACAAATGTCGAAGACCCCATGGGTTAGTTCATATAGAGTAATTTAATCTATTCAGAGAAGGTATAAGCAAGACAGGCAGTTGATTTGCATGTTTACATAATCTATTCAGAGAAGGGACTTGAACTGTTTGACAGAATGGCCCAAAGAATGCGCTGCTTGCAGGATATTCACAAAATGGTTTTGTTGAAAAGGCTTCAGAAACTTTTAAGCAAATGTATGACCTGAACAAATCTGAGCATGTAATAATCTGTTGATACACCTAGGCCCACGAAAATGTATGACTTGAAATGTTTATAACATTTCAATCACAACTTCAGAGCTTACAATCAAATTCATCCAGAAATGATTAACGTAATAATTTCCTTGAGAAAAATGTAAAATTTTAATTCGATCATACAAGAGTGACTGTAGTGATAGATCATATATGGTTTGTACATGCCAACCAAATGGATGATTGATAGTTCAGAAATGTTTTCCTTGTGGAAGTCTTAGGTTTAAAGTTGACATGAATAAAAACTGTAGAAAATATATTTTCATTATAAGAAGGGAAAAAAGATACATGTGCAAGGTTTGTCAAATATTGAGAAAATAGGTATAAAGATTTTACAAATTTGTGATCACTCAAAGTTGTGCGATGCACAAGTGGGTTAGATCATAATGTGTAGCAAAGAACTCTTAAATGAAAGTGTTATCACATGTGAAATCTACTAGAATTCTTTTATGCGCCGTTTTTTCAAACTATTACCCAAGAACAAAATCTGAAAGTAGACATGAATGCCTTAATTAGAACCAATGAAATATTTCCTAAAAGGATAAGGATGTCATCAAGCTAATCATTAGATTTATAGAGCCAAACAATGATTCTCACTAGATGGTATTTTAAAATAATGAAAAGTTTACTCAATTCATCCAACAATGTAATGATAATATAGAATAACTGTCCTTAAAAGTAAGAATTTAATGGAGATAAAATCTTACAACTAAAGAAAAATAATTCATCAAACTTATAATTAGAAGGTGTATTCGACCTATATGATTCTTGTAGAGAGAAAAAAAATATAACAACATGCAAAGAAGATCAAATAAATATATTTAAGTCCCCAAGAAAAATTATGAAACCAACCAAATTATGCACGAAAAAGGAAATGTAACATGTCTACTTAATATGTACACCACATATGTCCAAGTCGTGACCCATGATTATGAAAAAATTGAAGGATAAAATAGGGATATAATGCAATACACAATCAAACTCTTATGTTAAAAAAATAGCGAGTTATTAATATAAACAACATTCAATCCAAAGGTAAAACCAATAATGAATTATGGAAGCATATCTTAGGGTGTATGAGAAATCTATCTTACATCACCAAAAAATGTCTTCCTTCACTTATTTTCTTTGTTTGTAAATTTTCATTTACTTTCCAATCATTAGTTAGATAAATGTTGCAGATCTAACTACATTTCACTGCACTTGTTGATTTCACAATTTGGTTTGGAATCCAATCATGAGAAATCTATCTTACATCACCAAAAAATGTCTTCCTTCACTTATTTTCTTTGTTTGTAAATTTTCATTTACTTTCCAATCATTAGTTAGATAAATGTTGCAGATCTAACTACATTTCACTGCACTTGTTGATTTCACAATTTGGTTCAGAACACATGTCTTGCATTGATCCATCAATATCATGTTCTAGTTTTAAAATCTTTAATCACTAGAAAGGTATATATAAATTTCTAACTTGTTATTAGGCATAACAGAATAACTAATAGTTTTATTCTTCAAGAATTTGCTAACATTCTAAAGCTTTTGGCAATAATGGTATGCATTACAAGGTACACTAAACCTTGTAGAACTACACATTTGAAAAACCATCAATTTTTACATCACCTTGTGATTGATCAATATCATTTGTAAGGCTAGGGGATACTATTACAACCATGTGAAAGAAGTAAAATTAAATATTTGAGTCAAGAGTCAAGTTTGAGAATCATATTATAATATCGTTTGAATTATATAATTTGCATGTTTATAATTAAATAGCTAAATCCTAGAAATTTAGAAGCCCTTAGTCCACCATGGCATATCGTAACTCATTCATGACTAAGTTTTAATAAATTTAATATTATTTATAGTATCATTGTGTAATTGTGTGCTGTTTCATTACATTGCATGGTGAAAATAATTTTTTATTTGATCCTCCATCCATGACTGCATCAATGAGGTGTGAACTTACTGATTCTATTTTGTCAAAGATAATCTATCTTTTTTAGCACTCAAATTGGGTTTCCAACTTGGTCCTAGGGAAAAAATGAATACCATTTTTTTAAAAACTACTCTACCCTCTATGGAAGTAGTAGGATCTAATAAGTTTTTAATCGTAGATGACTTCTCAAGTTTCAACAAAATACTAGTAAAAGAAAAAGATAAGCATAAACTGGATCACTCTTTCCTATATAAGAAAAATTTGATTTTATCCTATACAATAAGGGAAACATCTAATAAAGAATACCATTTTAAACTATTATGATGACTTACTGTATTTGAACAAAGTATACCATTTATATCAATTGAAGAAGGTGTCTCATAGGTGCTAATTTTTTGGATTCTCTTTGAATCCAAAAATTAATTTTTAGTGCTTCTCAAGGAAATTTGTTGGCCTAGGCACATTTTCTCTTCTTAAGATTTCACTTACTTGGCATAAAATGAGCGTGCAATATTTCATAGGAAAGAATAATTTAATGAGGAAATTCATAATAGATTTTATAGGTATAGTTCACACTACTACTACCCTCATGTTGAAAAAGATTAATCATTTCAATTGAATAAAAGAGGGTAAATAAGCATTTGAAAATATCAAGGAGTCCATTTCAAAGGCACCAATGCTGGTCAATATTAAGTTCTATATAAATCTTATCTTATGTCATATAGAAGACAAGATTGTTGGCAAGAACAATGAAGAAAACTGAGAGGGGGTTGGGTGAATCAGTTTTCACCGGATCAACAAACTTAACCACAAAACCAAATCTGATAAACTGCAGCAATAACAAAGATAAGTAAATTAAAGGTACAATACACACCACCAATATTTTTGACGTGGAAAACCTGTTTAAGGGAAAAACCATGGTGGGAACCTACCCATAGTAAGAGGATACTCTGCAATAGTATGTGAAAATATTACAATGGGGAACTCACATGCATTCGAACACATTACCTAGAGCTCACTACTCAAAAGATAATGACTCGGAAGGCTACAATTGTTAGGGAAGTCTCACTAACTTACAACAAGAATCGAACTACAATCCAAAATGAATGAACTGCAATGATAGAATCTCCAAATGTCTGATGACAGTTTTGGTTAAGCACAAATGTCTGCCCTACAACACCAATCTCTGCTCAACACCCTGCATTGAAAGATGAATTCTTGTTCGCACATATACCACTCCCACATTATGCAGACACAACCTTGATACCTGAATTACATGACAACATCACCTATTTATACAATTCATCAACCTTGACAACAAGGTCGGCTAAACCCTCAAACCTCAATTACAAAATTACATCACATGATACAAAGACCGACCACCGGACCAATATAATGATTTACATAACATAACATGAACCTAATTGAAATTCTCAAACGCTCAGTTTCATCGAAAATTATGCCAAGATCAACTGCAATACGCTACACCACCATAAATATTGCACAACACGAAGAATATTACCGGTTAACCAAAATCACCAAAAGCTCAAACAACGATCATTGCTGGTCGACAAAACAAATAAGAAATAATTAGGAAACACCAACAAGCACGTTAGAATCATCAGAAACAACTGCACCAACACCACTTATCAAATCTTCATCTGTCAACATCTGAAACTCAGGAACACAACAACTGTCACAAAGAAAGATAACTTGCGGAGAACCAAATCCTCTAAAATGAAGACACATAAGACCATCCAAAACAATATCCTAAAATCTCAGCTCAAGATATGATCACACCGGAATATACCGGAGGAAATATCGAACTCTGCAATGCACCAAAACTGCAAAACTGTAAATTGAATCATAAGATTTTCCCAATCTGCAATCACCGAAACAATTCACAAGAATATGTTGACATTAATGATAACATATCCTAACAGTAGCAATGTCCAACAAAGATAACATCACTATCGCTCTTACACAAAAGGATGATAGAGTTGGTGGAAATGAACATCTTATATAATTTTTAGTCAAAAACTAAAAGAGAGCATGGAAAGATACAACTTTGTAATAAAATATATGATATTATCAAGATTTATAGTATATGTCATTAGGATGATGATATATTAAATAAATTCATTTAAATAGGAGGTTATAAATTATTTGATTACAATAATATGTTCTTAAGAAGTACATACAAAAAAAAAACTTTCTAAATCTTTGAATATATATCACATTGAGACCATATCTTTGAGATGCACAAATCTTGGTTATTGATTTGTAATAGAAGATGATATTTCCATGATGAAAACCATATTACCAGCAAATTTCCATATGAAGAGCATGACAAGTAATGAGAAATAGCTAATGAAGATGGTGGTATCTATAGACTATGTGATGAAAGTGGCCTACAAACATAGATTGTTCATAAATAGGAAAAATGTACTTGTGGAGCTTATTGGTGATGCTAAATGAAGTGATCTAAAAAACAGACTTGCACTATAATAATGCACATTAAATCACACCTACATATGATAATAATGAAGGAACAAGGTTTTATTTATAGTCTACCAAGAAAAAAATTATTATTTTGAGAGTTGTAATAAAGGGTTTCAATGCTTCAAGGAGGTTTTGTAAAGGTTGTAGATACACCAAAACAACTTCCATTATATATCCAAGACTATCTAATGGTTTCACTTGATTTTAAGGGGGTTTATTTCATAATGAACACTTAAAGACTTTTCCAATGTATGAATGATAGTAACATAACATAAAAAATCTCATTAAACACTCAAATAAAGAATTATAATCATAGTAACTTATTGATGAGATAAGAAAGATAATATAAACAAGAGGAGAATATGAGAAGCCAAGTCACATCTTGATATCACAAAACTAATACCTCATATCAAAAATATAAAAGTTAGATTCACAATTCTAATCAATTCATCAAGAACCAAGGAAAACTTAAACACTTAAATATAGCAGAGCATTCGATCATAAAACTTGAAAAGAAATAAAGTGCTTCATTTTTCTTTTGCGGAAAATGGGGTGGTGTATGAAAGGAACATGTTCCTGGCTAGCTTTGTAAGTTTTTAGTGAGGAAAATGAATAACCTAATCATATACATTATAAGGATGGATATTATCTTTCCAAGTAGGTGTAGATGTGTGTTTTAAGTTGTATATTGTAAGATTCAAAAGTGAATAGAATCACATAATTATTCCATCAAATTTGATGAGGAAAATAATAGCTAGAGTAAGTTGATATAAAAGAATAAGAACTTGATTGATTCTATCAAATTAATTCTAATAAGATTAAAATATGTTAGATCAAGAACTTGAATTCAAATCATGTACTAGAGGAAAGTGATCATAGAAATATGGTTTGTGAATAAGATTTGTACTTGTAAAATCATACAAAACATATTAAATATGTCCTAATGCATTGTCAAATACAAGGTCATATTAGATGTATTTCCTATTCAAAAACCCTCTTGATGGGTGTCCAAGGCCACTCATAAGACCAATAAAGTGCATGTCTACATAGGTCAATATTTATTAAGGTCTAACTATGTAAACCCCATGGATAAATCATCAAGGCAAGTATTAAAAAAACTCTTTTAGGTGAATTCTAATACATCCATAATTGAAATCACTATCCTAGATGGCTCTTTTCAAGATTCAATAATTTAAAGACTTTAATAATGCCATACTAATTTTGGAATTAGGTCTTTTATCATAGCTTTCTCCATGCTTTCATTTCCTACTCCATCTTTGTCTTTGGCCCTAAGATTTTACTAATCCGCAAACCTCAATTATTCTCCACTCACTCTTTTCCTGTCTCAATATAGTCGTACAATTCTTAAGATATAATACTAATCCACAAACCTCAATTATTCTCCACTCACTCTTTTCCTTTCTTCCTCTCCTTTAGCATGGAGTATTCATCAGACCCAATTCTGAATTTGAGGATCCACTTTTCCTTTGTCTCAAAATCTTAGGCTTTTAGTATTTTACCTACTCATTTCTCTCACCCCACTTCTCATCTCCCTTTCTCCATGTAGACCCCATACTTCCAGGATTAATCATACCATCTTTCAAAAAGGTATAAGCTATGTGACCAGTAAAACTAATCTCTAAAGCTTGAAATCCTTCCACCCTATTTCTCCTTCTTTTTCTTTCTTCTAGCATTAGACACTAGCTAGATTAATGATCTCTAATCTATTTCTCTTGAATCACAGTCTTTGGATTTATATTCTTTCCTCTACCAAAAAGTGCAACTGCATATAGCTCTTTATATCCCTGATCCTTAATCCCTTTCTTTTACCTTTTTGTCTATAATATTTAGTAGTATCAAAATTTTGCTCACCTTGATCCTACTTCTTCAATTAGTATTGAGTATCCCTTTTCCCAATCCTTGCTCTTCTTTGCATCTTTTCCTTTTAAACACGTAAGACTTTTTATACAAACTTCCTTAAAATCAAGTTAGCATGTGGTAAGCCCAAGCCCTTGTTCCCAACTACTCAATGCAACTTAGACTTGTATAAACTCAACCAACCAATTAAAACCCATCACAAGATAATTCTTTAATAACCAAGTCAATGCCGATGTTGATTGTAAAGAGATCAAATAATTAGTGAATCCTTAGATAAGTTAGAGAAAGGAAGATCAAGAAACAATTGTGTATGAGGTTTGTGATAAGATATCACGAAGTGAGTTCTTAGATGCTCAATTACCAAGAGATAATGATAGAGAAAGAACTTTGATAAAATAAACCAAAAAAACCAAACCAAACCATGATACAGAGAGAAAGATCGAAGTGTAAAAAATAGATTAGGAGATAGGATAGTCCCTAATCATATAAAATAAATCAATAGCACTCCCATTTTGGCACAAGCAGGAGAGAATTGGCTTTACAAATATCCATTTCATTTATTTTGAAAGTTTGTAAATATTTGTCAACAATTTCCTTTTCGTTATATCCTGCAATCATGGCATTCCATGAGATCAAATTCTGAGGCACGTTGTGAAACAGTTCGTGTGTCTCATCTATGCTTCCACGTTTTGCATACATGTCTACTAGAGCGGTTGCAACGTATCTTCTATGCTTTTATGGACATCCATACCCCGTTCCAAAGCTCCCAGGAATTCGGCATTGGCTACGAGGATGCTGGCAAAGGTTGTAGAGTTTGGATTTACACCCGCCAATTGCATTTGCTTGAAAGTTTCAGAAGCCTTTTCAAATTTTGTTAACATCCTGCAAGCAGCGCATTCTTTGGGGCATTCTGTCAAACAGTTCAAGTCCCTTGTCAAAGCTTCCACATTTTGCATACATGTCTACCAGCTCGGTTGCAAGTACTACATCTAACAAAATATCTCTATCCTTTATCGTGTGATGGGTGTCGTAGCCTGTCCGAAAGCTTGAGGAAGGTGTAAAAGGTTGAGGAGCCTTGATTTACGCCTGCAAATTGCATTTTCTTGAAAGTTTCTAAAGCCTTTTCAACAAATCCGCTTTGTAGATATCCTGCAAACATGGCGTTCCATGAGAACATGTTTTCTTGAAGCATTATGTCAAACAGTTCGCATCGCTTTTCAAGGCTTCCACATTTCGCATAGATGTCTATTAGAACATGCTTCTGCTTTGCTCGAATATGCCTGAGCGATTTGGCAGGCAGTCTTCTTTCTCCTCTGCAAGTTGTGTTTTAAGAAAGGAAGGAAATAGAGATGAGAGCAGTCGAGGGAACAACATCTGACAAAATTCCTGTCCCACAGCGCGGTAATTTTAAGTCATACGCGGCCGGGCGGGAAGAGAAGGTGGTTTAAAATTTAAATCTGGGCGCATCCATCAAACGGCCTCCGTTAATGGCTAACTGAAAGAAGATGGTTCACAGCTGGGCTCACACCTGCCACCTAAGCGGGTCAATGCTTAGAGTGTGCTGGTTAAGCCCAGCCTTTACATTATAGGCCCTGAACTTTTATAACAGTGAAATGTATGTATGGTTATCCGGTAGGCTAGTAATCTTGTTGTAATGGAAGAGTTTGGTAATTTGGTAGCTATTGTATTTGTCGTCCTTGGCATTGATTTTGTGTTTTTTCTGGTGATAAAGTTGAAGTACCCATCTGCAATAGCTCTAGGAAGAAAAAGATGAATCTACTTCCTGGCAATATGGGTGGCCAGTCTTGGGTCAAACAATACAATACTTGAACTTTTCTAGGAACTATGATAAAGCATTGGGATGAGCCTAATGAATTTAATGCTCCATCATTATCTCGCCAATCTGATGCAAGTATTGTCATTGATGTCAAATTAATTGAAAGCAAGAAGCATCTAAAATGACATCAAATCGGGTGTTGGTTTGGAAGTTTCTTGGCAAATCAGCACGATGAAGCAAAAGATTACAGTGAGCATGGTTCGTATCTATATCATTATCTGAAGGCAAAAATAGAAATCAAATGAAAACTATTAATGGAAAGACTTTATAAATAATCCGATATATTTATTACCCGATATATAATATGGAAAGACTTTATAATTATCGGCAAATATATTAATATAGCGGCAAGTTTATTAAAGCGAAAAAATGTTTAGATATGGAGCGGCAAAATTAAAAGTGAAAAATAAATCTCTCGGTTTTGCGGAACTTACTTAATACTGGCTGGGAGAAAATAATATCGTAAATAAATTACATACCTTATTTTTACAATACATATTATCGGGCTTCATTAAGTTCGGTGGTTTGTTTATTATGAAAAGTATTGTCTAAGGTATAGTGGCATAAGAGTTTATTAATATAAACAAAAGTGGTTGGCAAACAAATACTCCCGTAAAAAGTTTATTAATAGAATTTAACAAAAAGAAGTTATTGAAATATTGAAGAAAGTCATGTTGGTTTGCAACCGATGGAACTAGCACATATATATATGAATTTTTAAAAATGCTTTGAGAAGGAAGTGGATATGCTGGATATATATACTGTGTATAAAACTGTGGATTTTTGAAAGTATACCTCACGTAGGTGAAGTAAGAGGTGTGCAAAGAGAAACATAAACAATCAGTCCTAAAAGAGCATGAGTTTAGAATATAATAGCAGATATATAAACTTAGCACATGCAGATTTGAAATGAAGAGTAAGGCAGATTTATGATCAGCTTACAACAGATTTAAGAAAGGAATTGTGACATATTTGTATGAAGATGTGTATGCAGATTTAAAGAGTGTTACCATTGTCCATCATCCATTGTTACAGCAACATTTTCAAGATGGAAAATTAGATTTGTGAAGAGTGAGTTGGTGCTCACAATTTCAGCAGAGATAGTTGGTGCTTCCAGTGGGTTGGTGCTCACAAAACAGAGTTCGGGTGTTGGTGCTTCCAGTGGGTTGGTGCTCACAAAACAGAGTTAGGGAGTTGGTGCTTCCAGTGGGTTGGTGCTCACAAAATTGTAAAAGAACATAAATATATAGCATTCATTTTCAGTGGTTTTCTCCCACATTGAGTTTCCACTTAAATCTTTGTGTTATTGTGTTCAAATACAAAATTATTTTTAGTGATTGATTCTATCATATAAAATATTGAATTGAAAAGTTTCATTATACTGATTCACCCCCTCTCAGTATAACTGTGTGCTATTCACAATCCTCATCACTGCTAAGAAACACGTAGTAGAAGTAGCATTATCGCAAATTGCATAGGAGAAGTGATGAAGAAATGTTTTTCTCTGTAGTTTGTCACTTGTAGCCTTCGGAGGGAGCGGCTTTAAAATGCTAGGCTGATGCCATTGACTCATAGCAGTTCCTGATGTAAAAATATAGTTTTTTGTTTGTAGATTTTATTATACAAATAGACAATTGTATGGGGATAAATAGATGCAGCATAATAGCTTAATAATAGAGCATAATAGCATATTCCCGTGAGATAGAGAATAATAAGGCATCACATTTTACCATGAGACAGAGAATAATGGGTTTTTAATGCATTGTAGTGCCATTATAAGGCTAGAGTGCACCTGGGACTGGATATAGTTGCTCCAGCATCTTGAACTGCTAAATCCATTTTTGGACCAATCTAGATTAACCAAGCGCATCCACATTTCTAAATAGAGAAATCACCTCAGAGACTTAGAACTGGGCGTGGAACAAGAGATACCACAAGCATGAGAGACATGCTTCAAAAATGATCTCTTGTTTTTCCAACACTTAATGATAACTTTTAATGCATTGGAAGAAAGGGGAGATACAGAGTGTCTAAACTCCAGGACAACCAAATTAATTAGGATCCCAGCCCTTTTACAGAGAATGGTTTGACAGAACTGATGAACTAGGAAAACCTATAGCAAACCAAGGACTAAACTGACCTAGAATATATACAGTCACCATTTAAACTAGTTTTTCTCTCGTAATTGTTTACATTATTGTTAATATCCTATGAGTACTCTTGGCCTGGTTCATGTGAGCCTCTGATTGCATCTAAGTCCGATCAATTGGGTTGATTTTGTATTTCTCTGGGGCAGTTGCTGCTCTTGGCCTTATTCAATCAGTACATATCCTTGTCCTTTCATATCTGTTTAATCCATGCTCATTTAGAGTGTTAGGGCATTAGTTTTGGAAGCCGTCTCCTTATATCTCTTACTATTCTTCATATTTATGTTCTTTGCTATTTAAACTATTTTTTCTCTCATAATTGTCTACATTATTGTTAATATCCTATGAGTTCTCTTGGCCTGGTTCATGTGAGCCTCTCCGATTGCATTTTTAAAACTTGTGAGAATACTCAGAGTTGACTTAGTATAATAGAGCTACAAGAGCCAATTGTTAATTAAGAGAACTTTTGATAAATATCGTATAATGCACTCATTTTCTTGAAGTGACACACTAAAGACATTCACAGGGGTTAAAGATGATAAGAATGAATTCTTTTTCCCCTTTTTTTTAAAGGAGTGGTTAAAGGTTTCTTAAAGCCTTATTTTTATGGTCATATTTTCTAATGATTATTTATTTTATATTATATAATAGTTAATGGTCAAGGGTCAATCTTACAACCTCTATCATTGTGTGCACCTTTAAATCTTTAAAATCCTAGAAGAGACCAACTTTTAAAACCCAAAAACCTTTAAAAGTTAATCACCAATATTTAAACTCCTAAGAATAGACTTTAACCTCCAAATTAACCTAACTACTAAAGCCTCTGAAAGATTCTAAACTCTTAAAACACTAACATAAATAAACTCTAAACGTGAAACTCACAACCTTAAACTTGTGAATGCAAAAACACAAACTATTAAAACCCCAAAGGGCCTCAACTATTAGAACCCACTAAAAATTGAAATGTCTTGAAAACTTAAAATGCATAAAACATTACAAACTCTCAAACTACCAAAACCATAAAATCTAAACCCCATATCCCAATGTAAATTTAGAAAACCTATAAGAATTGGCTTCTATACTAAACCACAAACTCAAGTTCCTTAAAATCCCCAAAGACTCTAACTATATTAAAAACCCTAAACCTCCAAATCCCTAAACCCTTAAGTATCCAATCCCAAAACCTCAATTGAAAATATTCCCTTCAAACCGTTAAAAACTGCACCAAATTTACAAGACCTAACATAAAAAATTCACATGTAAGACCTTAAATTCTAAAATCCTAAAATTGTCAAGCACAAAAACTAAACCCTTAAAATTCCATCCCATGAAAAGTGTGATTCATTACTCAAAACTCACAATTGTGAACCTCTAAATACTAAACCAAAATATCCAAATCCCTAAAACTCTTCAATATAAAGACAACCCAATTAAACCTCAAATCTCAAACCCACTTTCAAATCCCCAAAACCAATTAGCATCACCCTCAAACACTTAACCTACACAATGAATTATAAGATCACTATATTTCCAAATCTTAAACTCCCAATGCCAAATTTTTAAACACTCAAAATATTTAAACCTAAATCCCCAAGACCCATTAGCATCACCCTCAAGCACTTAAAACCTACACCTCTGTATAGTAAATCACTAAAATTTCAAACCTTAAACCACCCAAAATTTCAAGCCACCAACCGAAATTCATAAGTCCAATTACAAACCCTTAACTTAGATCCCTAATGATAAAATCCATAATCATCATCCTCAAAACATAACCTCATAAAATCTCAAACCATCAAGCACATAACCTAAACCCTTAAATCCCTAAATGAGCAACTTAAAAATGCTTAAAAAAATATAATCCCCAAATAATAAGCACAAAAATTTCATCCAATGTCTTCACCTAAAAATATTAGAAAGCTAATTTTCACTCTTACCACCTAAATCTTAAAACCTTTTCCTAACCACTTAAACCCAAAACTCTTAAATGCTTAAAACAAAAAATAATAACCATGGAACACAAATAATAACTGTAGACACCTAAAACTTGCACAACTAATTAAATGGATTTTATTCATTTAATCGTCTATTAATTAAATTAAGATTTAATTAATATCCCTATTCTTCTAATTGACCTTTTTAAATAAATTAAGATTTAATTAATATCCACTTCTTCTATCTAAACCATTTAATTAAATTCACTTTTAGTTAAATACCCCCCTCTAGCCACATTTAATTAAAACATCCATTTATCCCCTTTTCCATTTTAATTAAATCCACATTTAATTAAAATCCCCTTTGCATTTTAAATAGATCAAAATTTATTTGTAAATCCCCCACTTGCAAAATCCTACAAATGCAAGTTGCATCCCTTTTGGCTAAATTAAATTATTTTAATTTAACTAAAAATCCTATTTTCCCTCACCCACTTGCAAAATCCTACATATCCCACTTGCCTCTTAATCATCCTTCTAGAACCTATCTAATCTCTTCATTATCCTAATTAATCTAGTTTGTTTCTTTCTAGGTTGCTCACAGAACACATATCCCCCTTCTCTCAAGGTGGGACCACATTGACTTTTCATCCCACTCCCCCTTGTGACACTTGTCAAAAGTCTAAGCTTGCAAATCTGGGACCACATTGATCCTCACCTTCTCCCCCTTGTGACATTCACAAGGCTAAGCCTTCCAACTTGGGACCACATTCCTCCTTCAATCTTGACCCTTGATTGGAAATCAATCTTGGCCATCCATTCTTAAGCCTTCAACTCTATAAGATGAGCCCCTGTCTCATATCCAATATCCATCTTCATTTTGCATCCAATCTATAGCTAAATTGTTTTGTGTAGGTTACTAAGGAGCTCCATTGTCTTCTCTTAGCATTTTTAGATCATCTTAGTTGCATTATAGCATAGATTTCATCATATTTTAGTATATCATGCTAGTTTCTTTTCCATGCTAGATCAATCTCATCTTCAAAATATTCTCATGCTAGATTAAATCTCATACTAATTTTCTCATTTTGGTATCTAGTTTCATATCCATTTAGCATATCACTAAGATCTTAGTTGCATTCCATTTAGATCTTAGAATCGTACATATCTCTTGTTCTTTAGGTAGTCATCCTAGAGATCAAGTGCTCTTCCAAGCTGAGCGCCACCTTGATTTGAAGGATCCTTGGAGATAGAGGAACATGAGACGTGCTTGGATTTCTTGATTTTGAAGCTAGTTTAGTTTCTATTTGAGATTTCTATCTCTAACATAATGTTTCATGTGTGTGCTTGTTTGTTGTTTTATCCTCTTGCAGGTTGATTCCACAATTTAGAGCTCACTTTTTTTGTGCCTAAAACTGGCACAACTAATTAAATGCATTTTATTCACAGTCCGTGACACCTATTGTTCTAATTAAATGCTTTAATATGCATTTTTGGGATTTTAATTAAATGAATAAAATCCATTTAATGGCTAGAAGTGTGACTGTGTATACACAGTCCATGACTACAAGCTCCACAATCCCACAGGCTGTGTGCTACACAGTCTGTGTGACTGTGTAGAACACAACACACGGTTGTGTGCTACATAGTCTATGTGACTGTGTAAGACAGTCAACGACATTTTATTAAAATCATTTTTTTAATTTAAAATTTCATTAATAATGTTTGTTTTATAAAATGTAATTTTATATTTCAAGTTTTATTAATAAATTTTGATTTATTAAAAGTGATATTTTATATTTTAAAATTTTGATTTATAAAACTTGACTTAATAAATTTTAAAATTTTATAAGTTAATTTGGATTTGTAAAATATAATTTTATATTTCAAAATTTCATTAATAAATTTGAATTTATTAAATGTGATTTGTTATATTTTAAAATTTTGATTTATAAAACTTGATTTCATAAATTTTAAAATTTTAATAATAAATTTTGGTTTATAAGATTTGACTTTATAAATTTTAAAGTTTTATTGATAAGATTTTGATTTATCAAGATTGGATTTTATAAAAGATTGCTTTATCAAGGTTGATTTATGCAAAGGAATTAGGCATATATTTTTTCATGTATACCTTCTAAATCAATTTTCTTGTGCTTGCAGGACATCGAGCAACGTTTTTCTAATACATTTCTTGCGGGTTTTGAAAGACACACATTTGCAATCTTGTTGTTTTTGTTAACACGTTCTAATTGGAAAAATTGATCAATCCTAGGATAGTCATTCACATTTCACAATCGGGGTTAAAATGAACAATTACTCATTTTACTATCTTGGTTTAAAACAAACACTCACATTGCTATGATGGCCTAAAAAGAACACTTCATTCTACTATATTGGCTAACACGAACCATCATTTTGCAATATCGGTTAAAAAGAACAATCAACTTGTCTATTTTTGCAAATCGCTTTACTTTCTAGCAACATGCTTTACTTTATCTTGACTAGGATTTCCTCTTCCTAGTCTAGAGAATCATTGCTATGAAGGATTAAAAAGAACACCATGTTTGGTTGGAGCAACATCTCCAATTGGGATTTAGCAAATCATTGCTTTGGAAGGATAAAAAGAACATTGTTTGCCATGTCTCAAAAGTGGTAGGTATATGCTCTCCCCTTAATTGGGTGACCAAAAAGCCAAAGCTACTATTTTCATGCGTTCTTTATTTTCATGCAATTAAATCCTTTAGAGGGCTTGTCTTCCCGAATGCCTTGAGGGGGCTAGTGAGAAGAGAGTGTTAGGATAACCGGTGGACAACTGAGAGGGGGTGGGGGGGTGAATCACTTGTCAACAGATTATGAAACTTTAAGCGCACAAAACCTTTTACTGGAATGCATAAACCAAATACTGAAATATCAGATATAACAATTAAGCACAAACATAAATCACAGAACAATTACCATCCATCCATAACACATAACATCAGGATTTGTACGTGGAAAAACAAAACCTTTTACCGGAATGCATAAGCCAAATACTGAAATATCAGATATAACAATTAAGCACAAACATAAATCACAGAACAATTACCATCCATCCATAACACATAACATCAGGATTTGTACGTGGAAAAACTACAATGGGAATCCTACCCACAATCAGATAATACTTCTGTAGTAAGTATGTGATTAAAATAAGAGGGGCCTGCACATGCAGGAATACACATTGCCTAGAGCACACTTCTCATCATGAGCCTCACTAACTACAAAATAAATCCAGACTATGATCCCAAAAGATGAGTGAATTGCAAGAATAACATCTCCTATGCATGAGTACAATTTTGATTAAGCTCAATACCAGAGGTCTTAAACCTCTTTCACAAACCCAACTCGATCACCTATGATCGACTAAAACCTCTACATATGATTAAAACTTTATTCACACAGAGATAATCTCATAAGCCACGATCTACAAAGGGATCTTACATCATATTTATACCAACCTGGGACACAACAATTAGGTCGGCCACCAAAAAGATAATACAATAAATCCATTACATAATCCCGCCTACTTGGGGTTGATTTCCGATGGCATATCATCGGAATTTTGACTATTTTTTATCAGACTACTGAGAAATGAGGTTGTCGAAAACTCATTGTCGGTAATTCATATGGTTCCATCTAATGTCGAAATTCTAACGACATCCTGAACTCCTCAGACGACGACCATGTTCGCTCATCCGACCAAAGAATGTCATCGGGCGTAAAGCATCCTCGTCAAATGGACGTTGGAAAATGACGCCTACCAGGAACTTGTAGCGATGAAAATCACGAGGAGCCTCCGACAATAAAGTGACGTCGAACATACAACATCCTTGTCGGATGTTTCTTCAATTAGAATCAAAATTCCAACGCTTGCTAGGAACTATGCACTGACGAGGATGCTTTTTGTCCGACGGTCTTGTCGTCCGTGCAAAGTTGGGACCATGTCAGAATTTTGATGATGATTTATTTAAAAAGTAATAATAATACACATGCCAATTACAATGGTGCTTGATGGTTCCCTTTTAGCATGTCCTACTAGATGGACCCAAGTAGTTCAATTTCAAGTATACGGGTGAATTTCAATGCCATTTAGAATCCCACATGAAGCCACATTGATATTTTATCGATAATGCTTCCTATACACTACTTCATACAATACAAAATTGACTTGATTCTCAAATCTCTTATTCCAAATATATCTTTAACACATCATTTTAGAAGAACAAAATCAATACAAAGTCCAAAAATTAGTAAATTCAAGAAGTATCAAGTCAAGTTCATCCTTGTGGTAGTTTGATTATGCTTGCACCCAAGAAAGACGACATATGGTGACTCTACATTGACTCTTTTGTCTCAACAAGATCTCAATGAAGAACATGTATCTCTTTCTACACATCAACAATCACTTGGGTCATCTCTAGGCACACTAAACCAAATCAACATATCATCAAATTTTGATCCAATAATTTTTTTTTTGGAAAACTATATTCAAAATGTGAGGAATATATGAATGGATGGCTATGCCTTTTGATAGTTTCTAATTCTCTTGTGACACTCGTGCTTAATAAAAAAAATTATCATTGTCTACATGGATGACATCCTAATCTTTAACAAGATCTTAAAAGAATACATGGTACATGTTGCACAAGTACTAAATACACTACATCAACACAAGTTGCAAGCTAACCTTGATAAATGCATTTTGGCACCACACAAAATTAACATCTTGGTTACATAGTCAACCACACTTGCATTCATGTTGATCCAAAGAAAATCAAGGTGATTAAATACTAGCCTATCCCATACAATATTGGAAGAACATATTTTACACATTGCACATGTACCACATATGATATGCCAACAAAAGTTGCAAACCAACCTCAACAAATGAAATTTTGGCACCATGCAAATTTAGATACATTATCAACCACTTTCCCATTCAAGTTGATCTTGAAAAAATCAAGGTGACATGGTACTAGCATAGCCATGCAAACTCAAATAATTGCACAACTTTCTCAAACTTGAGAGCTTCTATAAAAGGTTAGTCCTTGGATTTTCACACGTTCCTTGATCACTCAACAAGGTTATATGCAACAAGGCAACATTGCTATGGACTCCACAAAAAACATTCCTTTAATGGCCTCAAACAACACCTCTACTTTGTGCTAGCATTTACTCTAGTGAATATTGCAAAATCATTTGATATTTAGATTGATGCATCTGATTATGTACTAGGCATCATGCTAATTTAGAATGGCCAACCTATTGTTCGTCACTCAAAATCTATTAATGATACCTTGTGTCATTATTCAACTTGTAGTCACATAAATCTATCCACTTAATTAAATGAATATTTAGTATTTATTTGATTATTTAACCATCAATCAATAATTAATTAAATTAATATTTAATTAATTCATCTTAACCATCTTCTCCTATTAATTAAATAAATTATTTAATTTATTTGATTTAATTCACTTAACCAAATTCAGACCATTAATTAAATAAATAAATCATATTTGTTTAATTAAATCTTCAAACTTAATGGCTTCCTTCTAGAGTCTTCTTAAACCTTTAAAGGTTTCTCTTAAAGTCTTCAAGCATTTAATACTCTATCTTCCCTTTTCTCATTTAAATAAATTAATATTTATTTTGAATATCTACCCAAATGCAAATTACACCATTTAATTAAAATGAATGATTTTATTTTAATTGAAAATCCCAAAATTCCTCCCACTTGCATTCTCCTACAAAATCCACTTGCATGCCTAAATCCCTTCTAGATTCTTCTAACTCCTTCTAATTAGCCTAATCCTATCCTAATCATTGTCACATTCCTAAATAAAAGGAAGTCACTTCTCAAAAACCTCCAAAGTCTTCAATAACCATTAAAGGCTTTATGTCTTCAAATGGTTAACCTCTAAAGTCTTCCAAACCATTAAAGGCTCTTACATAACCATTTATGGTTAACTCACCTTTTACCTTTGGTTAGATACTTTCCTCTAACTTAACCATCCTTTTGACTCATGGGTCTCTTCAAAGAATTTATTTCTTTGACTAAGGTAACCATTTAACCCTTTCACATTCATTTATCCCTTGGATAAAAGGAATATCCATTAACCTAACCCTAACCCAACCCCCTAGGGTAACCATCATGTCCCCTCAAGCATTCAATGTTCCTTATCTCTCCTCTCAAGCCTCCTCATGGTGACACTTGTCAACATGGGATTGGGTTGAAAGTCTCACATGGATTGAATATCTTTCAATCCTAACCCTTGTTAAGATTGCTCAATCTTAACCCTTCATTTCCCCATTTCTTCTATAAATAGAACCCTTCTCTTCAAGCAAAAAAGGAAGCATTAGAGTATTGTTGTTATACTGGTATTAACATAGAGCTTTTTCATAGCATCACTATCTACACTTGCATAGCATTTGTTTATCATATTCAACCATCTTGAATCTCCATATGGCATCCATGGCTAGTGCTAAAAGCTGAGAACTACACTCATATGGAACTTGGAGAGGAGAGGAACAAGGGAGGAGCAACTATGAGCCTCTTGATTAGCATTTGGACGAGTATAGTTTATCTATTCTATGTTTGTATGCTTTCTATTTCATGCTTAATATCTCTCTTGATATGCTTGTTTAGGATAATCTTTTGTTGCTAACACTAACATTTTTTTCTTGTGCTCTTGTGTGTGTTGCCATCAAATAGATTTTCTAATCCTTTTTGCAGAGCATCACAACTTATGGAAAGGAGCCTTGCACCCTAATACAAGTCATCAAAAAATGGTGCCACTATATTCTTAATAAAGATACTACTATTTAATTGATCATCGTCCACTTCAATTACTACACAAAGTAAAGTGAGAAATGTGTAGCATATGAAGTGGATGATCTATCTACAAAAATTATCTTTGGCCATTAAGAATTTGAAGGGGCACAACAAGGCTACAAATTAATGTAGTCATTAATGGTATTCATAATGCCAAGGGTGGTAGGTTGAGGGGGGTAATAAAAATTACACGAATGCAGTTTGAAGGTAGGGGTTGGCAAAAGAGATCGATGATGGCATTGTACAACTCTAAATTAACAATGAAGAGATGAGTGAAAAAGAAAGTAATATTGCAACTCTTTGGCAGAATGAGAGAGAAGAAAAATATCAACAACAAGTAGATTAGCAAAAACCCCTGATGTAATAGTGAAGGCATCCAACAAAGAGCTAAAAATAGAAAGAGAAGTATGAAAAGAAAACTCATCTGGCACCCAACAGTGAAGGCATGAAACTACCTTCAAAATGAGAAGCTTTGTTCTCATTTCAAACAGATCTAAGCATAAAAGCTTCTAATTAGCTTGTCTATTTGAAAGCCATGGCTAATGCAAACTGTTATGTTGTGAACATTACAAAGACCAGTAGTTATATAGAAGTTTGTGGGGAATCTGACCTCTCTCGAATGCTACCTACATTTTCCAACTTGGTATGAAATTTTTTTGTTTTAATGGTGTACTTCTTGAACCTGCAACAACATTTACTTTTTCTATAAGTCCAGTCCATGGTTGTCAAATGACACGTAGTTAAAACATGACACATACTAAGTAAATGATACACTACTTGATTCACATTACCTAGTTATAGTAAGCATGAGTGAGAGAGAAAGGAAAGTATGTAGGGCAATTGTGACTTAAAGCCAATAGGAAGCATTCAGACAAAAGGAGGACTATTGTGACAATACCATTCTTAAGCAAATCTTGAAAACATAACACAAATACTAGTTTCTAGAAAAGGGATCTGCTCTGCAAGTAGCCCACAAAAGAAAAGCATTCAAATAACATCAATATGAAGATGAGAAAATCTATTGTTTTCCTTGGTTTAAGTGAAAGTTGTGATAAACATCAAGATCACACATGAGATGCATGTATCTGAAGGTTGTTTAATGTCATTTATAACCCACAATTTGACATGGTATGGAAAGCCATTCTTACACTAAGGATTAGAATGGTCGTCTTGTTCACTTAGAGATCGTTTCTAATTCTTTGTGATTAGAATACTACTCATATTATATGAGACTATGAAGCACCCTTTCTTTTGGATTTGTGCTCATTTCTTATTGGGTGAGATAGTTTTGTAATTATTTGATCTTACTATATGTAATATATGAAAATAAGATTATTGGTAATTATTTTGTTATAATTAACAAGAATGTGGTGTTTTAATGTTATTAGATAGATATAAGTTGAAAAATGAATCTAAACTTTGAATGCCTCAAGAATATCAGGGGTCATTTGGAAAATGCTTTACATTCAATCAATCAGATATATTTTAAATACTAGTGAAGGCATATGAGTATGTAGTCAAAGAAGCTCCACCAACTTGTCAATGCAGATGTTACAAAGGGTTGGAGATAGGACACCCTTGTTTGACCCCAATTGTTCTCCTCATGAAGTTGAAGATATTGTAAGCATGAAGTTGCCCAATAAATTTCATAAAGCCTACAAGAAATGCTAATGAGAGAATCCAAAATCTTGACATCATGTTTTTGTTGGAAAAGTAAGTGTCTCCCAATTGAGTCAAAGTCCTTCGAAAAGTCTATAAACAACAAAAGACTATGGAAGAGTTGTGGTGAGTCTTCTCAGCAATAGCCTATAGTGTAAATATGTGGTCAATGGTTCGATAATCTCCCTTGAAGCTATCTTTCCCACAAGCTTGAACATTACCTTTTTCTAGGTACTCATAAAAAAATTGCATGTCTAACATTGTGGCAAAAAGTTTGACAAATGTATGACCAATCATTATAGTCCTATAGTTTCTAGGATTGGAGAGATTCCTAGAGCCATGAATAGAATGAATTTATGTTGAAGAAGGGCTTGAGGGAGTTAGATTTGGTGAGTTGGTGTGATTCAAGGGTTGGAAGACCTCAAGATAGATTAGGGAAAGGTGAGAATGCCCTATGTGATGTATGTAAATGGTTGTATGGGACTATGGAGTAGGATTGAGTGTTTGGGGGTGTTGAAGCAACTTGAGGGGCTAGTAGACTAGTTAGGGCTTGGGGTTTGTTCCCTATTGAATAGGTGAGTTGGGAGAAATATCTCCCTAATTAATTGAGATTGGTGGATGCTCTGCATCACAATTTTCCAATGTTGACCTTACCTAATTTTGTGTTGCTCATTGAAGCTTACACAAATGCTACCAAGGATGTCATGGGAGCCATCTTGTTATAAGATGGTAAAATAGTATGCTACTATTCAAAGGTTTTCTTTTCAACAATGAGGGACTATCTAGCTTATGATAGAACTTTGTTCATTAGTCTATGTGATGAGAAAGCATATAAAAAATAGTATGAGAAAGACTCAAATTATGGGGAATACAAATAGCAAGAAAATACATGTTCGTCAAGGGAAAATCTAAGATTGGTTGACAAATATAAGATAGCAACCATGCAGATCATACAACAGTGATAAGGAGAATGCCTAAATAATAGTCCATATGAATCACCAAGTAATAGCAGCATATAGTCATAATAATCCTCACATAGAGCAACCATAGAGTCAAAGAACATTGTCCAATGTACAGTTATAGTAGGATAAGAACTTTATATCCATCTATTCTATTGATACATTATCACTATTATCATGGGTCTGAGACAATATAAAATTATCAAAATATATAGTTATTAGCAGTCATAAACTGTCTTAAAGGATTGGCAAAGAAAAACATAGGTGTTCTCCTCATAGAACATAGAGATATGAAGCAATAATGAGATGTGAGGTAACAGTTATAAAATTTGGATGAACTCAGAGAGACATTTACAAATATAAATTACCCTTTATAATACCTAATTGAAAAAGTGGATGCAATGCAAGTCCTTGTATCAATAATGTCTGTTGAACATAGTAAAAAACTAGAACAATAAATTCCATATAAAAGTGGTTATACTTAAAATGATAAGGAAAATTTAAAAATGCTAAAGAAAATGTCAAGTAATAAAAAAAATTACAAGGATGAGGCATATTCATAACTTTTGCAGTCCCCCCATGTATATCAACACTAGAAGCAAGTCATATTGTTAGTGTACATACAAGACAATATGGGAGTTCATTATACCCAGCAACTTGTGGTGTTGTTGTTCGTGTTGGCTCTGTTGGACCCTGCAATTAAGATTCAATATACATTATTCAATAAGATTAACTATGCAACATAATGAAATATTGAAAAGTGTGTAATATTATTGAGCTTCGCTTGGTTTTGAGAATAGTTTAATATTCTCCACTTAACAAGGCCAACCACGTGAAGGTGGAAGCTCATTTGGCCCCTCCCCCCCCTAACATCACTCTAAATTCCTCGTTAACACATAACATTCATTCATTCTTTCTACCATGAATAAAATATAACATTCATTCATTAATATCACATAACGTTCATTAACACATAACATTGATTAATATTAATTGACATGCAACATTCATCAATATTAATTAACACATATCATTCATAACCATTCATTAGCACATAATTACATGCACTAACACATAAAAATTTGTTATTATCAAATAAGGTAGATTACAATCATTTCTGTTTTTCTTTTTTCTTTGAAGCTATGAAAAGACTAAGTGGAGCATCGTTTTCTTCATCATTTCCCCCCTCTTTAGTTGTTCTTCCCTCTGCTCATGATCTCGATGTATACCTAGTCCTATACTGAGGACGAGGACACTGAAGCGAAGGGGGGTCCTTTGCAATAACAAAGAAATGGGTTAAATTCAAAAAAAAAATTATTATTGTTATAAGTATTTCATTAATTTAGAGAACATAATTGTTGCACTCTTTACCTGATGGGGCCACATCATTTTGTCTAGCCTCAACCTCAACATTCTGAACACCCTCTAGATCCTCTGGAGTTGAAATATGAAAGGTTATATTAATGTTGAACACCAATTGAAATTAAATTTGTTTAAAGGAATAAGAGTGGTCCTCTTTATCTGATTGGGGATCATCACGTTCTTGATGTTGTGTACTTGGATCATGCTCCACTTGGTCACCACCGACTACATGCTCTAAAATATTAAAAAAAAATATTACATTAATTACTACTCTAATTATAAATTAAGATGTTTAATTGTATTAATAATTACATAAATAAATTTGAATAGCAAATGAATACCTCCACTACTGGGATGCACATCCGGACCTTCATGTGTAGGTGGTGTTTTACGATTAGCAGGTTGCATTCCAATGCCATGTACATTGTTACCATTGCTTGCTTATTTAAAACAAATATAGTCACTTTATGTTGGAACTCAACATCAATTAGATTATTGGTAAAGTATTCAATTTGAAATAATTTTCATTTAGCTTATTTACTTGTGTGATGGATGCACCAGAATCTTGTGTTTGCCCACTCAATTCTCGTAGCCGTTCAACCATGGTTGTATAGCCTTGCTGGTAGGAAATTCTCTTGTCATCTTCTATGAGCGCTCTATTGAATTTAGAGCCTTGCCTTTTTGCTTGGTATCGTGAATTTTGCTTGCATTGTTTGATAAAAAAAAAAAATTGTTTGCAATTTATAAATACTTTGATGCAATATTTCATTTACACATACTTACAATTCGTGCGGCAAGTTTCATATAACCACCAGAGTTGAGTTTGTGTTGCCCGTGCTTTTCTTGTCTTGCCTTGGTTGCCTTTGACGTGTCACTCAATCTATGAAAAGTTTGAAATATGTTAGATTATATAAATATAAAGAGTAATTAATTAATACATAATTACATTCTTAATATTATCCCATACCTTGTTTTGGCATTTGGTGGTATATTTCATTTTTTCCTTTCAATTCTCTCCTTGGCATCCAAAATCAGGTCCTTCCACTCCCTCTCTGGAATAATAGGGGGACGCTCGTACTTTACGTTCTTCTCTAAATGGGTCTTGTATTGGTCCCTCACATACTTTAGATATGTGCCAACTTTTTCAAGAAGCTTGGTTTTGCCGAATGCATCATTTCCAAATCACTCAACCATACGGTTTGTCAATTCGTCTTTTAACCTTTTTTCTTAGTCATTCCACCTTTTAAAGAAAAAACAAACCTGTTAGATTTAGAAATGAACTGAACCTACATTTATTATAGTTCAAGAAATGGATCAAAGGAAAACTATTCTAGCAATGATATGAAATCAAAATAGTGGATTAGAGTTAGTTCACATATGATGTTCCACCTTTCATGTATGGTGGGCCCAAATATCTGCAATGCAATGTCATTAAGATTTTTATAAAAAATATCATATCCTGCAAAAAATTCATGGGATCATTAGTCCAAAATGAGTGATAAAAGTGGTGACTCCCCTATCATAGGGATCATCTATTTGTTATGCTCGTGCAAGACTTAGTATATCACATCCTTACCTGCCACGGTGGGATTCATAAGGTATGTAGTACCAAAGTCGAAGAAATATGAAGATGTGGGCTGAACTTATCACAACTGGCCATTTGACCTTAGGGATAAAGAGTGTTTGAAGTGTTTTTGTTTTGAGTCAAGACCAGTGCAAATTGAGCTGACTTTAGGCTTTGGAAAACACCTAAAATACATTTGAAGGAAAGGGTCATAAAAGTCCAAGGACTGGGTTGATCTAGACCCACACTTATTTGTACCTTTTTTAGGCGACATTCTTGTGTTTGTGTGCTTGCTTTGTTTTCTTGTCAAAGAAAAATAAAAAATCAATTCCAAAACAAGTATTCATCCAACACAAACATTTTTCAAAAACCAACAAAGGATCAAAATCAAACAGCAAAAGTATCAAACTATATGACCATTCTTCACATCTTGAGAAAGAAGAATCTTCATCAACACATCAACTTGAAGAAAAGACCATTGAGCTCAAAGGCTCTTATCAAAAGGAGGAAATTCTTCTATCTTAATAGACAAATCTTTGTCTCTAATAGAGCTTTTCTATGTCACATGCGTCTCTATCTTCAAGGGAAATCAAACAAATTTGATCAAGAGTCATTAAACCACCGAGCTTTTATGCAACATCGCGCTTTGAGTTATCACAAAAACAAAGAAGGCAAGATCAATCCTGACTTCTTTCCAGATATTTGCATCACATATAACGTAGCTCAAGAAGAACCACCAACTCCTGAAAGAGAAGGAGAAGAATTTGTCCCATGTGTGACACAAAGCTTTTATTGAAGTTAACATTTCATCCATTACCACATTCACATCTCATCAAATCCATTCCAACTCTCAAAACATTAAAGAGGTTTTTGTCCTAAGTTCTATTTCGATATTGTTTGAATCAAACACAATACATCACTTTTTAGAGTGTCTCTACATCTAGGATAAACTCATCCTAAGAGACACTTCTACGCAGGTTAAAATTATTCTATGAGTGCAATCCTCTCATTACTAGGTAGTTGAGTCTATAATACATCTCAGATTTCTCTAAACCTTATCACATCAAACTTTGTCAATCAAACACAACAAGCAATTCAAGGAAGAACTTTGGTACCATCTACCTTTAGTGCTATAGATTCATATGTGAAACACTTCACCAAACATCAATCTTTCATTTCATCACCAACTCATCATCATTTTCATCAAATTTCAACAAAAAGTTATAAACAAAATGGCTCATACCAGATCAAGATCTAGACAACAAGAAATTGAAGAGGAAGAGGAAGAAAATATCAATGAGTTCCAAGAAGCCCTAGGAGGAAATATAAATGATGAAAATCTAGGCACTCCTACTCCGGCGGCAATAGAAAGGGCACAACACAACCCTCTCTTTAATAGACTTTTGGATGAAATACTCAGGAGCAATGCCAATGCTCACTTTTTAATACTTCCTCAAGAGGGGGCTAAACTACCCTCTGACTTTGATGTTGCACAACTAAGACAAACATCAGAATGCCAAAGTCGTAATGAGGATGAAAGATGTCGAGAACATATCGGATACAACCTTCATCCAGGTAATCCCCCACCTCCTCCTCCTCCAAATGAAATAGAAATGTTGCGGCAACAAGTTGAGAATCTCGCCCAACAACTTCATAGTGGTGTGAAAACTAATCAGTTTTTACTTAATGACATTTGTCCCTATCCCTTTGATAGGAATCTTCATATGCCACCTTTTCCGCGAGGGTTTGAAACACCCAAGTTTGAAAAGTACCGAGGAAAAGGAGATCCTCGTGATCATGTTAGAGAATTCCATTCAGCTTGCCTCGAAGTGGCATACGAGGATACATACCTAATGTGACTTTTTCCCGAAAGCTTGGGAGGAACAACCACGTCATGGTTTTCCCGATTACTAGGTGGCATTAGGACATTTGAAGAACTCATCCAAAAATTCCTGGCACATTACTCACACAACATCGAATGTGATATCACAATGGCTGATCTATGTAACACTAAACAAAAACCAGGTGAGCTATTTTCAGTCTTTTGGCAACGATGGCGTCAAATGTCTAGTAGACGTTCTCTTCAGTTACCTAAATAAGAACTAGTGGAAATATTTATTTCCAACTTAAATGATGAAATGGAATTTCACCTAGACGTAAAAGACACAAACTCTTTCAATGACATGATCACAAAAGGCTTAAAATGTGAGTGGGCTTTCATAAAAAAAGGGCTTATCAAAATATATAATGAACCAAAGAATGGCCCTCTCCTACGCTTCAATAGTGAAAAGCCTAACTTCTGGAACAAAAACAAAAACATCGGCAACGACGGGGTTGTGGATGCAAGAACTATCAAAAGTGCACAACCTGCGGTACGATTTGCAGGACAAAACCTCCCACCCAAGAATAACACAGTTGCTCCTCATTCAAGGATGCAATACATCTCAAGAGGAACCCAGACAACATCAATAAAATTTTAAACCTAAACTAATATACACTCTCTTAGAGGAACCCATTGAAACGGTGTTACGTCAATTGGTTTCTCAAAATCTGGTGACCTTACCCAAAACATCAAATTATGAACCTCAAGTCAAACCTTCATGGTGGAGGGATACTGAGCATTGTGGCTTCTATCAAGGGAAAGGACATGGTGGAGGGATACTGAGCATTGTGGCTTCTATCAAGGGAAAGGACATAAGACAAGCAATTGTCATAGATTGAAAGATCTTATTCAAGATCTTATTGACCGAGGTGAAATCAAAATCGAAGGACATGACCCAAAGACAACAAACAATTATCATCTCATGTTTAAAAATCCACTTCCATCACAAGATCAAAGGGGTCCTTCCACTTCGAGGTGAAACACGGATACCACCAATTATACGCAAGCCGCATATAATTACATTGTGAATCACCTATATGATGCCAGTGAACAAATTGCAACTATTACCATAAAAAATCCCAGCTCCACCTGCAATGTTGTTACACGTTGCGGCAAGATTACCATAAAAGCAGCTCCACAAGGCACCACATCTATCCCAAAGTAGTATAACCTTGTGGAATAGTTAGACAAAACACCCGCACTGATATCTATCTTAGAGCTATTGTGCCTATCCCCATCTCATAAAATAATCTTGGATCAAGCTCTCCAAGAGGCTTCAATCCCTGCAAACTTAAATACAGATCATTTCCAAGCCATGGTTGGAAACCTAAGGTCATCACCTTGTCTCACTTTCTCTGAAAGTGACAACTCATCCTTCCAGTAACCTCACAATGCCTCACTCCATATTGAGGGGTTTATCAACTAACATAGGATCAAGCGGGTCTTGATCGACAATGGAGCAGGCCTAAATATTTGTACACTACAATTATTCATTGCATTGGGATATGCAATTGAATTAGTGGATCCCCGCAAGAAGATCACAATCAAAGCTTATGATGATGCAGAGTGTTCATCCAAAGGAGCTGTTGTACTACCAATCCAAGTGGACCCTGTGGTGAAACACATCATCTGTCAAGTCCTGGACCTTCCTCTGCCATACAATTTTTTGTTGGGAAGACCTTGGATACACACCATACAAGCCATTCCATCCACTTACCATCAGTGTATCAAGTTCCCACACAATGGTGTAGAAATCACAATCCTGGGAGATGCAAATCCCTTTGCATATTGTCATAATATAAGTCATCAACTAGAGATTACCATTCCCAACAATAGAGAAGCCATCTCCTCCACCTTATATGTAAGTCCATCCTCTCTTTCCAGTTCATACACCACTATACCCAAGCAAGAGAAGCTCAAGATGAAAATAGTAGAAGAAGGTCCTGGAGAGTACAATCTAAGCCAACTCTTTTGTGTTGGACAAATGCCCACTTCTCCTAGAACACATGGAAAACCTCAACAGGTACTTCAAACACCACTAGTCAAACCAAAATGTACTTTGACACCTTTTATCCTTGGAAAATGTCAAGAAGAGGAAACCAGGGATGAGGACTTAGCAAAATGGATCTATAAGGATCCTATCACCACAAACATCCCACAAGCTAAGCTTGCCACATATCAATATGGAAAGGGCCTTCTCATTATGCAAAGAATGGGTTATGATGGTTAGAGTACTTTAGGACCTTGCAAGCAAGGACGACATGAGCCACTGCAGCCGGAATTAAAACCCAAAGATAACACAGGTTTAGGCTTTCAAAAGGAGATCCTTCCCAAGCTCAGATTCAAAGGGAAAGCTAGCAAACAACTATATCAACCTACTACAAAGAGGTCACCTTTGATTATAAAAGAAACACCCAAAACCATACCAATTGCCCCATTGAGGCTAAAAATCCTAGCGAAACCATCTACAATACCCATCATCCCACCAATCAAACCAACGATCCCATCAGCAGCAGAAATAACATCAATAGCACCATTAGCAACAACAACTGTATCATATCCCACAACAATATCTACAACACCAGCAGTTCCAATAGAAGCAGTAGAGTCAACACTACCAATACTCCCCGTATCAGATTCATTGATCCCTATAATCCTTCTTGCAGCACCAATCATTTCATCTACAAAACCGATCACACCTGTAGTGTTTAACTCAAAGGACATCCCAGTATGGTATAGTAATCGGATACTGGAAAGTGACTCAGAGACTGACTCACATGAATGGGAATTTGATTCCATCCATCTTAATACTTCAGATGAGGAAGACACATCACTACCTCCACCCTACAAAGACATCCCTATTTATGGAGAAGCACAGATAAAGACCTCTTGGGTTCCTAAGTTGGAAACATCTTCCATAGACCCTATGTCACATCCTACACTTGATTCTGATAGGGAGAGTACCATCAATGACCTTCACCACAACGTCTTAACCCTCACTGACACATCTAATGAACTTAACCTAATTGATGAGGTAATGCCCATTATCCATCCTGAACTCATCGAATGGAACCAACCTAATCCTCCATGTCTTGACCATTTCCAAAATGATGAGGCGATCATTGAATTTTTGGAAATATGGGATAACATACCAAGCGGGGATCACAAAACTGGATTTGCCATAGAACTTAACAGCGCATCATACTTTGGGGCGGATGCCAAACCTTTCAACTGCAAAAATATAACAATAAAACATGGATCTTCTAGTGAAAACCACACTGTGGCACTGTTTGATCCCGCAAAAGTAAAAAGAAAGAGCGTATCCAATGGTGAATACCTCTCTAAGGCGCCTGAGGATGAAAGGTTTGACATTGTCCCCTCTAGTACACAGCAAGAACGATCAACAATTCTCATTGAAGAGACAAAAGAATAAAATGTGGGGACTCCTAAAACACCTTACCACATACATCTGGCATCTCTTTTAACTCCAGAGGAACAACCTAAGTTTGTAGAGTTCTTCCAGAAGCATTAGATCAACTTTGCATGGTCATACACAGACATGCCTGATCTTGATCCTAATTTAGTCATGCATCACCTCACCGTAGCAAAAGGAGCCAAGCTTGTCAAGCTGAAACTTCACAAGATGCATCCCTAGATTACAGTACTAGTCAAAGCAGAACTTAAGAAACTCTTGGATGTTGGTTTTATTAGACCAATTGATTATGCAGATTGGATCTCCAATATTGTGCCTGTCAGCAAACCAAATGGGGGCATCCATATCTGTATTGACTTCAGAGATCTGAACAAGGCATGTCCTAAAGATGACTTCCCCCTACAAAACATCAACATAATAGTGGACCTAACAGAAGGACATGCCATGCTTTCACTCATGGATGGTATTTCAGGATACAATCCGATAAATATTTCACCAAAGGATCAATATAAGATAACCTTCACATGTCCATGGGGCACATACTGCTGGAATGTAATACCTTTTGGTCTAAAGAATGCAAGAGTGACCTATCAAAGAGCAATGACAACCATCTTTCATGATATGATGCATACCACAATGGAAGATTATGTTGATGACTTACTGGCAAAATCACTAACAAGAGAAGGTCATCTGGAAATATTAGAGAAAATATTTGACAAACTAGAACAATAACATGTTCGACTCAACCCAAAGAAATGTGTCTTTGGAGTAACCTCAGGGAAGCTTCTAGGATACATTGTCTCAAGAAAAGGCATCGAGTTTGATCCTGCAAAGGTCAAAGAAATCATGGATATGCCACCACCAAAGAACATCAGACAACTCAGGACACTACAAGGGCAACTACAATCCATTCAAAGATTCATTGCACAACTAGTAGATAAGTGTCACCCCTTTACACACCTGTTACACAAGAACATCCATTTTCAATGGGATGCCAGATGCCAGCAAGCATTCCAGATACTTAAGTATTATCTCATGAATACACCCTTGTTGATCCCACCAGATCCAAGTAGACTGCTCTTACTCTATATTTTAGCAACAAATATAGCATTGGGCGTACTACTGGCACAACACAATGCAAAAGGGAAAGAGTGTGTTGTTTACTACATCTCTCGCACACTGGTTGGCTATGAACTCAATTACACACCTATTGAGCGAGCTTGCCTAGCAGTAATCTTGGCAACCACTAAACTGAGGCACTATCTGTTAACACATAAAGTACAACTCATTGCAAAGATTGATCCACTAAAGTATTTACTCAGCAAAGTAGCATTGGCAGGTCGCTTAGCCAAGTGGGTGATGATTCTCAGTGAATTTCACATCAAGTATGTGGACCGTAAGGCTATCAAAGGTTAAGTTATTGCAGATCAGTTGGCCGATGCACCCCTCATAGGCGATCATCCCCTCATTTCCAATTTTCTAGATGAAGAGATCTTCATGATCACAACAACACAACCATGGAAACTCTACTTTGATGGTTCATACACTAGGCATGGCTCGGGGGTAGGCATTTTGTTTATCACACCTCAAGGTGACAGCATCCCGAAGTCTTATAGGCTCACATTTCCATGCACAAACAACATAGCTAAATATGAGGCCTTGATCACAGGACTTAGGCTAGCCATACAATGGAAGTTACAAGAACTACAAGCATATGGCGACTCCCAACTAGTCATTCGACAAGCCACTAATGAATATCAGACCAAAGATGACAAACTCATGTCGTACAAACAAATGGTGGATAGTCTAAAGGCATCATTTACTACTATCACCTTTGAGAAGATACCAAGAGATCAAAATCGAGTTGCTGACGCTATGGCTACTATTGCATCTCTTCTAGATCTTCTAAAAAATTCAACACACTATGAGTTCTTGGTAGAACAGCTTTGGATTCCCGCTTATGATACCCCCGAATCCGAGATGATATGTCACCTTGTCGGTTTTGAATCCCCATGGTATGGTGAGTTCTACACCTACCTCCGCGATCACACACTTCCTCCTAACCAATTGAATAACCAACGTAAAACCTTCATTCGCCAAACCGTTCGATATACCATTATTGTTGAAACCCTATACCGATGCAGTCTTGATGGCACTCTCCTTCGATGTCTGGAACAAGATGAGATAACAAAAGGCCTTGGAAGAGGTACATGAAGTAATTTGTGGAACTCATGCAAGCGGTCCTTCCCTAGCAAAGAAGATCATATGCATTGGATACTATTGACCGTCTATGGAAAAAGACACCTATTACTTTGTCAAAAACTGCAAAAAATGCCAAGTTCATGGAGACCTGATACATGCACCAACATAGGAATTGCAACCAATCACAACACCATGGCCTTTTTGTCAATGGGGACTTGACCTTGTGGGTAAAATCCATCCATCTTCATCCAATGGCCATAAGTTCATCATTACCGCTGTCGAATACTTCACAAAGTGGATCAAAGTTGTTCCACTTAGCCAAGTCACCGACAAGCAGATCACCTCATTCATAATCAATTACATCATCTGCTGGTATGGTGTACCCATGTCCATCATCATAGATAACGATATTCCTTTCAAAAATCAGGATGTCCGTGAGCTCTGTGAGAAGTTTCACATCCAACACCGCTTTTCCACTCCCTATTACCCACAAGGAAATGGTCAAGCCGAAGCATCAAACAAGAACATATTAAGAATCCTCAAGAAGATAGTAAATGATGCCGACCGTGATTGGCATGTTCAATTTAATCCAACATAATGGGCATATTGAACTATCATTCGAACCCCTACAGGCGCAACTCCCTACTCACTAGTCTATGGCGCATAAGCCATCCTTCCTATTGAGGTCGAGATACCATCACTATAGGTTTCCTTGCATAATCTTATAGATGATAAGGCCTATAGGGTCTCACGTCTTCAGGACTTAGAGCTACTTTATGAGAAATGACAAGCTACATACAATCACCTCAAAGCCTATCAGCAGTGTATGAGCAGAAGCTACAATCACCGAGTTAGACCTCGTACATTTGAGGTAGGTGATCTTGTTCTATGAGAAAATCCTCGTAACCAACCAAACTGAGAACATCAGGGGAAGTTTGAATCAAACTGGTTGGGTCCATATGTTATCACTGTTGTATTTGGGTCTGGGGCATATCAGTTGGCTACTTCAGAAGGAGAACCGCTAGCTGATCCGATCAATAGCATGCACCTCAAACGGTTTTATACATAAGCTATACAGAGTATTAGGCTCCCATGCATATCAGGAAAAACACCAAAAACATTCAGATAAATGTCTTGAAGAAAATACAAAAAAATCAAAATAGTAAAGAACAATCATGCATCCAAACGGTGAACAACCACTCTGGTGGCACCTTGGGTAAGTGCGATGGTGAAAACCTGGCAAACAGGTGCCACTCATAGTAGCTATGGCTCCATTTCTTTCAAACTTGTTGCGATCACATTCACATTCATCCACTCATCCATCTGTCCAAACCATGGCTTGTTATTGATTTGCAATCAAGGATAGTACTTCACGCATCTCGCATCCCGCTTTTTCATAGTCATGTCTAAACTGGGGGCAATGCCCTTAATCTGTTTGATGGAAGTGGATTATACATTATTTTTGTGATTCATTGAGTTCTTCATTCAAAACTATCTCACAAAATCCAAAAACATTGGAAAACTATCTCACAAAATACCAAAAACATTGGAAAACAATCATTAAAATCCAAAAACATTGGAAAACTATCTCACAAAATCTAAAAACATTTCAAAAATATCAAAATCAATCAAAAACATGGCAACACCTTGTACATACATTTTTCAAAGCATATACCAAACAAACATTGTGAAATAATCAAACGATGACCACTTATCACATCGACCAAACAATCAACATCTACACACAAACTGTCTAAATAAGGATGCATCCTTCCTTACCAAAACAAAGACAAGATGATATTTTCTTTGACAAGAAAATTTTGTTTAAGCTATCAAATACTTGGTTGATTTATAGGTTATTCATTCATTTATATATATCAGGTTCCTACGCTACTTCGAGATATCCACAAGTGATTAGAGTGGCTGGGATGGTTCCTAAGCATTGTTTGTATGTCTTCTGCAAATTATTTTGATGAAGTTCTGGGGCATGTACTAATGGTGTCTACATGGGAAGTTCACTAGGTTACATGATCTTATGCAAAAATACAGTCATAGATCACTACGGCTTGCTAACTACAGCATATACCTTGACCATATGAGCATGAACCATTATTGAGGATCCATATTCTTTATTCTTTATATATGTTGTTTGCTTACAGGTACAATGCTCCATCTTTGGTTCCTACTGCCTCATCCACACTCGATAATGATTTATCTCTTACTATGGTATGAACTTGTCTCAGGATATGATCGACAAAAGATCAAGGAGGACGTTCCAAGTCATGCATGAAAGGAGATAATCCTTGTCTGTTCCAAAAGCAATACTCAGGTCAACTTGATCCATTATATCAAGTTGCTTGTATTAACTTGCTATATCAAAATTCATGTAAAGAATACCCAGGTCATCTTGAATCATTATGTCAAGTTGCTTGTATTTTCTTACAACATTTTAAAAGCTCAATGATGAAAAATAAAGCACTATGGATCATCATTTCATCTCATTTGTATATATTGCATTCCATTGCATTCCATCCATCCATACATTCATAATAGATGCATATCATGCATACATAGTAATGACAATGGATACTCTATTTTCATCTTGTTCCATAGGAATGAGTCATAGGTCCTCCATTTCTTCTATCTAACATTAAACCCCACCCTCACCCTCACCCTCACCCTCCCCATCTTGGTAATCAACATCACATACCCTACATCATCTCCCATCAACCCAATTAAGCCAATTACTCTATTTACATAGGCACATCGACTCACACACACCTAGATTATCAACAGATACTCTGATCAAGTATCTTTAGGTCTCAACAGGTAATCGATTAAGGCAAACCTAGACTACAACAGGCATTTATCATAATGACCTAGTCTCAACGGGGCTGTTATGATTCACCACAACCATCCATCACACGCACACACTATCAATTGATCAACCAATCAAACACAATCATAATAGACAATTACATCAATTGTCTAAGTCTCAATGAGTATTTTTCTTCAAATACCTTGACTTCATCGGGCAATTACATCAATTGTCTAAGTCACCATCAGGTCACTTTGATTCACTTACTCAGACTTTATCCTGTCCAAGCGAACAACTGACATCAACTGTCATGCTTTGACTCGACCGGGGCAATTAAACCGATTGCACCAGATTGTCCAACCAATTTTGATCAATTGTACAGTATCAATCAAAAGCACAACACCACATTTGCACTATATCTCTTGCATAACCTACGGGTACTCATTGGCTTGCCATTTCTCCATATTCACTCTGTTTTCTTCCATTCTTTCACCGTTATTGCTAATTTATTTTAGTCTACCTCCCCTCCACTTCTCGTTCTTTTTTGAGAGATCGCCCGATTCTTCAAAAAAAAATCGGCCCATCTCTCGAGGGGGCATACCACCCACTAAATTAACATTTATGGGGCATATTTCTTCACACCTATTTTTCTTTCTTTGAAATGACACGATAAAATCGCACCATCTCAGAGAGGGGCAAATGTATTCACATAAATCTGTCCACTTAATTAAATGAATATTTAGTATTTATTTGATTATTTAACCATCAATCAATAATTAATTAAATTAATATTTAATTAATTCATCTTAACCCTCGTCTCCTATTAATTAAATAAATTATTCAATTTATTTGATTTAATTCACTTAACCAAATTAAGACCATTAATTAAATAAATAAATCATATTTGTTTAATTAAATCTTCTCTCACATTTAAATAAATTAATATTTCTTTAAATCTCCCAAAATCCCATCTCTCACATTTAAATAAATTAACATTTATTTAAATCATCTTTATCCTCCACCCACTTGTATTTTCCTACAAATGCAAGTTGCACAACTATTTTAAACAAATAAATAATTTATTTAAAATCCTATTTATCCTCACCCACTTGAAACCTTTAATGGTTTCCCTTAAAGTCTTCAAACTTAATGGCTTCCTTCTAGAGTCTTCTCAAACCTTTAATTGTTTCCCTTAAAGTCTTCAAACTTAATGGCTTCCTTCTAGAGTCTTCTTAAGACCTTAATGATTTCCCTTAAAGTCTTCAAACTTAATGGCTTCTTTTTAGAGTCTTCTTAAGCCTTTAAAGGTTTCTCTTAAAGTCTTCAAGCATTTAATGCTTTATCTTCCTTTTTCTCATTTAAATAAATTAATATTTATTTTGAATATCTACCTAGATGCAAATTATACCATTTAATTGAAATGAATGATTTTATTTTAATTGAAAATCCCAAAATTCCTCCCACTTGCATTCTCCTACAAAATCCACTTGCATGCCTAAATTCCTTCTAGATTCTTCTAACTCCTTCTAATTAGCCTAATTCTATCATATTCATTGTCACATTCCTAAATAAAAGGAAGTCACTTCTCAAAAACCTCCAAAGTCTTCAATAACCATTAAAGACTTTATGTCTTCAAATGGTTAACCTCTAAAGTCTTCCAAACCATTTATGGTTAACTCACCTTTTACCTTTGGTTAGAGACTTTTCTCAAAGTTAACCATCCTTTTGACTCATGGGTCTCTTCAAAGAATTTATTTCTTTGACTAAGGTAACCATTTAACCCTTTCACATTCATTTATCCCTTGGATAAAAGGAATATCCATTAACCTAACCCTAACCCAACCCCCTAGGGTAACCATCATGTCCCCTCAAGCAATCAATGCTCCTTATCTCTCCTCTCAAGCCTCCTCATGGTGACACTTGTCAACATGGGATTGGGTTGAAAGTCTTACATGGATTGAATATCTTTCAATCCTAACCCTTCTTAAGATTGCTCAATCTTCACCCTTCATTTACCCATTTCTTCTATAAATCGAACCCTTCTCCTCAAGCAAAAAAGGAAGCATTAGAGTATTGTTGTTATACTAGTATTAGCATAGATATTTTTCATAGCATCACTATCTACACTTGCATAGCATTTGCTTATCATATTCAACCATCTTGAATCTCCATATGGCATCCATGGCTAGTGCTAAAAGCTTAGAGCTACAGTCATGTGCAACTTGGAGAGGAGAGGAACAAGGGAGGAGCAACTATGAGCATCTTGATTAGCATTTGGATGAGTATAGTTTATCTATTCTATGTTTGTATGCTTTCTATTTCATGCTTAATATCTCTCTTGATATGCCTGTTTAGGATAATTTTTTGTTGCTAACACTAACGTTTGTTTCTTGTGCTCTTGTGTGTGTTGCCATCAAATAGATTTTCTAATCCTTTTTGCAGAGCATCACAAATTATGAAAAGGAGCCTTGCACCCTCATACAAGTCTTCAAAAAAAGGTGCCACTATATTCTTAACAAAGAGACTACCATTCAATTGATCATCGTCCACTTAAATTACTACACAAAGTAAATTGGAAAATGTGTAGCATGTGAAGTGGATGATCTATCTACAAAAATTATCTTTGGCCATTAAGCATTTGAAGGGGCACAGCAAGGCTACAAATTAATGTAGTCATTAATGGTATTCATAATGCCAAGGGTGGTAGGTTGAGGGGGTAATTAAAAATTGCACGAATGCAGTTTGAAGGTAGGGGTTGGCAAAAGAGATCGATGATGACATTGTACAACTCTAAATTACCAATGAAGAGATGAGTGAAAAAGAAAGTAATGTTGCAACTCTTTGGCAAAATGAGAGAGAAGAACAATATCATCAACAAGTAGATTAGCAAAAACCCCTGATGTAATAGTGAAGGCATCCAACAAAGAGCTAAAAATAGAAAGAGAAGTATGAAAAGAAAACTCATCTGGCACCCAACAGTGAAGGCATGAAACTACCTTCAGAATGAGAAGCTATGTTCTCATTTTGAACAAATCTAAGCATAAAAGCTTCTAATTAGCTTGTCTATTTGAAAGCCATGGCTAATGCAAACTATTATGTTGTGAACATTACAAAGACCAGTAGTTATATAGAAGTTTGTGGGGCATCTGACCTCTCTCGAATGCTACCTACATTTTGCAACTTGGTATGAATTTTTTTTGTTTTAATGGTGTACTTCTTGAACCTGCAACAACATTTACTTTTTCTATAAGTCCAGTCCATGGTTGTCAAATGACACGTAGTTAAAACATGACACATACTAAGTAAATGATACACTACTTGATTCTCATTACCTAGTTATAGTAAGCATGAGTGAGAGAGAAAGGAAAGTATGTAGGGCAATTGTGACTTAAAGCCAATAGCAAGCATTTAGACAAAAGGAGGACTATTGTGACAATACCATTCTTAAAAAAATCTTGAAAACATAACACAAATACTAGTTTCTAGAAAAAGGATATGCTCTGCAAGTAGCCCACAAAAGAAAAACATTCAACTAACATCAATATCAAGATGAAAAAATCTAGTGTTTTCCTTGTTTTCAGTGAAACTTGTGATAAATGTCAAGATCACACAAGAGGTGCATGTATCTAAATGTTTTTTAATGTCATTTATAACCCACAATTTGACATGGTATGGAAAGCCATTCTTACACTAAGGATTAGAATGGTCGTCTTGTTCACTTAGAGATCATTTCTAATTCTTTGTGATTAGAATACTACTCATATTATGTGAGACTATGAAGCACCCTTTCTTTTGGATTTGTGCTCATTTCTTATTGGGTGAGATAGTTTTGTAATTATTTGATCTTACTGTATGTAATATATGAAAATAAGATTATTGGTAATTATTTTTTTATAATTAACAAGAATGTGGTTTTTTAATGTAATTAGATAGATAGAAGTTGAAAAATGAATCTAAATCTTGAATGCCTCAAGAATATCAGGGGTCTTTTGGAAAATGCTTTAAATTCAAGCAATCACATATATTTGAAATACTAGTGAAGGCATATGAGTATGTAGTCAAAGAAGCTCCACCAACTTGTCAATGTAGATGTTACAGAGGGTTAGATATAGGACACCCTTGTCTGACCCCAATTGTTCTCCTCATCAAGTTGAAGATATTGTAAGCATGAAGTTGCCCAATAAATTTCATAAAGCCTACAAGCAATGCTAATGAGAGACTCCAAAATGTCGACATCATTTTTTTGTTGGAAAAGTAAGTGTCTCCCAATTGAGTCAAAGTCCTTCGAAAAGTCTATAAACAACAAAATACTATGGAATAGTTGTGGTGAGTCTTCTCAGCAATAGCCTATAGTGTAAATATGTGGTCGGTGGTTTGATAATCTCCCTTGAAGCTATCTTTCCCACAAGCTCGAACATTACCTTTTTCTAGGTACTCATAAAAAAATTGCATGTCTAACATTGTGGCAACTTGTGGTGTTGTTGTTCGTGTTGGCTCTGTTGGACCTTGCAATTAAGATTCAATATACATTATTCAATAAGATTAACTGTGCAACATAATGAAATATTGAAAAGTGTGTAATATTATTGAGCTTCGCTTGGTTTTGAGAATAGTTTAATATTCTCCACTTAACAGGGCCAACCATGTGAAGGTGGAAGCTCATTTGGCCCCTCCCCCCCCAACATCAATCTAAATTCCTCGTTAATATCTAACATTCATTCATTCTTTCTACCATTAATAAAATATAACATTCATTCATTAATATCACATAACGTTCATTAACACATAACATTGATTAAGATTAATTAACACGCAACATTCATCAATATTAATTAACACATATCATTCATAACCATTCATTAGCACATAATTACATGCACTAACACATAAAAATCAGTTATACTGAGGACGAGGACACTAAAGTGAAGGGGGGTCCTCTACAATAACAAAGAAATGGGTTAAATTCAAAACATTTTTTTATTATTGTTATAAGTATTTCATTAATTTAGAGAACATAATTGTCGCACTCTTTACCTGATGGGGCCACATCATTTTGTCTAGCCTCAACCTCAACATGTTGAAGACCCTTTAGATCCTCTGGAGTTAAAATACAAAAGGTTACATTAATGTTGGACACCAATTGCAATTAAATTTGTTTAAAGGAATAAGAGTGGTCCTCTTTATCTGATTAGGGAACATCACATTCTTGATGTTGTGTACCTGGATCATGCTCCACTTGGTCACCACCGACTACATGCTCTAAAATATTAACAAAAAAGGTTACATTAATTACTATTCTAATTATCAATTAAGATGTTTAATTGTATTAATAATTACATAAATAAATATGAATAGCAAATGAATACCTCCACTACTGGGATGCACATCCAGACCTTCATGTGTAGGTGGTGTTTCATGATTACCAAGTTGCATTCCAATGCCATGCACATTGTTATCATTGCTTTCTTATTTAAAACAAATATAATCACTTTATGTTGGAACTCAACATCAATTAGATTATAACGTGCAATAGAGGATGACAAGATAATTGCCTACCAGCAAGGATATACAACCATGGCTGAACGACTAGAGGGATCTACCAACAGTGGGTGGGCCAATATGACATGCAATAGAGGATGTATTCATGTTGCGTGTTGCCGACATTGAAGTCGGCAATACAAGTGGGGCTAACCTCTGATGAGGCATCAGCGGAATTCACATAGTAACATTGAGAGCACCTGAAGAATAATACATTAAGTATATAAAAAGTGCAAGAATTATAAACAAAGATGAACCTTTATTATGAACATTGACAGTATCAAGTATGATGTATTGTGGGTACTCAAAGTGATAGGCCAAGCAAGTGATAAGCCAGGAAAATCGTCATCGCCTGAACTACCTGCAATACCCTGATCATGGCCACCAGGTTGATGACGATGCAAAAATTACTGTAAAAACAACACATACATATTTTAGTTAATGGCATAAAAGAGAATAAAATATAAACCATTATCGAACTTTTGTTATAGGGATAATATATTGGATAAGGAAGGAGAGGGAACGCTCTGCACCTAGGGCACATCTTCCAAGGGTGTCGCTGGTTGCAGGCCGCCACTGCATGCGAGGGCTCCTTGGCTTCCTTGGGCAGCCCTCGAACATTAATTGTGGGCCTATCACATTTAATGGAGGCAAATAAAGGAGCCAAAGGAAATGATACACCGCACACTCTTAATGTCGCCGAGAATGAGCGCTCAAAACAAAAGACTTTTAGCTAGGCGGTGGAGGGAAAATGACTTCTTTTCTGAGTTGATGCAAGATTTGAGGCCACATCTCAGAATGAAGATGCAACCCATATCGCACGAGAAGAAGGTGAGATTTCCCCCTCCAATCGCATCATCATTAAACCCAATGGTTCAATGCTTTTTGCTATTTCTTTTGAGATTTCTAGGCTTAGGGACTCGGCTATTTTTTTTGCCGCATTTAATGTAAATAAGGTACCATCTCATTAGTATATGAACAAATGGCTACAAGATGTTTGGGTCAATAAAATAGGGTTTCATTTTTCATTTTGTAGAATGATTCAAAAGGGGGTGTTCTTAATATTTTTTGATAATAAGGAAAGCCAAAGAAAAGTTGTTAATAAACAGTACTGTTCGGTGGGGAATTCGACTTTCAGGGCATTTCGTTGGGACCTTGAGTCTTGTAATGATGAAATTTTGGCCCTCTCTAGTCCAAAATGGATAACTATAAAAAATATTCCCCCTTTTCTCTGGTCTTGTATTGATAGGATAGTCGAACCCTTGGGCAAAATTGTAAAAATCGATTCCTCTCCCTTGGTTCTTCCACACATCGATGCTACGTTACTCATAGCCTTAAAACCAGGTCTTGTATACCCTGATGAAATTGATATTTTCTTTGATAATAAAACCTTTTGGTGCCCAATTGAGTGCATGGGTGGTATAGATGTTTGTCATTATTGTAAAGTGAATGGTCACTTCAAAAGCAAATGCCCATTACTGACTAAGAGAAATATCAGGGCCAAAAACCCCTCCTTCGGTCCTCCACCCACCGTACCCCCAACTGCTCCCTTTGAACCCCCTTCGACTGCCTCTTCTCTCTCTCATCCCCCCACTCCTCCCCCATCAGACATCTTCCCCCCATCTCCAGCTATCCCCCACCCTCTTGATCCCCCCCCTTCCTCTTCGCCTCCCTCGATGGTTGCTTATATCTTAAACTATAGTAATGCTATTAAAGATTCTTTATCCGCTGCTCAATCCCGCCCCTTTGAACCCTTTGTGCCTATTGTTAACCTGAATTTCACTCAAGCCCGAGATCCTAGAATGCACAACAACTTGTGTTGGAAAAATTGAGAAGAGTTGCTGAAGCTAGGAATATTCTTGAGTAAAACCTTCACAAGAAGAAATTAGAAATTCAAGCATCCTCATGGTAGATGCCTGGCATTGAGAGATTGGATAGGGGTGCATCACTTATAATAGGCACCCCCAGCAGTGCCTCTGGGCATGGCCTTGAATTGGCTGCATGTAGGGGACCTGCTGAGGAAACTAAAATATAAGAGGTTAATCCTCCTACCCTAGATTTGAAGGATTGTGAATGCAATCCCATTGTGGGTGAAACCTCAGTAGATCCCCTAGGTGCATCCAATGGGTTAGAGGCCTCTGTGCAAGACCTTGTTAGTAGTACCTATTATACTTCTGACACCCCTATTGAAGCCCTGAATGCAGAGCAGATTGTGACACAAAACAATGGGATCAACATGGATCCCCTTACTCCTGGGTGTACCAATTTTGAGCAAGGCTCGGTAGAATGGGGGATGCTCGTACTTGGCATCCAAAATTAGGTCCTTCCACTCCCTCTCTGGAATAATGGGGGGACACTCGTACTTTACGTTCTTCTCTAAATGGGTCTTGTATTGGTCCCTCACATACTTTAGATATGTGCCAACTTTTTCAAGAAGCTTGGTTTTGTCGAATGCGGCATTTCCAAATCACTCAACCATACAATTTGTCAATTCATATTTTAACCTTTTTTCTTAGTCATTCCACCTTTTAAAGAAAAAACAAACCTGTTAGATTCAGAAATGAACTGAAGCTTCATTTATTATAGTTCAAGAAATAGATCAAAGGAAAACTATTCTAGCAATGATATGAAATCAAAATAGTGGATTAGAGTTAGTTCACATATGATGTTCCACCTTTCATGTATGGTGGGACAGATATCTACAATGCAATGTCATTTAGATTTTTATAAAAAATATCATTTCCTACAAAAAATTCATGGGATCGTTAGTTGAAAACGAGTTATCAAAAAGTAAATTACAGTTAGACTATATATAATAATAATTTTAAAGTACCTGGAACCTTCTGTATCTTTAAGGGAATCATTTCTTCATCGCTCACAACCAATGTGGCCTACAATGTTCCCATACTAGCAATATGAGAAGATCCAGGAAATGATGGTATGTTATCAATAGTAGTCGCCTCTAGTGCATCCTCATGTGCATCTCCTATTGCATAAAATGAATCCACTATGAAATACCCCCAAGAAAGAACGCTTGAAGGGAAATAAACACATAACTGAGGATAGAGAAAAAGAGGGATCTACCAACAGTGGGTGGACCAATATGACATGCAATAGAGGATGTCTGCATGTTGTGTGTTGCCGACATTGTAGTCAGCAATACAAGTGGGGCTAACCTCTGATGAGGTGTCAGCGAAATTCACATAGGAACATTGAGAGCACTTGAAGAATAATACATTAAATATATAAAAAGTGCATGGATTATAAACAAGGATGAACCTTTATTATGAACATTGACAGTATCAAGTATGATGCATTGTGGGCACTCAAAGTGATAGGCCAAGCAAGTGATAAGCCAAGAAAATCGTCATCGCCTGAACTACATGCAATACCCTGATCATGGCCACCAGGTTGATGAGGATGCAAAAAATGTTGTTAAAACAACATATACATATTTTAGTTAATGAGAAAAAAGAGAATAAAATATAAACCATTATTGAACTTTTTTTATAGGGATAATATATTGGATAAGGAAGGAGAGGGAACGCTCTGCAACTAGGGCACATCTTCCTAGGGTGCCGCTCGTTGCAGGCCACCACCGCATGCAATGGCTCCCTGGATTCATTGGGCAGCCCTCAAACATTAATTGCAGGCTAATCACATTTAATGGAGGCAAATAAAGGAGCCCAAGGAAATGATACACCACACACTCTTCATGCCGCCGAGAATGAGCGCTCGAAATAGAAGACTTTCAGCTAGGCGGTTGAGGGCAAACGACTTCTTTTCTGAGTTGATGCAAGATTTGAGGCCGCATCTCATAATAAAGATGCAACCCATATCACATGAGAAGAAGGTGAGGTTTCCTCCTCCAATCACATCACCATTCAACCCAATGGTTCAATGCTTTCTGCTATTTCTTTTGAGATTTCTAGGCTTAGGGACTCGGCTATTTTTTTTGCCGCGTTTGATGTAAATAAGGTACCATCTCGTCAGTATATGAACAAATGGCTACAAGATGTTTGGGTCAATAAAATAGGGTTTCATTTTTCATTTTGTAGAATGATTCAAAAGGGGGTTTTCTTAAAAAAAAATTATAATAAGGAAACCAAAACAAAATTGTTAATAAATAATATTGTTCGGTGGGGAATTCAACTTTTAGGGCATTTCGTTGGGACTCTGAGTCTTGTAACGATGAAATTTTGGCCCTCTCTAGTCCAAAATGGATAACTATAAAAAATATTCCCCCTTTTCTTTGGTCTTGTATAGATAGGATAGTCGAACCCTTGGGCAAAATTGTAAAAATTGATTCCTCCCCCTCGGTTCTTCCACACCTCAATGCTAGGTTACTCATAGCCTTAAAACCGGGTCTCGTATACCCTGATGAAATTGATATTTTCTTTGATAATAAAACCTTCTGTTACCCAATTGAGTGTATGGGTGGTATAGATGCCTGTCATTATTATAAAGTGAAGGGTCACTTCAAAAGCAAATGCCCATTACTGACTAAGAAAAATGTCAGGGCCAAAAACCACTCCTTCGATCCTCCGCCCACCGTGCTCCTAACTGCTCTCTTTGAACCCCTTCCGACTACCTCTACTCTCTCTCATCCCCCCACTCCTCCCCCATTAGATATCTTCCCCCCATCTCCGACTATCCCCCACCCTATCAATTCCCCCCCTTCTTCTTTGGATCCCTCGATGGTTGCTTCTATCTTGAACTATAGTAATGCTATTAAAGATGCCCTATCCGCTGCTCAATCCCCCCCCCTTTGAACCCTTTGTGCCTGTTGTTAACCTGAATTTCACTCAGGCCAAAGATCCCAGAATGCACAACAACCTGTGTTGGAAAAATTGAGAAGAGTTTTTGAAGCTAGGAAGATTCTTGAGCAAAACCTTCACAAGCAGAAATTGGAAATTGAAGCCTCCTCATGGAAGATGCTTGGCCTTGAGAGCTTGGATAGGGGTGCATCACTTATAATAGGCACCCCCAACAGTGCCTCTAGACATGGCCTTGAATTGGCTAAATGTAGGGGACCTGCTGAAGAAACTAAAATATAAGAGGTTAATCCTCCTACCCTAGATTTGAAGGATTGTGAATGCGATCCCACTATGGGTGAAACCTAAGTAGATCCCCTTTTTGCATCCAATGGGTTAGAGGCCTCTATGCAAGACCCTATTAGTAGTACCTATTATACTTCTGACACCCCTATTGAAGGCCTGAATGTAGAGCATATTGTGACACAAAGTAATGGGATCAACATGGATCCCCTTACTCCTGGGTGTACTAATTTTTAGCAAGGCTCGGTAGAATGGGGGGATGCTTATACTTGGTATCCAAAATCAGGTCCTTCCACTCTCTCAAGAATAATGGGTTGACGTTCATACTTTACGTTCTTCTCTAATTGGGTCTTGTATTGGTCCCTCACATACTTTAGATATGTGCCAACTTTTTCAAGAAGCTTGGTTTTGTCGAATGCGTCATTTACAAATCACTCAACCATAGGGTTTGTCAATTCATCTTTTAACCTTTTTTCTTAGTCAGTCCACCTTTTAAAGCAAACATAAACCTGTTAGATTCAGAAATGAACTGAAGCTACATTTATTATAGTTCAAGAAATGGATCAAAGGAAAACTATTCTAGCAATGATATGAAATCAAAATAGTGGATTAGAGTTAGTTCACATATGATGTTCCACCTTTCATGTATGGTGGGCCCAAATATTTGCAATGCAATGTCATTAAGATTTTTATAAAAAATAACATTTCCTACAAAAAATTCATGGGATCATTAGTTGAAAATGAGTTATCAGAAAGTAAATTACAATTAGACTATATATAATAATAATCTTAAAGTACCTGGAACCTTCTGTATCTTTAAGGGAATCATTTCTTCATCACTCACAACCAATGTTGCTTGCAACATTCCCATACTAGCAATATGAGAAGATCCAGGAAATGATGGTATGTTATCAATAGTAGTCGCCTCTAGCGCATCCTCATGTGCATCTCTCGCTGCATAAAATGAATCCACTATGAAATGCCCCCAAGAAAGAACGCTTGAAGGGAAATAAACACATAATTGAGGATAGAGAAAAAGAGGGATCTACCAACAGTGGGTGGGCCAATATGACATGCAATAGAGGATGTCTGCATGTTGCATGTTGCCGACATTGCAGTCAGCAATACAAGTGGGGCTAACCTCTGATGAGGGGTCAGCAGAATTCGCATAGGAACATTGAGAGCACCTGAAGAATAATACATTAAATATATAAAAAGTGCATGAATTATAAACAAGGATGAACCTTTATTATGAACATTGATAGTATCAAGTATGATGTATTGTGGGTACTCAAAGTGATAGGCCAAGTAAGTGATAAACCAAGAAAATTGTCATCGCTTGAACTACCTACAATACCCTGATCATGGCCACCAGGCTGATGAGGATGCAAAAATTGTTGTAAAAACAACACATACATATTTTAGTTAATGACATAAAAGAGAATAAAATATCAACCATTATTGAACTTTTGTTATAGGGATAATATCTTGGATAAGGAAGGAGAGGGAACGCTCTGCAACTAGGGCACATCTTCCGAGGGTGCCGCTAGTTGCAGGCCACCACCGCGTGTGAGGGCTCCCTAGATTCATTGGGCAGCCCTCAAACATTAATTGCAGGCCTATCAAATTTAATGGAGGCAAATAAAGGTGCCCAAGGAAATGATACACCGCACACTCTTCATGCTGCCGAGAATGAGCGCTCGAAATAGAAGACTTTTAGCTAGGCGATTGAGGGAAAATGACTTCTTTTCCGAGTTGATGAAATATTTGAGGTCGCGTCTCATAATGAAGATGCAACCCATATTGCACGAGAAGAAGGTGAGGTTTCCCCCTCTAATCGCATCATCATTCAACCCAATGGTTCAACGCTTTCTGCTATTTCTTGTAAGATTTCTAGGCTTCGGGACTTGACTATTTTTTTTGCCACGTTTGATGTAAATAAGGTACCATCTCGTCAGTATATGAACAAATGGCTACAAGATGTTTGGGTCAATAAAATAGGGTTTCATTTTTCATTTTGTAGAATGATTCAAAAGGGGGTTTTCTTAATTTTTTTTGATAATAAGGAAAGCCAAAGCAAAATTGTTAATAAACAGTACTGTTCGGTGGGGAATTTGACTTTTAGGGCATTTCGTTGGGACCCTGAGTCTTGTAATGATGAAATTTTGACCCTCTCTAGTCCAAAATGGATAACTATAAAAAAATATTCCCCCTTTTCTTTGGTCTTGTATAGATAGGATAGTCGAACCCTTGGGCAAAATTGTAAAAATTGATTCCTCCCCCTCAGTTCTTCCACACCTTGATGCTAGGTTACTCATAGCCTTAAAAATGGGTCTCGTATACCCCGATGAAATTGATATTTGCTTTGATAATAAAACCTTCTGTTGCCCAATTGAGTGCATGGGTAGTATAGATGTCTGTCATTATTATAAAGTGAATGGTCACTTCAAAAGCAAATGCCCATTACTGACTAAGAAAAATATCAGGGCCAAAAACCCCTCCTTCGGTCCTCCGCCCGCCGTGCCCCTAACTGCTCTCTTTGAACCCCTTCCGACTGCCTCTGCTCTCTCTCATCCCCCCACTCCTCCCCCATCAGATATCTTCCCCCCATCTCTGGCTATCCCCCACCCTCTCAATTCCCCCCCTTCCTCTTCGGCTTCCTCGATGGTTTCTTCTATCTTGAACTATAGTAATGCTATGAAAGATGCCCTCTCCGCTGCTCAATCCCCCCCCCTTTGAACCCTTTGTGCCTGCTGTTAACCTAAATTCACTCGGGCTCGAGATCCCAGAATGCACAACAACTTGTGTGGGAAAAATTGAGAAGAGTTGTTGAAGCTAGGAAGATTCTTGAGCAAAACCTTCACAAGTAGAAATTGGAAATTGAAGCCTCCTCATGGCAGATGCTTGGCCTTGAGAGCTTGGATAGGGGTGCATCACTTATAATAGGCAACCCCAGTAGTGCCTCTGGACATGGCCTTGAATTGGCTGAATGTAGGGGACCTGCTGAAGAAACTAAAATATAAGAGGTTAATCCTCCTACCCTAGATTTGAAGGAATGTGAAAGCGATCCCACTATGCGTGAAACCTTAGCAGATCCCCTAGGTGCATCCAATGGGTTAGAGGCCTCTGTGCAAGACCTTGTTAGTAGTACCTATTATACTTCTGACACCCCTATTGAAGCCCTGAATGTAGAGCATATTTTGACACAAAACAATGGGATCAACATGGATCCCCTTACTCCTGGGTGTACCAATTTTTAGCAAGGCTCAATAGAATGGGGGGACGCTCATACTTGGTATCCAAAATCAAGTCCTTCCACTCTCTCTCTGGAATAATGGGTGGACGTTCATACTTTACATTCTTCTCTAAATGGGTCTTGTATTGGTCCCTCACATACTTTAGACATGTGCCAACTTTTTCAAGAAGCTTGGTTTTGTCGAATGTGTCATTTACAAATCACTCAACCATACGGTTTGTCAATTCATCTTTTAACCTTTTTTCTTAGTCATTCTACCTTTTAAAGCAAAAACAAACCTGTTAGATTCAGAAATGAACTGAAGCTACATTTATTATAGTTCAAGAAATGGATCAAAGGAAAACTATTCTAGCAATGATATGAAATCAAAATAGTGGATTAGAGTTAGTTCACATATGATGTTCCACCTTTCATGTATGGTGGGCCCAAATAGCTACAATGCAATGTCATTAAGATTTTTATAAAAAATATCATTTCCTGCAAAAAATTCATGGGATGATTAGTCGAAAATGAGTTATTAGAAAATAAATTACAATTAGACTATATATAATAATAATCTTAAAGTACCTAGAAGCTTCTGTATATTTAAGGGAATTGTTTCTTCATCACTCACAACCAATGTTACCTGCAACATTCCCATACTAGCAATATGAGAAGATCCAGGAAATGATGGTATGTTATCAACAGTAGTCGCCTCTGGCGCATCCTCATGTGCATCTTCTACTGTAGAAAATGAATCCACTATGAAATGCCCCCAAGAAAGAACGCTTGAAGGGAAATAAACACATAACTGAGAATAGAGAAAAAGAGGGATCTACCAACAGTTGGTGGGCCAATATGACATGCAGTAGAGGATGTTTGCATGTTGCGTGTTGCCGATATTACAGTTGGCAATACAAGTGGGGCTAACCTCTGATGAGGTGTTAGCGGAATTCGCATAGGAACATTGAGAGCACCTGAAGAATAATACATTAAATATATAAAAAGTGCAAGAACTATAAACTAGGATGAACCTTTTGTTAGGTCCTGGAGGCAACTGAGAGGGGGGGGTGAATCAGTTGTCTAATATTATTTAAACTAAAACAACTTAACCAAATTATTACTTAATACCGGTGAACCAGTCTGTTATACCGGTGGACAGTTTTAACAGATAAATGAAATACCGGTAAAGATTAATGCATGAAACAAAAAGACAAATTCATCCACAACACATAACACCAATATTTGTATGTGGAAACCCTGTAAGGGGAAAAACCACGGTGGGAAACCTTACCCACAATCAGATGATACTATTGTAGATAGTAAGTGTACATAAATGGGGTCTACACATGCAGAAAGACCAAGTGCATAGAGCTCACTACTCAATCACAAATGGAAGTCACACTGACTACAATTGGATGGTTAAATCCAATAAGAATGTACTGCTCAAAATAGCATCTTCATATGCTGGATTCAGTACCGGTGTAGTTCTGATATGCTTTCACAAAAACCTAGCTTCACCTTCAAATGATGTCTGTGTGTATAGCTCTGCTTAATCTCATATATACCTTCACACAAATCTTTTTCTCATTCTACACATGATTTTACAAATAATATCTTACATTTATACCATAACCTAAGACCAATTTTAGTAGGTCGGATCTACAAGATATTACAATAGAATCATTTTACAAATAATACAATATCCGATGCAATAATTGATTCAATATGTCGGCTTAATGCATTTAGAACAATAATTAATCATCTCCATAGCATGTTGTGCTGATCTGGAAAAGATAAACATGTCGGTGCATAACCTGGACCTATTTGCCAGTAATAGCAAATATGCAAATACAAATATGCCAATAACCTATTTTCCAAGTTAAGATGTCCCAACAATTTTTTCGACATTACCAAGTGTTTTCCATGCAATTCCAAGTGCTGGTGATCATTATATCTTGTCGGTGTACCATATACCGGTGACTGTGCAAAAGTCACTTGCTGTCGGTGAATGTTGTTGGATCTCTAAAGTGCTAGAGTTTTAGTAGGTGTTGACATCAATGACAAAACCATACCAAAATACCAACAATCTCCCCCTTTGGCATTGATGCAACAAAATATGGAAAAACCATCAAAGTGCCAAAACAGAAATGCCAAATACCAAAGTACCAATAAAAGTCAACAATCTCCTTAAAGTAAGAATCTCTCCCCCTGAGAGTAACATGTGTTTCCTTGTGTTTTTTGTGTACCATACCAATCTCTCCCCAAAGGATAATGTGTTTTTCCATAGATATCACTCCCCCTTTGACATCAAATGCCAAAGTTACAACAAAACCAAGTTCATATACAAAATACCAATATACCAACTACTCCCCCTGTGAAGTAGCTTCCTCATCAAAGCCGGAGTAAAAATATTTCTCTGTGAATTCTGTCGGTTGATGACAAGTATCAATTCTCTAAGTATCTACCGGTGGGGGTATGAACCCAAGTTGTTCTCTAAGATATTCAAAGGTTTCCTTAGGCAAAGGTTTAGTGAAAATATTTGCAAGCTGCTCTTTAGTATTCACGTAAACCAGTTTTATTTCTTTTGCTTCAACATTCTCCCTTAGAAAATTCAATTTGATTGAAACATGTTTTGTTTTAGAATGTAATACCGGATTCTTAGATATATCAATTGTTGTTGTGTTGTCACAATAGATAGTTATAGGTTCCTTGCATTTTACCTTTAAATCTTTCAACATTAGTTTAAGCCATAGTACCTGTGTACAGTTAGTTGCTGCTGCAACATATTTTGATTCTGTTGTTGATAAAGATGTACAACTCTATTTCTTACTCAACCAAGAAACTAATCTGCTTCCAAGAAAAAATTCTCTGTCGGTGGTGCTTTTTCTATCATCAATATCTCCTGCCCAATGTGCATCTGTGTATGCACATAGGTCAAAGTTTTCATCTCTAGGATACCATAATCCAAGATTTGTAGTGCCTTGTAAGTACCAGAAAATCCTTTTTACTGCTGATTCATGATTTTCTCTAGGATTACTCTGAAATCTTGAAACAATACATACTGCATTCATAATATCAGGTCTTGTTTGTATTAAATACAGTAAACCTCCTATCATAGATTTGTACCTTGTTGGATTAATAGGTGTAGATTCATCCCTTAAAGATAGTTTGTCATTTGTAGTCATAGGTGTGCTTACCAGTTTAGAGTTCTCCATCCCAAATTTCTTAAGTAACTCTTTTAAGTATTTAGATTGACTCAAGACTATACCTTTATCAGTCTGAGAAATTTGCAATCCTAAAAAGAATCTTATTTCACCAATCATAGACATTTCAAATTCTTATTGCATTTTAATAGAAAAGTCTTTACACAATCCATCTTCTCCTCCAAAGACTATATCATCAACAAAAACTTCTATAGCCAAGATGTCATCATTAGTCACTTTATAGTATAAGTTACTGTCAGCATTACCTTTAGAAAAACCAATCTTCAAAAGATACTTATCCAATCTAGCATACCAAGCTCTTGGAGCTTGCTTCAATCCATACAAAGCTTTCCTTAACCTACAAACCATATCTTTGTTATCTGTCAAGGAAAATCCATCAGGTTGTTCAATGTAAACTTCCTCTTCAAGATCTCCATTCAAAAATGCACATTTAATATCCATTTGATATACTTTGTAGTTCTTATGTGTTACAAAAGCCAAAAACAATCTAATTGCCTCAATTCTAGCTACTGGTGCAAAGGTTTCATTATAGTCAACTCCTTCTTTCTGAGAATATCCCTTACACACTAGTCTTGCTTTATTTTTGATAACCTTACCATCTTCATTAAGTTTGTTTCTGAATACCCATTTGGTTCCAATTACATTTTTATCTTTAGGCCGGGGAACTAATGTCCAAGTGTTGTTTCTCTCAATTTGTTCTAATTCTTCTTCCATAGCTTTAGTCCAATATTTATCTTCACATGCCTCGTTAACTGATGATGGTTCAATTTGAGAAATAAGACATACCTCTTCACTTGCCAATCTTCCTCTTGTCATAACTCCTTTATGCTTGTTTCCAATTATCTGATCTTCAGAATGATTCAGTCTTACATACGAGGGTGTCTTTGTTTGTTGTTGTTCCTCAGTCATAGTGGAATTTTCAGATGATACCGATGTAACTGGATCTTCACTCTATACCATTGGATTCAGTGTAGGTTCATTTAGAATTTCTGTTGCCGGTTCAGAATCTATATACCTTGAAGTTCCTCTGAATTGTTCATCAATCTTTACATTTGTACTCTCAACAATTTTCTGCAATCTTTTGTTAAAACATCCATATGCTTTACTCTTAGATGAATAACCAAGAAATATTCCTTCATCACTTCTAGGATCAAATTTCCCAATGTACTCATCTCTTCTAATGTAACATTTACTTCCAAATATTCTGAAATATTTAAGAGTAGGAGTAATACCAAACCATAATTCATGAGGGGTCTTATCGGTTTCACCTTTGATGTGAACTTTGTTGAATGTATAGATCGTTGTACTTGCTGCCTCTCTCCAATATACATGTGGTAAGTTTGCTTCTGATAACATACTTCTGTCTGCATCCAAGATAGTTCTATTTTTCCTTTCAACAACTCCTCTCTATTGTGGTGTTTGAGGTGCTGATAGATGTCTTCTGATTCCATTCACTTCACAAAATGCATTAAATTCCTTAGATGTAAATTCTCCTCCTTGATCTGATCTTAAACATTTGATTTTCTTACCGGTTTCATTTTCAACCATTGCTTTGAACAATTTAAACTTTCCAAGTGCTTCTGATTTCTCTCTGAGAAAAGTAACCCAACACATTCTAGAATAGTCATCAATGATTAGCATGAAATATCTATCACCTTGTAAGCTTTTAGTTCTAGCTGGACCACATCAATAAGTATGAATTAAATCAAGAGCATTATTGGATTTTTTTGGAATACTTTTGAAACTAGCTCTAACTTGTTTTCCAAATTGACATTCCTTACATACTGTATTGTGAGGTTTGACAATTTTAGGTAAGTCTCTAACTGCCTTAGTAGTACTGATTTTTACCATGCAATCAAAGTTTACATGACAGAGTCTCTTATGCCATAACCAACTTTCATCAATGTGTGCAATCAAGCATGTCTTTTCACTATTATTCAAATGAAAGATATTACCTCTAGTTTGATTACCGGTTGCAATTTCTAAACCAGTTCTATTCATGATTTTGCATTTTCCATTTTTGAATTGTAACTGAAATCCTTTCTCAACTAATTGACGAACACTCAAAAGATAATGTTTTAAACCTTCAACATAGTAGACATTGTCAGTGTTATGCTTACCATCAAGAGATATTGAACCCTCACCTTTGATTTGATAAGCTTTGTCATCTCCAAATCTCACTAACCCTCCATTATATTCTTGAAAGTTCAAGAATTTACCTTTGTCTCCTGTCATATGATGTGAGGATCCAGAATCAATGATCCATTCATCCTTTACTTCAATTTTAGCTGCCAAGGCCTGCTCTACCGGTTGGACTGCAGGTGCCAATAAATCTTCTGTTATAGAAACAAAAAACCATCCATTGTCTGTCGGATCTTCATCAGAATCATCAGTCACTCCTTCATCAACTACATAACAAGATTTGTCTTTATTCTTCTTAAATCTGTATCTCTGATATTCAGGATTAGGCTTGTATGTCCTTCTAGCTTCTTCTCTTAGTCTAGCATCTCTATTAGGGCATCTTGAAGCCATATGACCAATCTTATTGTAGTTAAAACATTTAAAGGGTGCTTTACCTTCATACTTACTTCCAACTGGACCTTTAGGCATTTTTCTTGCAAATAATGCTTCAAGCTCTTCAAGTTCTTCATTTTCTTTCCTGTTTTCCTCAAGTTCTCTTGCATAAAAGGTTTTCCAATCAGATTTGTCAAATGATGATGTAGATGTTGTTGATGCTTTAAAGGATAAATCTATCTTTATAGTAGCAACAAGACCAAATTCCTCAATTTCAAAGGCTGAAAGTTTTCCAATCAATGTATCCCTAGTTACTGATGTATTAGGCATTGTTCTTAACTCATTTATAGCAATAACCTTCATTTTATATGCCAGTGGCAATCCTCTTAAAACTTTTGAAACAATTTCATCTTCACTTAAGGTTGCTCCACAACATTTAATACCCAAAACAATTTCATTAACTCTTTCCATAAAAGTAGAAATCCTTTCATCTTCTTCCATTTTCAGATTTTCATACCTGACCCGGAAGCTTTCAAGTTTTACAATTTTGACTATGGAATCTCCTTCATTCAGTGTTTCCAAATGATCCCAAATAGCTTTAGCAGTTGATCAGTCTAATAATCTCATGCTTTGCTGATCTGTCAATGTGCTCAAAAGTGCTTCTCTTGCTTTGCAATCATTTTCCTCATCTTTAGTCAAGTTAGGTGGATTAGGCTGACTGGAAGTAGCAGCAGTATAACCATTCTTTGTAACATCCCAGATGTCTTTTCCAATGCAATTCAGATGTGTCTCCATTATGATCTTCCATATGCCATAGTTGGTTCCATCAAGTTTAGGACTATCATTCCTGAAATAGTTAGTAGACATTGGATCTCCTCAAGCTGTTAAACTTCTGCAAAAAGAGGACTAAGCTCTTATACCAATTGTTAGGTCTCGGAGGCAATTGAGAGGGGGGGGGGGTGAATCAGTTGTCTAATATTATTTAAACCAAAATAACTTAACCAAATTATTACTTAATACCAATGAACCAATCTGTTATACTGGTGGATAGTTTTAACAGATAAATGCAATATCGGTAAAGATTAATGCATGAAACAAAAAGACAAAGTCATCCACAACACATAACACCAATATTTGTATGCGGAAACCCTGTAAGGGGAAAAACCATGGTGGGAAACCTTACTCACAATCGGATGATACTACTGCAGATAGTAAGTGTACATAAATGGGGTCTGTATATGCATAAAGGCCAAGTGCCTAGAGCTCACTGCTCAATCAAAAATGGGAGTCACACTAACTACAATTGGATGGTTAAATCCAATAAGAATGTCCTACTCAAAATAGCATCTTCATATGCTGGATTCAGTACCGGTGTAGTTCTGATATGCTTTCACAAAAAACCTAGCTTCACCTTTAAATGATGTCTGCGTGTATAGCTCTTCTTAATCTTGCATATACCTTCACACAAATCTTTTTCGCATTCCACACATGATCTTACAAATAAGATCTTACATTTATACCATAACCTAAGACCAATTTTAGTAGGTCGGCTCTACAAGATATTACAATAGAATCATTTTACAAATAATACAATATCTAATGCAATAATCGATTCAACATGTCGGCTTAATGCATTTACAACAATAATTAATCATCTCCATAGCGTCTTGTGCTGATCTGGAAAACATAAACCTACTGGTGCATAACCTAGATCTATTTGCTGGTAACAACAAATATGCAAATACGAATATGCCAATAACCTATTTTCCAAGTTAAGATGTCCAAACAATGTTTTCGACATTACCAAGTGTTTTCCATGCAATTTCAAGTGTCGGTGATCATTATATCCTGTCGGTGTACCATATACTGGTGACTATGCAAAAGTCCCTTGCTGCCAGTGAATGTTGCTAGATCTCCAAAGTGCTAGAGTTTTAGTAGGTGTTGACATCAATGACAAAACCATACCAAAATACCAACACCTTTATTATGAACATTGACAGTATCAAATATGATGTATTGTGGGTACTCAAAGTGATAGGCCAAGCAAGTGATAAGCCAAGAAAATCGTCATCACCTGAACAACCTGCAATACCTTGATCATGGCCACCATGTTGATGAGGATGCAAAAATTGCTGTAAAAACAACACATACATATTTTAGTTAATGACATAAAAGAGAATAAATTATAAACCATTATTGAACTTTTGTTATAGGGATAATATCTTGGATAAGGAAGGAGAGGGAACGCTCTGCAACTAGGGCACATCTTCTGAGGGTGTCGCTGGTTCCAGGCCGCCATCGCATGTGAGGGCTCCCTGGCTTCATTGGGAAACCCTCAAACATTAATTGCAGGCCAATCACATTTAATGGAGGCGAATAAAGGAGCCCAAGGAAATGGTACACTGCACACTCTTCATGCCATCGAGAACGAGCGCTCAAAATGAAAGACTTTCAGCTAGGCGGTGGAGGGAAAATGACTTCTTTTCTGAGTTGATGCAAGATTTGGGGCCGTGTCTCAGAATGAAGATGCAACCCATTTTGCACAATAATAAGGTGAGGTTTCCCCCTCTAATTGCATCATCATTAAGCCCAATGGTTCAATGCTTTCTGCTATTTCTTTTGAGATTTCTAGGCTTAGTGACTCCACCATTTTTTTTGTCGCGTTTGATGTAAATAAGGTACTATCTCGTTAGTATATGAACAAATGGCTGCAAGATGTTTGGGTCAATAAAATAGGGTTTCATTTTTCATTTTGTAGAATGATTCAAGAGGGGGTGTTCTTAATTTTTTTTGATAATAAGGAAAGCCAAAGCAAAATTTTTAAAAAACAGTACTGTTAGGTGGGGAATTTGACTTTCAGGGCATTTCATTGGGACCCTCAGTCTTGTAATGATGAAATTTTGGCCCTCTCTAGTCCAAAATGGATAACTATAAAAAATATTCCCCCTTTTCTTTGGTCTTGTATAGATAGGATAGTCGAACCCTTGAGAAAAATTGTAAAAATTGTAAAAATTGTAAAAATTGATTCCTCCCCCTCAGTTCTTCCACACCTCGTTGCTAGGTTACTCATAGCCTTAAAACAAGGTCTCATATACCCCGATGAAATTGATATTTGCTTTGATAATAAAACCTTTTGTTGCCCAATTCAGTGCATGGGTGGTATAGATGTCTGTCACTATTGTAAAGTGAATGGTCACTTCAAAAGCAAATGCCCATTACTGACTAAGAAAAATATCAGGGCCAAAAACCCCTCCTTCGGTCCTCCACCCGTCGTGCCCCCAACTGCTCCATTTGAACCCCCTCCGACTACCTTTGGTCTCTCTCATCCCCCCACTCCTCCCCCATCAGACATCTTACCCCCATCTCCAGCTATCCCCCATGCTCTTGATCCCACCTTTCCTCTTCGGCTCCCTCGATGGTTGCTTCTATCTTGAACTATAGTAATGCTATTAAAGATGCCCTATGTGTTGCTCAATCCCCCCCCCTTTGAACCCTTTGTGCCTATTGTTAACCTGAATTTCACTCAGGCCCAAGATCCCAAAATGCACAACAACTTGTGTTGGAAAATTTGAGAAGAGTTGTTGAAGCTAGGAAGATTCTTGAGCAAAACCTTCACAAGCAGAAATTGGAAATTAAAGCGTCCTTATGGCAGATGCCTGGCCTTGAGAGCTTGGATAGGGGTGCATCACTTATAATAGGCACCCCCAATAGTGTCTCTAGACATGGCCTAGAATTGGCTGCATGTAGGGGACCTACTGAAGAAACTAAAATATAAGAGGTTAATCCCCCTACCCTAGACTTGAAGGATTGTGAATGCAATCCCACTGTGGGTGAAACCTCAGTAGATCCCCTAGGTGCATCCAATGGTTGAGAGGCCTTTGTGCAAGACCCTATTAGTAGTACCTATTATACTTCTGACACCCCTATTGAAGCCCAAAATGCAGAGCAGATTGTGACACAAAACAATGGGATCAACATGGATCCCCTTACTCCTGGGTGTACCAATTTTGAGCAAGTCTCAGTAGAAACACCAGAGGGATTCACTATGGTGAAATTCAAGAAATCCAAAAAGAAGAGATCACCCAAAAATAGAAAAGATAGCTCCTCTAGAAAGGAATCCCTTGGCCCTGAACAAATATATGAGGTAAGGAAAAAGAGAGGTAGACCTTGTTCCTCCATTGCATTTTATGCTAGCAATATCACAAATAAAGAGGAATGGCCTAAATGCTTTAAGGGATTTAAATCCCAAATAGACCCCTCCCAATAAAGTTAGCCATTCTGAAAATAATCTTTTGGAATATCAGGGACCTTGAGGCTCCTGATAGGAAATATATCATTAAGAGATTCCTTAATGGACATAAGGACATGGATTGTCTCCTTCTTCAAGAGCTAAAGGTTGTTGGCTTCACTCTGCAAATCAGCCTCAAATGTATTTGGAGGGAGGCTACATCCTTTTGCACCAACCACTCGAAGGGAAAAGGTGGTACACCCATACTACTTAGCCCTAGATGGGCTAATAAAGTGATTAATTGGGGTCAATCCCCTTGTGCTAGGGCTATCTGGGTCTCTATTCAGCTGGATGACCAAAAGTTTGGAATTTGTTCTATATATACCCCTAATGACTATAGGGAGAGGGGGGAGCTCTAGAACTGGATAACTAGTTTGGAGGACATCCCTTGGATTGTGGGGGGTGATTTCAATATGATAGAATATACAAATGACAAAAAAGAAGGCAACAAGTTTGAATGGAAAGGTGTGGAAAGGTTGCAGTGGGAAAAAATGATTAATAAACTACATTGGTACATGAGCACCTAACACCTAACACAAAGGCATAAAAGGAGTCTATAAGAGGATAAAAATCAATTCATAAGTATATTCAATTACATTTTCATTTGTAATGTCATTTTGAGTCAATATGAATCAATATGTAAGGCTAAAAGAGCCCATTGTAATGAGTTGTCCAAGTTGTCCTAATAAGGTCTTGAATTAGTCATTTGATAAAATTTGTATAAAATAACCTTGGAGGGGTAAAATGGTGATAAAATACATTATTATTCCATCCTAATATGTTTTGAAGGTTATTTTGAAGGTTTAAAGTCATTTGAGTCAAAAGTTGTAAAAGTTGTAAAATGCAACTTTTCAAAAGTTGTAAAAAGACCGAAATGGGAAGTTGTATGGTTATAAGAGGAAGTTGGGTAGTTTTAACTTCCATGTGAAGATTAAAAGGATATAAAACCTCTATAATGGTCATTCATAAGGGATGTAAAAAAATTGGAGAAGGATTTGGAAAGCATTGGAAACATTTTGGTATCATATTTTCATTGTTTTCAATCTCTTGTTTTGTGATCTTGGAAGTTTTTCCTCTTGTTTCCAGGCCTGGTACGACCATGTACAGCCTAGAAACAAGTGTATTTCCATAATGATAGTGTAGTATATTGAATAATGTTTCCAGTTCTTTTGGTTTGAGTTTATTTCATTCAGTTTTGAGAAAGTTATGAATGTTTTGGTGAAAACCGTTTGGAACTACCCAAAACCCTGATTCACGGCAACCAGTTTTGGAAAAATCATCATAACTTTGGATTTCGCCATTGGATCTTTTTATAATTTGGAGGAAATTTTTATAACTATCATTTATAGAATATTACTAGAGCGATTGTCTAGGTGATTAATATTTTAAGAGTTATAATGCTTGTTCATGACTGTAATTTCATGACCAGAATAGAGTAAATTTCATAGGTTGGGAAAATTCTTGGTTTTCATTTGCAAGAAATGAATAGATGAAGGGTTTAAATGATTCAGAATATTAATATATGGATCTACAATCATTATGGATTGATATCTATGGAGAATATTTGATAATGATTATTTGGTTGATGTTTTCATGATGCTCTGCATCATACATCTTGTTGACCCTATTGCTGGAAGGAAGGGCCATCTGAACACTATGTGGTATACTTGGTGTAACTACTAGCAGATGAATAAGAGAATCTACCATAGGCTAGACAGACTCTACTTCAATAAAAATCTCTTTGACATTAGCAAAGAAACTAATGGGGATCAATACTTTGTTTCCCCATACACACTGTTTGACCATCATCCCATAATAATGGGTGTTAATCTCTCCTCCTCTTATCACCCTCCCTCTACAAGACCTGTTTCCTTCACTTTAAACACTAGACTCTTGTAGGATGAGGATCTTTGTTCTACCCTGGCCTTCATCAGATTGTTTAACATGAAAGAGAAGCAATGACTTTCTAATATTGATAAATGGAATTTGAACATTAAAAGTTGGACCACCCTCTTCCAAACAGTAGGGAAAAAGAAAGCCAAGGATGCCAAGAGACTTGAGAGGCTTCTTCAGGATGAGCTGTGTAATGCAGAGATGGATCTTTAGGACTCACCTAATGATGAAAGTCTTACTAACACCTTGGTGTAAATCAAGAACCAGCTTAGGAAAATTTAGAATGAGAAGGTTAGAGGGTTGAAAACCAGGGCCAAAATGAACTGGTTGGACTCGGGAGACAAGGGCTCAAAATTCTTTTTCAAATTCTTAAAATCAAGGAGGCAAAAGAGAATATCAATTTTATTTGGAAAAACAATACCCACATTACTGACACAGAGGAGATCCTCAAGTGCTTCACTAAGTTCTACCAAAACTTATTTTCCACAGCAGATGTAAACGATGAACATAGGGCTACTAGGGTGCTCATTAAGGAATTGATCCCATCTAATCTTTATGAGGAGGACATTGAGTTTTTAGGGAGACCCATCTCAAAAGAGGAAATTGAAATGGCCATCTCCTCAATGGGAAATGACAAATCCCATGGACCGGATGGATTGCCGGTAGAATTTTACAAGAAGAATATCAGATGAATTATTGACGACCTACATAACCTATATCTAAAAGCTATTAATAAAGGAACTCTAGGCAAAGAAATCAATCAAGGGGTGATCAAGCTCATCCCTAAGGAGGGGGACAAAACATTGCTAAATAACTAGAGGTTGGTCACGCTATTAAATGTCTCCTATAAGATCTTGGCCAAAGTGGTGGCTAATAGACTGGTTAAAATCCTTCCAAAGATAATAAGTCCTACCCAAACTGGATTTGTTAAAGGTAGATATATCTTGGAAAATTTGATCACCTGTTGGGAATCACTCGAGTCGGCTAAAGAGTCATGGCAGAATGAGGCCATGTTGCTGATTCACTTTCAAAAGGCATATGATAGGATAGAATGAACTTTCATAATTTAGATGCTTGTGAGTCTGGGGTTCCTAGAGGCATTCTGTAGGATAGTTCAAACTCTACTCTGTGAAGCCAATGCTGTTGTTGATTTAAATGGAATCAGATCTGATAATATTATTCTTTCTAGGTCAATAAGATAGGGTTGCCCACTTGCCTCGGCCTTATTTGTGTTGGCTGCTAATGCTATGTACTATATACTTAAGGATCGTAATATGACCCTCAGGGTCAAAGGCATATCTCTCCCTAATAAAGAGGAAATTATCAATGTTTAGTTTGTTGATGATACATCTATCTTGCTTGTCTTGGAAGAGGAGAACCTATCCTCCCTACTGCACAACACTGAAATCTTTTGCAAGGCTTCAGGCAGCAAAATTGCTCTCCATAAATCAACCTTGCTAGGATGGACTCACTCCCCTCCTAGCTGGCTATCTAAATTTGACCTAGAATGGGGGGGACCAAACCTAATCACTAGATATCTGGGTATCCCTTTCTCTATCTCCCCGAATCTGAAAGAAATGTGGGAGTGGTTTAGGAATAAGGTGGATAAAAAACTGAACAAATGGAACATAAACTTCCTCTCCCTGGTAGGTCGATTTCAGGTTTGTCAAAAAATCTTGTCCTCTTACAACATCTATTGCTCCTCAGCCTAGCTATTCAGTAATTACCAGTTCAATTATCTTCAAAAATAAATCAAGAAATTCCTATGGTCGGATGGGAAGGGGAACAAGAAACAACATGCAGTAAAATGGGATTGGTGTGTTAGATCTAAGTTGCAAGGGGGCACGGGCCTCAAAGACCTCAAAATTCAACGCATTTCCTTGGCTGCCAAGTGGATTTTTAAAGCCCTTGATGGCAATGAACCTTGGAAAATTATGATCAAACACAATATACAATACTCCCTCCCTAAAAAGGAAAAGAAATGGAGGAACTTGCCCATGTGGGACTTGATTGTTGGCAATTTTTAGATCTCTCCTATGGGCTCAGAGGTCTTTAAGTCCATATGGAGGGCTTGGAATCATGTCAAACAATTCATCAGTAACAGGGGCATTGTTGATAATAAGGATGCTCTTAACTTGGATAGATCTATATGGTGGAATACCTTGCACAATGGGAAGCATCTGGCCTCCCTTCAAGGGTGCTCAGCCTTCAAATGGCACAACTTAGGAATTGTAACTTTTAAACGCATCTTGAAAGACGGTTCTCTGATTTCTTGGGATTCTCTTAGTTCGGCCTTCAACCTCCCCACCTCCCAAGCCAGAACCTACAATATCCTCAAAAATGCACTCGACCCCATCCTCTCCTCATCATCCCCTCCTGCACTCTCCCCAATTGCTTCCCTCTATTGGGTTGACGACTCTCCCCTCCCTCTAATGAAATAAAAACTTGTCTACTCCTCCCTTTATAACTCTGAAGATATCCAAACTCATCTCAATAATCTTTGGAACCTCACTTGGGATTCTAAAAAGTAGCATTCTTCTCTCTTGAGATTCTGGTCTACTCTGTCTGAACCAAAAAAGTTCTTTGTGTGGAAACTTATGCTCCACAAGCTCCCTCTTAAAGACAATAATGGCAACCCCCTATTGTGCAAATTGTGTCATCTCCCTGAAATTGTCCTACATATCTTTTTTGAATGTCATTTCACCAAAGAGGTGTGGAAATTGTTTGGTCTTTCAATTGATACTAAATGTCTTACTATTGATGAGGTGGTACTTGGTTATATTAAAGGTGGCAAGAAATGTGCTAATCTCTTTTGGTCTGTTCTCTCCTTGGAAATTCTTTGGATCATTTGGAAATCTAGGAATGTTGATGTGTTTATTGGCAAGGGTAGATACCTCACTAAGTCTCTTAGGAGACTCATTCTTTACCTTGTTGCTATGTAGGTCACAGTGGTTCTCCGCCTTGATGGGGAAAATTTGACAGGTGGTTGAACAATGGCTCAACATATGTCTGTTGGCATATGATGAAGCGGTGACAATGTATGTTGTCATTGATGTCAATAAGTGAACATCTATATGGTACTCAAGCAGGTGAACCAGTATGATCCAGTATGAAGAGTGGAAGTGGCTATAATCAACCGGGATGGAGTGAACCGGTGACGGGGTTCACTAAGTATGACTACCAGTTGGTAGTCTCTGTTCAACTCTAGGGTTTCTGGTTTGGCTTGTGCGGTGCAACCGATGATGTTTTGTGATGAGTTAGTTAAGATCAATGATAAGGATCAAGATGCCATGTCAGCTATGTGCGCGTGAAGGATTTCTTCGAGGATCTTGTACTGAAGATCGAATGCATTGAATGTCTACCTTGGGAATGTGCATTTTTCTTAGAGGTATGCGAAAAGCACGTGATGGATTACTGTTTTCTAGTTACAGGGAAGATTGGACGATGCAGAATGACTTGAGATCTGCTTTAGATCGTTTCATTCTATGTAATGTATCGGACGGTCAGGATTGGACCGCTTGTAATTATAAACCTAAAATGCTTAGGGTTTAGGGTCTATGCTACCGACCTAATTATTGTCTATAAGATCGATGATGTTTGTTAGTGTTTGTGTTGGCAAACATTGTCTGTGTGTCTACATGTTTTGATACTTGCCAAACTAGAGTGAGGAGTCTATAGAGTGTGATTGCAGAAGAGAGGAACTGAAAAGGATATGCCTTAGCAAAGTAGTGTTGTTATTAGATCGGAGTCATACATGTTGTCTTCTAACCATTTCAATAGAAGGAAAATCCCTTGATCAAGTAGCTTTAACAGGCTTGTTGCAAATCCTCTAACCAGGTGACTCAAGCTCATTGAGTTCTTTAAATCCTCTAGTGAGGTAACCTTTAACAAGGTTTCAACCTTTAACAGGGTATATAGCCATCCCTTAACCGGGTGATCTCTAACAGGATAGGTTCCTAACATAACCTTTATTGTAAAGTCTTTAACCAGACTAGGCTCCTAACAGAATGGACTTCAAAAGAGTTCAAAAACGAGCTTGTGGGTATTCATCCCCACTGTGGTTTTTCCCATTTGGGTTTCCACGTGAAAAATCTGTGTGTCATGGGCTGTGTATTTTTCATGTGATGATTGAGTAGTTTTTTTCAGTTGTATATGCATGCAGAGCTAATGGTTGTGATATTACTAATCCAACTCATGCATGACTAAACTGGTAAAGTAGCTATCAAGATCTGAGATTTGTTGAATGTTGTTTGAAGTACTTTTGTTTTACCAGGTTTAGTTGTTTGAAGTATTTCTATTGACCGATATTACTATGGTGAAGTACAACAGTATATGACATCCTGTTATCTATTTTGATTTGTCAAGATATTGAAGCAAGTTTTTGTGTGTACTGATTTACCCCCCCCTCTCAGTACCGATTAGGGTATTAGTTGTTCATCATTATTCATCAATTGGTATCAGAGCATCTCCAGGTCCTCGGTGATATAAGCTTAACCGCTTGAGGCAAAAGATTCCGCTTTAATGATGAAGATGGAAGGTCCTAAGTTCAATATGGACAACTTCAAAATATGGAAGGATAGAATGAAGATTTATATCAAAATTTTTGGTGCTCAACACTAGAGCTATGCTGAGAATGCCTATGTAATCCCTATTGGCACTCTGACCGATGATTAGAAAAGGGAGATTCAAGAAAATGGGCAAGTCATGGAAGCCCTTATTAGTAGCTTGTTCGATATCGAGTTCATTGATGTATAAGATAAGGACAATCCTAAGGATGTTTGGGACACACTGGAAACCATTTATGGCAGTGATGAGCATGTCAAGAAAGATAAGGAAGAAATCCTTAGAGGAAAATTTGAAGACATGAATTTGGTTGAAGGTGAGACCATTCAGCAATATGGCATAAGGATCAAGACTGTGGTTGGAGATATCAAGAGCACTGGTTGAACAATTGATGATGCCACAATTGTCAGTAAAGTTCTGAGATCATTGTTACCAGTCTATGCAATCAGGGTTGCTGCTATCCAAGAGATAAGGTCTATCAACAAAACAAAGGTATCCTTAGACTCTATTATTGCTAAATTAACTGCATATGAATTGAATGGCTATGATGGTAGTGTTCAAAAGATAGAGTTGGCCTTTAGAGTGTCTTCTTCCTCCACACCTACCAAGAGAGGAAAAGAGGTTAGCACTAGATATGAATCTAGGCCAAGAAAAGATATGGATGATGAGGAGATTTTGATGGAGTTTGAATCTCTTCTCGCCAAGAGACTTCCAAAAGGCATCGGAAAATACAGAGGTAAGCTTCCTCTAAAGTGTTTTTCCTGTAATAAGATAGGTTATATAGCTATTAACTATCCTAACAATGATAATAAGGTTAAACCGGAAAGGTTTAGAAAATATAAAGGAGGAGGTAGGAGAAATTGTCTTGTTGTAGTGGATGAAGGTGTTACTGGTGAAGAATCTGAGCATGAAGAGAGTGAGGACATAGTGTTTGTAGCTGTCAAGGAAGAGGTGTCTGATCAGAAAGCCCTTGTCTCTCACATTGACAACTCTAATGAGTGGATCATTGATAGCGGGTGCTCTCACCACATGACTGGTGATTGGGGAAAGTTTATGACTCTGGAAGAATATGGTGGAGGTGTTGTCCATTTTGGCAATGATGCACCTTGCATGGTGAAAGTAAAAGGATCCATCTCACTGAATGGAAAGAGCAGTGCGAATGACGTCTATTGGGTGGAAGGCCTTAAGCACAACCTTTTGAGTATTGCTCAGCTGAACGACAAAGGACTTCTTCTGGAGTTCAAAGGTGGAGTCTGCAGAATAATTGGAAAGAATGGTGAACTTATTGCCACCGATAAACAAACCAAAGGAAACCTATTTCAGCTGAATGCCCAGATTAGTCAGTGTTTGATGGTGAAGTTTGATGATAGTTGGATATGGCATAGGAGACTTTGTCATATGAATTTTGACAATATAGTAAAGGCCAGTAAGATCAAGGTAGTAAAAGGATTGCCTTTCCTGAACAAACTGGAGAATGCCTTGTGCAGAGAATATTAACTTGGGAAGATGTCTTCCTCAACATTCAAAGGTAAGTCTTTTTCAGCAAAGAACTTACTTAATCTAGTACACACCGATCTGTGTTGTCCAATGAAAACAAGAAGCATTTAGGGAGATTGATATTTCACGATTCTTACCGATGATTGCTCAAGAATGATGTTGGTCACATTCTTGAAAGACAAGTCTGAGGCATTTGGAAATTTCAAATCCTTTAGAGCATTGGTGGAGAAGGAGAGTGGAAGAAGAATAAAATGCCTTAGAACCGATCAGGGAGGTGAACTCACTTCTGATGAATTCAACAAGTACTATGAAGAGAATGACATCAAGAGGAAGTTGTCTTCCCCAAGGACACCACAGCAGAACGAAATAGCAGAGAGGAATAATAGGACTGTAGTAGAAGTGGCCAAAACTATGTTGATCCAAGGAAAGGTAGCTCACACATTTTGGAGAGAAGTGGTAAGCACTGCAGTCTATACTATGAACCGGGTACTCATCAAGAAAGGTAAAGACAAAACCCCCTACGAGTACTGGAATGGGAGAACTTCTAATGTAAGTTATTTCAAAGTATTTGGCAGTAAGTGCTATATAAGGAGAGGTGAGCATCTGAGTAAGTTTTATGCTAAGTGTGATGAAGGAATATTTTTGGGATATTCCACTAAAAGAAAAGCTCTCAAGTGTTACAACAATAGGACTCAGAAAATTATTGAGAGTATCAATGTCAGGGTTGATGAATCCCCTGAGAAGCCTGAGGAAACCTACAACAATCAAATAGAAGATGAACCGAGTTTAGCCTTCTAGGAACCGGTTAAGAAAGAAACAAGTGACGAATAGAAGTTGCAGTAGAAGAAGAAGAAGATGAAGTGGAAGAAGAAGAGGAAAAGAAAGTGGAACCAGCTAGGGTCATTCCAAGGTATGTAAAACTGCATCATGATACAAACCAGATAATTGGAGACAAAGATGCAGGGATACTCATGAGGAGAAAGGTGAAAGAAAACTCTTGCATGATTTTAGAATTTGAGCCTAAGACCACTAGAGAGTCACTTACCAATGAAGACTCGATAAAAGCAATGGAAGAGGAGCAGGACCAGATAGAGAAGAATGCAACATGGTCCTTGGTACTCAGACCGAAACACAAGAATGTCATAGGTACCAAAAGGGTCTTCATAAATAAGGTGAATGGAGAAGGCACTGTGGTAAGAAACAAGGCAAGACTTGTATGCAAAGGATATGCTCAGGAAGAAGGAGAAGACTATGGAGAAACCTTTTCCCTAGTGGCTAGACTGGAAGGTATTCGAATGCTACTTGCATTTGCAACATTCAAAGGATTCAAGGTATATTAGATGGATGTGAAGTCTGCATTCTTGAATGGAATCCTAGAAGAAGAAGTGTATATTGAGCAACCAGATGGGTTTTCTTTGTTAGAGGATAGTAATATGGTGTGTAGATTACATAAGGCCCTGCATGGATTGAAACAAGCACCAAGGGCATGGTATGGATGGTTACACTCTCATCTTGTGAAGATAGGATTTCAGAGAACAAGTGAGGACAACAACATCTACCTAAAATCTGAAGTTGATCAAATACTGATCTATGAAGTATTTGTAGATGACATAATCTTTGGAGGAGATGATGAAATGAGTCATGCATTTACAGATGAAATGAAGAAAGAGTTTTAGATGTCTTTGATTGGAGAGATAAAGTTCTTCATTGGTCTACAGATTCAACAGATGAAGGAGGGTATCTTCATTACCTAGTCCAAGTATATCAAAGAGGTATTGAAGACCTTTGGCATGGAGGAGAGAAAACCGGTTGGAACATCGATGGTGACTGGCTGCAAACTGACTAAGGAGGATGATTCAGCGTTGGTGAGTGAGAAGGAATACCGGTCAATGATCGGTAAGATGCACTATGTGGTGCACATCAGACCGGATATTGCTCATGTAGTGGGCATAGTGGCCCATTTTTCAGAAAAATCCAAGAGAATCCCACTTGGTAGCTGTAAAGAGGATTCTTAGATATCTGAAGGGAACAGTTGATTATGGATTGTGGTATCCATATAATGGAAACTTTCATCATAAAGTGTTTACCGATGCAAAGTGGGCAAGTAATATGGACGACCGGAAGAGCACAACCAGTGGAGTGTTCTTCCTTGGTTGAAAACTAGTCTCGTGGATGAGAAAGAAGCAGAGGTGTATTTCCCAGTCTACAGCTAAAGCGGAGTATGTGGCAGCATTTATGAACTGCACTCAAGCAATCTAGATGAAGCATGTACTGGATGGCTTCAAGGTGACTATATCTGAACCAGTGAGTATTTAATGTGATAATACTAGTTCAATCAACATTTCCAAAAATCCGGTATTGCATGCTAGGACCAAGAATATTGAGCTCAAGTATCATTTCTTGAGAGAAAAGGTTCAGAACAAAGAGGTTGTATTAGAACATGTTTCCAGTAAGAAGCAACTAGCAGACATATTCACTAAGCCCTTACTGAAGACTACATTTACCTATTTGAGAGGTGAGTTAGGGGTTCTACCCCTTCATGAAGTAAACTAAAGTTGTGTGCTTCACATCAGTTAGGTACTACCATGTTAGATATTGCATGATTGATGTGATGAAGGATGCTACTCCACAGGGGGAGCAACATGGTGGAGATTGGAAGCTTGTGCCTCCACTTTGGCATTGTTGTCAAAGGGGGAGAAGATATCTGATATTTTATGGGGGAGAAGATATATTGTTTGGAGAGAAGATATTGAGCATATACACACTGACTAGTCCAAGTGGTGGTGATCTTTTAAGTTGCACAGGTATAGTGTCAACCGGTGTATACATTTTTAACTAAGCAATGATTCACTGAGTATTTCCATCAATGCCAAAGGGGGAGATTGTTGGCATATTATGAAGCAGTGACAATGTATGTTGTCATTGATGTCAATAAGTGAACAAGTATATGGTACTCAAGCAGGTGAACCGGTATGAACCAATATGAAGACTGGAAGCGGCTATAGTCAACCGGGATGGAGTGAACTGGTGTTGGGGTTCACTAAGTATGACTACTGGTTGGTAATCTCTGTTCAACTCTAGGGTTTCCAGTTTGGCTTGTGCGGTGCAACCGATTATGTTTTGTGATGAGTTAGTTAAGATCAAGGGTAAGGATCAAGATGCCATGTCAGCTATGTGCGCATGAAGGATTTCTTCGAGGATCTTGTGGTGAAGATCGAATGCATTGAATGTCTACCTTAGGAATGTGCGTTTTTCTTAGAGGTATACAAAAAGCGCGTGATGGATTACTGTTTTCTAGTTACGGTGAAGATTGGATGATGCAGAATGAGTTGAGATCTGTTTTAGATCGTTTCATTCTATGTAATGCATTAGATAGTCAAGATTGGACCGCTTGTAATTGTAAACCTAAAATTTTTAGGGTTTAGGGTTTATGCTACTGACCTGATTGTTGTCTATAAGGTCGATGATGTTTGTTAGTATTTGTGTTAGAAAAATTTGTGTGTGTGTCTGCATGTTTTGATACTTGCCAAACCTGAGTGAGGAGTCTGCAGAGTGTGATTGTAGAAGAGAGGAACTAAAAAGGATCTGCCTTAGCAAAGTAGTGTTGTTATCAGATCGGAGTCATACCTGTTGTCTTCTAACCATTTCAACAGAAGGAAAATCCCTTGACCAAGTAGCTTTAACAAGCTTGTTGCAAATCCTCTAACTAGGTGACTCAAGCTCATTGAGTTCTTTAAATCCTCTGGCGAGGTAACCTTTAACAAGGTTTCAACCTTTAACAGGGTATATAGCCATCCCTTAACCAGGTGATCTCTAACATGATCGGTTCCTAACAGAACCTTTATTGTAAAGTCTTTAACCAGACTAGGCTCCTAACAGAGCGGACTTCAAAAGAGTTCAAAAATAAGCTTGTGGGTATTCATCCCCAATGTGGTTTTTCCCATTTGGGTTTCCACATGAAAAATCCGTGTGTCATGGGCTGTGTATTTTTCATGTGATGATTGAGTAGTTTTTGTTCAGTTGTATATGCATGCAGAGCTAATGGTTGTGATATTACTAATACAACTCATGCATGACTAAACTGGTAAAGTAGCTATCAAGATCTGAGATATGTTGAATTTCATTTGAAGTACTTTTGTTTTACCAGGTTTAGCTGTCTGAAGTATTTCTCTTAACCGGTATTGCTATGGTTAAGTACAACAATATATGACATCCGGTTATCTGTTTTGATTTGTCAAGATATTGAAGCAATTTTTTGTGTGTACTGATTCACCCCCCCTCTCAGTATCGGTTAGGGTATTAGTTGTTCATCATTATTCATCAATGTCTTCATCAGGGAACTGTTGCATGGCTTCACCTGGGACTGAATAGGAAGTAATAAGACACACTTTGAACAAGATTTAATGAAATTCATGCAGGAAATGGAGGCAAGACAGCAAAGAGAAGACTTCATTCAGATGGAACTGGAAGGTCTTCCTGCACACCCTTATAGAGACCAGTTCAATGAGGGGTATGTACAGGTGTGGAGTGAGGGTGAATTGGGTTGGACTGCATGGCTCCCCCCATTGGGAGATAATACTAATCCCGATTCCTCCCTCTTCTTTAGCTAGTTGATAAGTTGTTTCCTTTATGATATATTGCATATATGGGTCCTCCAAAACTGTAATTTTGTAAATTTTGGGATATGGCTATATTATTCCTATTCATCATCCACATCCTGTATGTAATGGTCACATGATATGACCTGTGGGCTTTCCAGCCATCATTTTACTAATACTATGAGTGCTATCTATTAGATGGTTGTGTGTTTTCCAACCAAGACTTGAGAATTTTGTAAAGCTGCTATATGATACTTAATACAAAAAAAAAAAAACTTTTGTTATAATTAAAGATTTCATTACTACTTACTTGCAAAATTTCTGTTGTCCGAATCAAAATTTTCACCCTCCCTCGCATCTCATCAGTTTGAGGCTCCACGGATGCCAAAGCAAAAATCTCTCTACTAATTTTTCTAATAGAATTTTTTATCAAATCTATAGGGTTTGTTGAATTTGCAGGTTAATCATCACTTAATCCTATTCATTCCACATCCCTATAGAGGTGCTCAGGTACTCCATCTCCCTTTCCCTTTCCTCGAAAATCCGTCTGTGACAAGAATATCATTAACAATTATAAAATTACTCTAAAACACTAAAAAAAAGAACATAATAATGTAACAGTTTGCTTCTATCTAATTTGTACAATTACAATGAGGTTTACCTTCTTGATAGAAGTGTTGCAACCTACATCCCTATCTATGCTAACATTAGTGAAATGAAACCAATAAACTTAGCAAAAAAACTTGATAAAATGGTATATTGGAGTCATTAATTGGAGGTTGGTTAATTTAAATGATATATAGTACGTACCACCCCCATGACAGTAACTTTGTTTGTATCTATACAATTCAACTTGTAATCAATTAGCAGCTCTTCCCCTACACTTATTGATTTTATCGCACATACAAATACAAGATTTCCCTCGCATGCCTCAAATATGAAATTGGGTTGTTTATTAGTTGACCCAAGTCACATACTATTTATAAAACCTGCAATATTCCCTATTTCTTTTGGCCTTCCATCAATTTATATAGCCACTCATTCACTTTGATCATTATCTTTTTGTTGTATATAATTTGGTCACAGTGCATACCTATGCATACTTTTTTTTATATCAAACAATCTGCATCCAATTATAATAATTGTAACAAGGTCCGACAAACTCCATCAATTCAGCAACTTTGTTGTAATAGACCTTTACGCCGTCCATGGAAAATAGGCCCAAACCATGTAACGACGAAGGTACTATGCGATATATCCTATAGTTAACACAAAAATAAGTGTTTATTGGAGGAAGTTTCTTGGGTACCCATTGTTTCTGTAGATATTTGTACCTCAAGGGCACATCAATGATGCATTTGGTCTCATCATCATAAGAACATGACCCCCCTTGAGCAAGGAAAAATTTCATGCATTTATTGAATTTTCTTCCAATCTTTTGACCTCTAGTTGATCTCCCTATTATAGACCTACTACATGTATCACTTTCATTTTCTATTCCTGCATTACCCTCACTCGAGGAAGACACATCTGATAAATACCTATTTGGTGGTACCTGCACTCCAAATGAGAGAGTTAATTGGTAATGAGAGAGATATTTTGCAAAAGAGGGTAATGTTGATGAAGAAGTGGGCCCTAAAGTTGATGTTGAGATTAAAATTTGAATAAGTTTAACTGGGGCCTCAAGTGTTGATAACTGTATTAGATTTGTTGCTAATGTCGAGGTTTGAAAAACTGAGGAAGTTTGTTTTCCAAGTAATTTTTTAAAAATAAATTGTTTCTATAGGGTGTATTGAATTATACATGTCGATCCATGAGACTGTGCAGGATCCGCATCAAAGGGGTTCAAGTTCCTACACATGTAATTCAATTATCTTATGTTAGCTAAAAATTACATAGTACACAACATGAACAACATGAACTTTGTACACAAAAAGAGTATTAAATAAAAATAAGTATGATGTCATCATAATCATTGTAAATTTTTTAATTCCTTACCTTTACTTTATGTAGACTATGGAGGATCCTCAACTAAAGGGTTGACGATGTCCATAGTCAATCACCTGTTCCCACCAAGGGTGACAACATCACAATATATATATATATATGAAATTAGCACCATCAATTGAGCATCATAAGCATTACATTTATAAGTTGATAAACAATAAATACATATGTATCATAAGCATCACATATGTATCATCGTATATGTAATTGAGCATCATAAGCATCACATATGTGTCATCATAAACATGAAATCCATCACATATGTATCATAAATCACCATCCATCACATAGGTAATAAACAATCCACATTCTATAAATAAACACAAAGTTCAAAAAATGTCACATGTATCATCATAAACATGTAATCCATCACATAGCTAATAAACAATCCAAAGTCCATAAATAAACACAAAGTTTAAAAAATGTCACATAAATAGTCACTCTCCCTATCTCCATCTCCTCGGGGTGGCATAGTTCTACTATTAGGACCTGCTAGAGGTGGAACATGAATTAAAAACATTAAAAGGTGCATCATGAATTAATTATGTAATGGAATTAGAATTCAAAACATAATGAATTAATTATGTAACCATATAAGTCAAATAAATTTCTATCAAGAAATCAATATTGAATAGATAATATACTAATCGCATACCTCATACATTTCATTCATGTCATTGATCTTCTTCTTCATCTAACTCATCATCATGATCATCATCGCCATCATCATCATCATCATCATCATCATCATCATCATCATCATCATCATCATCATCATCATCATCATCATCATCATCATCATCATCATTAGCATCATCACCACCACCACCACCACCACCATCGTCTTCGTCATCGTCATCACCATCTGTCGATCGTGATCATCATCTACATCATCTTCTACTTCTTCGGTATCTTCTTCTTCCATCACATTATACTTTATCGGCCTTCCTCTTGGATCATGTCTAACAACAAATGACGAACCCTGTTTATGTGGAACCTTTGAGTAAAATACCTGCTCACATTGGCTTGGAAGAACATAGGGCTCATCCCCAACTGGTTCAAATGGCCTTGTATTAACCATTGTAAAACCATTATCATGTTCAATAATAGTTCTATCAGGATCATTTTTATTCAATCGTAGCCTATACCATTTGACGATGAACAAAACTAATTTGAAGGAATTAAAGTCACACTCAAGTATTCATCCAAAATGCCATAGTAATGATTTTGAGACTCTTGAGGATGTATGTGGTTTCTCGATGAAATATTTGTCACCTCAAAAACTGCAGTTATCCCAGAATCACAAGTTTTCTTCGTGTCATCCAACTTTTTGATGCGAAATTTATGACCATTGTGGCACAACATTGTGGTGTTTGACCTGCAATAAGTCAAACATGTAAAAATTATTGTATCATGAGTTGATAAAAATATGGGTGATTAATAAATTTATGTGTACCTGTTTATCTCTTAAAGCGTATGCTAAATCAATTTCCCTTTGCGTAACATTGGAATATCCATTACGATGAGCTTCTTTAACCAATGAACCCACAGCTTCCCATGTTGATGTGCGACTAGAATGTTGACAACGTTCAATCCATACCGTCATCCAATCAAGATTGTTTGCAATATACAAATGTAGTGCATCCCACTCTCGACCAACTATAAAAAAAAAAAATAGACGTATTACAACCGATTTATTTTGAAGATTAAGAATTAATTAAATACAATAACATCTTATAATCACCTCTTGCTTTCCTCAGTCTACCTTTCCCCGTCAAGTACTCCCCTTCAAATTTTTTAATGGGGTTGGGATCCCAAATGCGATCCACGTGGATCTTTGCTGCAAACTTAGGAAGATATTCAGAAATGTACACCATAGTTTGGTATACCATAGATCCCTCCACCATAGAACCCTTTGGATGTGCTCTTTGTCGAACCAAAGCCTTCAAAAATTTCAAGTGCCTCTCAACTATCCACATTGACCTAGTGTGTATAGGTCCACACAATTCAATCTCCTCAACTTGGTGTATGAGGTAGTGTTCTTGTGCATTGAAAAAAGTTGAAGGTAGACACTTTTGCATTTTAAACATAAGATGAAGATTTTTTCTCTTCCAATATTTTATATCTTCTTTATGGATTTCTTCACTTGACAACCACCTACAAGATATTCAAGACGCAAAAATATATATTACATAACAAGTAAAATAAATCGCAAATATAATATCTATACAACGAACTAAAAAAATATCACTACTTACCTCATGTATTTTCCAAGATCATATATGACTTGCTTGACATTATTGTCGAAGTGGTCTGGGAGAGATAGAGGTAGAACGTACTGCAACAATTATAAAATTATCTTTTCATTTTTTTCTAACATAATACAATGAAAAGTAGATGCGCAATATACAATTATATAGTAAATACATAAGAACAAGAATTACCTTAATGAAGGTATGGCAATCATGCATTTTCATCCCTGGCGCAAATTCACTTTTCTTTGATATGAGATTGTTTATGTTCGCAACAAATCCTATGGGAAATTGAATTTTTGTATGACTTCTTTTATAGCATTGCTTTGCTGGTCCATTAATAACCAAGGAAGGTCACTTATATTAATCTAGTCTCCATGGCTATTTGATTGAATGACATTTTTCATTGCATGATTTGATTCTTGAATGTCACTACAAATTTTTACAATTTTTTCTTTGTCACGCTTTCCATCCAATATTTTCCATAGTGTCTCTATTATATTCTTTCTAATATACATAGTATCAAACAAATGCACAATTTCTAACTGATCATAGTAGGGCAACCTACTAAATTGTCGAGGATAACGTTTTAGTCCCTTAGGAAGGTGGTCATTAATGTCTTGACGACCTTCATGATCATCAATCACATCATCAGTAAAAAAAAACACAATAGAAAAGATGTTTTATGACATAAACCATTAGATGCAATGGCATTACCTTGACGATTAATTCTACTATATTCCAACTTCCATAGGTGAGGTGTCAATCTTCATGGCTTTGATGTATTCTCTTCTTTCCCATTGCAAAGATGTTTTTTAGTATTTCGATACTTATGATTTTTATGGTGAAAGTGCCTATACTCATCGAACACCTGCTTTCCTAAACTTTTTGAATGATGAGATTTCATCTTTGGACCACAAACTGGACATGCAAATTTTCCCTTTGTTTGAAGACCTACAAGATACTATATAATTGGATTAAATATGTTAATTTTTTAAAGTATAATTATCATGCGCAACTTGAACATTATAACATACCACAAAAATGTGTTAGCCTTGGGGCATCGTGTATTGTCCATACAAGCATCACATGGAATTGAAATTGTCTTTGTCTATTGGTCTAGAGATGTCATACATAGTGACAACATTCCATAACTCCAACAACTCATTGATAAGAGGCTTAATATATACATTCATATCTTTAACTTGGTACTTACCTAATCGAATGAACAAAAACATTACATAATTATTATGACCATTTACTGCAATATTTATAATTAAATGTAGACAACTATTAAATGATAAAATACTTGGAACAATCATTGCCAACATTATGTGCTCCCTCTTTATTGACATCCATGGAAGAATGTTATTGTTGATAACAAAAACAGGCCACATTGAGTAAATAAATCTCAGCTCTCCAAATGGATTGACACCGTCTGCTGCCAATGAAAGCCTAAGATTACGAGGTTCTTCTTTAAAGTGTGGCCACTTTTCCTCTATGTCCATAAATGCTGAACCATCCGCAGGCATTCAAATAATGTCATCTCGACTTATATTGCGTGCATGGTAATCCATAAATTATGCCAAGCTAGTGCACTTGAATAATCGTTGCATACGTGGAATAATGGGAATATAACGAAGAACCTTGCAAGGCACGTTTTTTGTTATTTGATATGTTTGATATCTATTGATATGACATTCAGGGAATTCAGTTCAAAATTCATGTTATTTGTGATATATAATATGATCATTGGGACAAGCATCTATTGCTTGATACTCCATTCCAATATCTTTCATAATGGCAGATAATTATCGGTATGAATGAGGTAGAATATTTTATGGTGGTAACAAAAACTCACCTATCAATTTACAACAAAAAAATATAATTTGTTAATATAAAGAATATTAATGGTACATGATTCACCATTTATTAACTATAATGACATATATGACATACCTTAACATACGTGAGATTGTTATGTTGGATAAATCATTCATAATCTTTAAGCTCACCAACAACAATACAATGGAGAGAAGAGTTGTCTGGGAGCCTTCGTAAAGGGCCTCAGATGCCTTCTCAAGTAGAGGTAAATCATGAACAACATCAAGGTCATCTTCATCATCATGATCAGTTGCGCCAGTACTAAATGTGTCATGGATCAATGTATTTGTACCAACATCTTCAATTGTGTTTTGTGGCTCATGATCGTCATCTTCCATGGGATCATTATCTTCAGCTTCGATGTTAACACCTCCATGTTCCTCCACTTTGAAAACCATATTCTTTGAGTTGTGTTGATCCATATCATGTGCTCTGGGGTGCTCGACCTATATAAAATTGATAAACATAAATAAACCATGATCATGATCTCATCATCAAGTGATTTCTTATGTATATAAATTGTTACAATGATATAATAAAAAACTTACCAATGGATGATAATCATGTCCCCCTTCAATGTGAACATGAAACCTACAATGTTTCTTAGCTATTTTGATTAGAATTCTTCTAGTCTTTAACCCCTTACAAATTTTGTAGGGACAATAAAATTTTCCATCACCTTTTCTTTTCAAGTTAAACCACAATCTAGCAATTGTCTCCTTATTTTGTTATTCACTGATATTGTCTGACATAGTCTTTCTTCACAGGCAAAATAACCGGGCTATAGAACTGGTTATATAGAAGTTTAAATGTTAGTTATGAAATCACGTTTCAGTATAATATACCAAATTAAATTACTTGAACATAGAAATTATGGAAATTGAACCAAAACCATTTAACTCTTCTTTTTCATCTCAATACATATCTAATGGCTTTGTGGTGATTTAGAGTAGGTGATATGCTAATGGATTTGTGGAATGCAATCCTTGTATCATATCTTAACTTGACTAATGTCTAATTGGGGTAATCCATGAGTGTCTAATGTAAATTCAATATCAATGTTGTGAAGTCATCGAGAGTATGGTGATAGTCATCCTTATAGGATCCTCTCAATACTGTCCAAATCAGTCTAAAATGAAAGTACCTATCCATTCCCATGCTCATGCATACTTACATTACTAATGTTGTCATTTGTGTATCCTAAACATCCCAGAGACCTTATTTGACTTGCCTAATCAATGTAGTTGTTGTCCTAATATGAAATACTGAGTTCTACCCTTGCCTCTGCATCAAACTTCTCACATCATGTTTCTTCAACAAAACACACTATTTCGATCTCAATCTTTTTCAATACCCTCAATGGAGGGGCATGTATAATGGTTTCAACATACAAAGTCAATGATCATACAGTCCATTCTTCTAGACACCCTTGGATACATTACTTGGCTTCTAGGCTTGGGAAAACTAATATGAATTGATCCAACACCATGAGGATAGGGTCAAGTATCATGGCAACTAATCATAATATATGAAAATGGGGTTCACACCTAAGTGTTGGCTCTCAACAATTCCACACTTTCAAAATTGTCAGTCTCAAAAATTTTCCTATTGGTTCAACACTCATTGATGGCCACAAGGCCAAATCAATGTATCTAGGCTTCGAACTCCTTACTCTAGGCTTGGAGGACCCTAGACAAGGTCTATGAACACTCACTTGGTATTACAATATAAATAGCCTTCCTCTAGAACTTTGTTTGCAATGCACACATCATTGGTAATCATTGTTATGATGGATGGTCTATTAGGACAATAAATAAAATGCTTATTCTTTTTCCACCCTTTGAAACTACAACAAGGTATTTGACTTGACAGGGTCCCCACACATCACTTCAACACCAAATATTAGGCAATTCAACCTTTTGCCTTCTCAATGCATTTTGTTTGTTGTCTTTCACTGGTTTTCTCAGTTTGATACATAGGGATATCAGACCTTCATGGCATCATCACATGCACAAACTTCCCCATATGTCCCTATAAGTATAATATATTAACTAAATTTTGCCTAGCACTATCTAGTACATATTCTTGTGTCCTATCCATATAGGATTTTTGCACACCACACTATCATCCTTGAATCATGTGTATGATGCAGAGGTAGGGGCATGTATGATGGTTTCAACATACAAAGTCAATGATCATATAGTCCATTTCTCTAGACACCCTTGGATACATTAATTGGCTTCTAGGCTTGGGAAAAATAATATGAATTGAGCCAACACCATGAGGATAGGGTCAAGTATCATGGCAACTGATCATAATTTGTGAAGACAAGATTCACACTCATTGATGGTCATTTTCCAACTCACCTTGAGTCTACATGAGCTGCAGAAGCTTGTGATAAGTATGGATGATTGTCTCCTTCCAATATGTAGTCCTTTCATATTTTAGGTGCCTACACACTATGTTATTGTTAAGTATTGATGTAGTCTTAAGACATCTCATGACTCCATTACATGTCCACACTTGGGTTAACAAACACAACTCAGTCAAAACAAAAACAATATCACTACTAAAACTATGACTGTGACAATTAATACCCTTAGGATAGTCATAGAAATTTAATCTATTTCATTTGGTTTTGATCCACAAACTGACTATCTTGGGTATCATGCTTTTATGTCTCTGACATGACTCCTAGTAACTATATAAGGATCTTACTAGTCCTAGATCTATGCCTTGTCTTTTTTATATGGTTCCTAGTGAGAATATATGAGTCTTACTAGTTATAAATGTCATAACTTTGTGTTTTGCATGCTCCATGTGTGTTACCAATGTTACTCATATTACTCACTTTGTACTTCCATTTTATCACAATATTGTAGATTGACAATATCATAATTCTTGGGAACTACCACCTTTCCAAACTTGTAGTCATCTTGACTCTTCAATATCTTGGTGAAAAAATATTTGGTTTCTCCATATTTTCCCAAGAGTACATGAGAATAATTTCATACTCTTTCTAAGAGGGGGCTAAATATTGCATCATAAGTTGTATCTCTTTATAAATATAGACTAGGTTTGGACTCACTTTAGTGGTTGTGCCTTATTTATGCCTAATTGTACTTAGGTTTGAGAATGTTTTCATAAATTTAGTCCATTCCCTTATTCTCGATGTTTCTCATGGCTCAATTTTCTAGGACTAGGGTCTTGTGAACCCTTATTCATGGAAATTGGACCTAAAATTTGAAAGATGAATGTTGGATTCACAAATAGTAGGAATTTCAAAAAGTTCAATTTGAAAAGGTGCGAGTTGCATATAGATACAAGTCTATTTCTCATTTCAAACCCCTATCAACTCCAAACCACATCTACCAAATTTTCAATCAAGCAATTCAAATCAATTGAGCATAGATCTATAATCAAGGAACAAGGAATTCAAAGATACAATTGTCTTACATCAATTATGATCAAATACATTATGTTTTTCCATGATGAAAGCATACACTAACATGTTTTAGAAACATTAAGGCTTGTGTGGAACTTCATGCCAAGCATTTCAAAATTGAGGCATATTTGTCAATTTTGTATTTATATTTATGCACCATTCTTTACAACTTTTCACATGATTGTCTTGACAATGACATGGTTGTCACTTTATCTGAAAATATGCTTATCATTATTTTAAGAAATAACTCTTCTTTTAACTATTCTTATACCCTACAATGCATTGAATTGGCCTTGGTATAGTAGAAATCATCTTGCAATTCTTTCATAATGTTTTTAACTATTGGTAAAAATAGTACAATACATTCTAGGATCTCTTCAAATTTTGGTATGTAACTGTTTTTTGAGCTAAGGATAGCCTGTTTATAAACCGAATATTCCATAAGGCCTGCATAACAACTTTCTTTGCTAACACCTGGCCAAGATATAAGACAACTTATTTTAGCTTCCAACTAGTTTAGTATATAGCTTCCAACTGGTTGAAAATAGATTTACAAAATGGTCTTTATCATGTAATGCTATCTTTGTGCTTTCTCATTGTTATTATTTAGTTCACCATAGACTTCATACATTAACATATAATGGTGGGAATAAACCTTTGTCTATTTATATAAAATATATATCCCAATGGATTGCATCTTGACCATCACAAAATTAGGCCTCCATGACCGCCACAATGTCCACATCCCTTTTTAAACGGTCATGTTTGCTCTTCTTGGTTTCAAATCTACCTTATTGTTGTAATCTTCTATAAGACTCAATTTTTTTGGGAATCACCTTCATCAATGTATCAATGCTCAAGTTGAACATCTTTTTTTAGGATTTCTTCTCTATATCATGATAGGAGTTGTTATTGCTACTTGGAATGTGATGTCTTCCCTTTTCATTGGATTGTCAATCATTGTAGTTTTCTCCATATCATCATGGACTAACTTGTGCTCCCTGTTATACTTATTTGTCTCATTCATTTAGACCACAAATATGACATCCTATCATGCTTTTTCAAAGGATCTAAATGACTATTGTTTCCCTTGTATTGAGATCCTTAAGTCTATTGCTGACAATTTGTCTCTTGGTATCCAAAAATTTCTACCAAAATTGACTATCTTAAAAACTTTATGTTCTTTGTACTGCTGCTCTACTTTGCTTATTTAGACCGAGTAATATACTCTTTTTAAAACAAAACCTATGCACACACTGCTAGTTTCACATATGATTCCACAACCTCATCATATTTTGTCCATTCATCCTCTCACCCTAAACTATCATGTATTTGATGCTCATTCTTGTTTGCTTGACTAAGCCAAGATCACACTTCACATTGTTTATAGGGCTATTGTTTGATTCCTTGTGTCACAACCATCTTTTCCACTATTATTAGTGACTTTTCTCTTTAACCTTTCATTTTTTCAAACCATTTACATAGTCATTACTAAATAATTATAGTATTGTCATGTCTGCATGTTGTCTTGGACCTATAACAATTTCTTCTTATTATATCACTGTCACTTTTGGTCACTAGGTTAATTCTTTAAAGGACTTGGTCTTGTAATGGAGCTACCCTTAATTACAAATAGATGAACTTTTTAATTCAGAAACAAACACTAGAGCCTCAACTGGTGACTAAGATTGTAGATCACAATGAACAATGACAAATCAACCCAAGAGTGTATGCATTCTCTTCAAACTGTTGTAGAATGGTATAATACTTCAGATCAGCAAGATCATAGTATCAAATGATGTTGACCAATAGTCACAAACTTTCTAAAAAATTTATTCCTCGATATGAGTGATATTAGCAGGTAATGACATGGTATGGCTATGTTCTTCTTTGAGAATTGTGGCTTCTCATAAAATGAAATAAACTCCTTCAAATGAAATTAAGAAGTCTGAAGTCGATTAGAATTCTAAGTTTCCTCTATCAATCCTATAATATAATAAGGTACCAACAAGTGTTTAAGATCTACTTCACTGATGTCCTTTTGTTCCCGATTTAATGAGAAAGCTCTAAATTTTAAGCAATGAAATATATGACTAGCTTGTTATTTATGGAAGAAGCCTCACAAAGCTTGCAATGTGGACAAGATTTCTCCTATTCTTCTGCAATATGGGAAAAACTGAACATCAACAACCAAGGCATGGGGGAAACATTAAAAGACTTATGATGATGTTGACCTAGGAACAACAAAGCATGAGTAGTTGTGAAATGCAGTGGATAGCTCAAGAAATGGGTGGGACGCAAGTAATTCATCATATATGCAAATCAATGAATGAAGGTGAAGATTCAACTACCTCAAATGGTGAAGATTCTACCCAAGCAATTCCTCATATTATGAAAATTTGAAATTCCTCATGCAAATATTATGCAAATCCGAAGATTCAATGAATGAAGGTGAAGATTTATCAATTCATCATATTATGCAAATCCAAAATGAAGGTGAAGATTATACCTCGATTGGTGTGTGTGCAAAAGTACCTCGAATGGTGAGTGTGTTGTTTGATCTTGCCAGGGGTTGAGGTCGACGCGGAAGCCTATGCGAGATTGAATGCACAAATGAATTGCCCTCTTTTTTTTTTTTTAAAGTAATGCCCATTGTCATCGAATTTTCGATGAACCTGGGCACTTTTTTGAAAAAAACAAATTTCATTGCTAATGCCTTCTTTGTCGAAACCAAATGTGAAATTACCGTCGGAATTCCGACGAATTTGGGCATTTTAAAAAAAAAAAAAATCAAATTTGGTCGCAATATACCTTCTCCGTCGGAATTCTAGACCAAATGTATTAGTGAGTACATTAATCTAGTTATCAAATGACAAAGATTTGATGAAGAAGATTAAATTCCAAGCATTTTTCTTTCCATGGAATTGTATAAGTCTACTAATTTGCCTTAAATGAGATAGATTTGATGGATATGACCTCGTCTATATGATTGTTTGTATCAATATGGTTATAAACATGTTGATGGATTTGGTTCTAGATATGAACCCAATAGTTTAACATCTTAATTACTAGTTTGGGTTTAGTTGTGTAGGTACGCCATTCTTTATATGATTGAATTGATTTTAAGTATGTTCATTAAAAAATTATCACGGGACATAAATTTGCATGACTACCCCAACAACAAAGAGGAGATTAAAAAGTGGGTCTTAGAGAAATTTAGGAATGTCATGTGGATAAACCAGCTAGGGAGGAAAAAAGTGTACTATATTAAAGCATTCAACCCTACTTGGGCGCATGAGGAAAAAGAATATTTGAGATATGTGACCAACGGTAAGACCAAAATTCTAATTGCACAATTAAGGACTGGATCTCACCATTTGAGATGTGAAACTGGTAGATGGAAGGTGCCTAAAGAAGAGTGGGAGGAAAGAGCATGCCTATTTTGCAGCAAGAAGATAGTAGAAACATAATGGTATTTCATTTGAAGTGTACAACATATGAAGACATTCACAGCTAGTTTGGGAATGAATTAAAAGTAGATAGTTTGAACGAGATTTTTAAAGAGTCAAGACTTCACAAAACAACAAACCTCTTAACCAAGATTCACAAGAGAAGATCCAGCATGGAAAAGAATTTGAAACTGGGATAAGTTGAACCTGTGGGTCCCTTAGGCCATTGGGTCTTGTGGACGTCATTAAAAATAATTCATTCATTCATTCATTCGTCTTAAGCAAGAATTAAATCTAGAATACAACATAATAAACAAAAAAATATCATATGCTTCAAAGGACATGAAGTCTTTCCCAACGTGCTCTTCTTTAGTTAACGACATCTCTGGCTTGCTTCACGATCCTCTGACCATGGTTGGCTCTCCTCATTTTCTCAAACTAGGATGCTTGTGTAGGCTCATGTTGATTCATAGGGAATTGCTTCTAGTGTTTAGAATCCCGTCCATTCGGTTCTGAAATCTCTGAGTCCTTATCTCGCTAATTTATGAGTACAACATACTTTTGCATCAGATCACTCCTTGGGTTCTGGCACTCCACTCTGTTGGAATATATTAATTTCAACCATGACGAAATATTACACCATAGACCAAATCCATAGTCCAATCTACCAAATCTGATCTATATCATTTAAAGTAATGTTTATCTTATCTACGTACATTGGTTATAAATAAGATACTTACTCCCAATTGAGTCCAGCTCCATAGAGTTGTAAGAGGTTGTCCAAAACAATGATATGTAATGGTGTGTATATTTTGTGAAGAGCTGAAGCTCTGTCAGAAGTTTTTTGAAATGCAACATGTTGTTCTATTCAATATAAAATGGTTTGTTCTATCTGATGTCTACAAGTAATATTAGAGCCAATGATGGATACTCCTAGAGATCTTGGAGACCCAAAAAAAATTGGATGTGTTCATGTAGTGGAAGGATGTTTTTGTTCCAAAGAACAGATCAAAGATTTATGAAATCACCCAAGTGCTTGTGAAATTCAAGGAGAGATCAAGCCTGAAGGTTAATAGACTCAACGAGAGAGCAAGCCTACATTGAGCCACTGAATTGGAAGTTACTGTTGCGGGTTGAGCTAGAGTTGAACACCATCAACTTTTGTGCCTGGTGAATTTAGGCCAAGTGACCAAGCAAGGATAAATGCAGATCGAAGAAGTAAGAGCCGCCACAACGATCAGAAGGTTGCTTGTGATGGAAAGAAGGAGTGAAGCCATTGTAGGAGACCAAGAAATGAGTCTAGAAAGTCGCCCAAGTTGAGATTATTTCGTGATTGAATTGAAGCCCATCAAAATTCTATCTTGACATTAGATAGTACTATGATGGATTATCAAATTATTTATTTGTTAGCCATGGTCATTGGCATTGTGTTTGTGTATCTTTTGTTTTAGTTTGTGCGAGGTGTGATATGTGCGTGGAGAGAAAGATTTAATGAAGAAAAAGACGTTGTTATTCTAAAGCCGCAGGAGTTTGAGCAGATCAAAATCTGGAAAGCTTGGAGAAAAAATACTGGAAGTGTTCAATGTTGTGTAAAGAATCCATAGTAGTGGAAGCAAGCTATCACCAAGTTTATGAGAGAGATCCAATGTCTAAAGGAAGGTTGAGTGAGAGTGAAAGATTATAGAAGAGCATATTTCAAGTCTACAAAACAATCTGTTGAAGTCAAAGTAGTCGATGAGCAATGATGATAGAAGCGATCACAAGCCAAGTTGCAGTTGATGAAAAAGGACTGGCCTCAGTGAAGGAGTAAGGCTGCCACCACCAAAGTTTGTCAAAGATGAAGCCTACAAGGTATATCGGTATAGAAGACTGCAGATCTCTAGAACAAAGGTTGTTGATAAAGGAGATTTGAATATGAAAGGAGGATATGAAGTTGTCAATGGATTGAGGAAATAATATGGTTGAATGCTACAACATTGTGTTTCTTAATGGAAGCAATGTATGTAGCCAATAGAGCCCACTAAAGTTAGGATCTCCTAGCACCCATAGTATGACTCTATAGGAGGTGCAGAGGAAATGCATGTGTTTCATACCTGAACCGAAAATGGACTGGTTATCAAGAGAGCCAGAGCTCATGGTAAGAGCATCCTAATAGAAGCATGGGATTTCCTAGGTTCGATCACTAGTATTTGAAGATTCGAGATGTTGAAGCATTAGTGAATGAAACTATGGAAAACAATTAGAATGCATAATTGAAATTAAGGGGGAGTGTTGGAATATATTAATTTCAACCATGTAGACATATTACACCACATACCAAATCAACCGTCTAATCAACCAAATCTGATCTATATCATTTAAAGTGGTGTTTATCTTATCTACTAGACCTGGCCAACATTCTAGATATTTCTATGTTATTTATTGATTTGGCCAACATTCTAGATATTTCTATGTTATTTATTGATAACTCACCCTCACAACTACTGTGTAGACCAAGGTTTCGATGTTAATCCCCTCACATTGGTTATAAATAGAAAATTGCTACTTACCCCCAGTTGAGTCCAACTCCATAGAGTTGAAAGAGGTTGTTCAAAACAACAATATGTAATGATGTATGTATTTTATAAAGAGATGAAGCTCTGTCAGAAGTTTGTGAAATGTAACATGTTGTTCTAGTTAATATAAAATGATTTATTCCATCTTATGTCTACACACTCATTGGAGGGCTTTTAGCCTTAGGAGGCCAACTTTTTTGCCCCTCCTAGGATTTCTTCAAAGGCATCTCCCTCTGTCATTCGAACCCATGACTTCTAGCTAGGGTTTGGGAGTGGTTCATCTAGATCGATGATTTAGGGCATTAAATCCTCTCTCCACAATGCTTCATTGCCTACAGTTGATTTGGGTTGCCTTTCCAATAAGGAGGAAGCACTCCACAAAAGAAATTTGTTGGTCTATCAATTTCACAAATTTTGGCCAAGTTTGGCTGATTTGAATAAATGGGTTTCTTAACATGGACAATCATTAATTGAAGAAAAAATTTACATTGGACCATGTGCCAAGGGTTTCTTCTATGTCGCATGTGAGTTATCAGAATACACAATCGTGTTGCTTCAGTAGAGCCCATGATACTGGAATAATTCTTTCGTGGGCATGAAGCCTTGGTATCCAAATTTCAACCCCTTCACTGATACATTTTTTACTTCTCCAATTTGGGTGCAACTACCAAACCTACCTTTGCATTTCTTGGAAGTTTCATGCCTACATGACATAGTTAACTCTATTGGAAAATTTATTTTAGGTCCAAATGCTTAAGATGAGCATTCTACTTTTATTCTTTTTTCTTCCTACACATTTGCACAAATTCTTGTGGAAATGGATTTTCCCCAACCCCTTGCACTAAAATTTATATCAAATCTAGCTCCAAGACTTGGAACCCAACGTTAGCCTATGAGGTTATTTTTTTAAAATGCAAGTGATGTTATGAAACTGGACATAAGATAGAGGAATGGTATAAATCTTCTACTTGCTCAATAAATTATGGTTCAAGGAAACAAACTAGATGGAAAGGGGTTAAACCTAGCAATCAACACATTTCCCCTTTTGTATTAAAAATGTGCCGACTTGGAGCCTAAAGAACAATGCAGGTCAAGTTTAGTTGAGAAAGAATTTGTAGTGGCTTTGCCTCTTGAAGTTAGTTCTACTAATAAACTAGAAAGTATAAAGGCCCAATGCAAAAGGCATACAACATTGATTGAGAGTTCATCTTTGGAAAAGAACAACTCCCGCTACTTGGTTGATGCCCAAATTTGTGACTCAACAACCTCAGTTTTGGTGGCCAATCCACTCTTAGCTTTTGATTTGGACTCCCAGTAGTCTTCTAGGGTGATAAATACTACTTCTTAGGGTTCACCTAAATTTCTAAAGGATCCTATTGAGGGAGACAGTGCTAATGCATGACATAATGCCGAAAAAAAAAATTCCTAACAAAAGTGTGTAAGTTAGCAGCAAAATGATCCTTCAATCACACACCAAATATGGGGCTTGACCAATTAGCAATGGTATTTTAGTTTGTGGTTTGCTTTCTCTAGCAATAGAGTAGATTTTTTCTCTAATAGTGGCATCAGAGACTAGTAGGTAGTATTTTGTTTTTTTGGAATGTATGATGATGCATTATCTGTGTCCTGTGTCGTGAACATGGTTGGCTTTATATGTAACTTTATTTTATTACTGATAAAATTGTTCAATGTTGCTTCAAGGTTAGACTGTGTGAAAAAATTTCACACCATCTAACCCAAAAGCAACATTGAATGTCATTAATTAATAAAATTTATTGCAACCTGAGTTGTGTATTTTATATAGATATATGTATGTATATATATACATATGCACCCATCAATGTGCGCGCACACACACACACACACATTATAAAAATAAAAAAATTGCTTTGATATTCATTTGTCAAATTTGAATGTTCTGATAGATTCATTGTTCAATATTAAACTAATAAAACCAACAATCAATGTTATAGGGTTTTTATAAACATTGTCATAGTCATCATCATATACATTAAATGGTTCAAGTAGATTAAAAAAACCACAAGAAGTGTCATTAACACTCATGATAAAAGTATACTAGCTATTAAAATCCTCAAAAAATGAATTTTGTTGGATAGTTGAGGCATCCAAGTCAATATGCTCTATCTTTGCATCCTTCAACTTCATTGTGTATAGTAGTTTTATTTGTGCAAAATAACACATAAGTTGGAATGCATACAACCTAACTCCTATTTCTTTGTTATACCAATTGGTTATAATATATTGAGTGAATGAAGAAGTGTTATTTCGATTTCACTTAAATGAAACTACTGCTAATATATTAAAGAAAAAATAGAGAGACCATAGAATTATAAATGAAACTTCAAACCTAAAATTTTAAAAAAAAATTATGTGGATATTATGATTCTTGTGTTATAAGTAGATGATTAATTATCAATATTCATGATCTAAAGTTTCTAATGAGAATTAATAAAGCAGTTTGATATGACCAATCTTACTCTTCTACATTTCTTCTTTTTTCTTTAGGTTTACTACTGTATATGGTGAAAAGTGATGATGACAAACTATTGTAAAACCATAAAGATCCAACCACAAATAATCTAAGTCTTACAATGAAAAATTCACCAATACCAATAGAGATACCTAATATCATGCAAATAAACAATAACAAAACAATATTACCATTCACATGTCAAGTAGGGTTTCAATCTCCATTATCTCCTATCTCCATTGATCTTGTTTGATATATTTGCTCTCATATTTTATGTGTGCATGGGAGCTCAACAAAGAATGGATTGTGGTTGATAGATTGATCGCAAGAAGGCTTGATTGACACAGTTGTTAGGTGATTAGACGATTAGGGTTGATAATGAAGGAGAGTATCCTCTTATATAGAATACATTGTAAGAAATGGAGGGATAATATTAAGAGGTGTAAAGATAAATGCTCGGCTAGGATTAAAAGGTAGGTAGAGGAAATAATTAAATGATAAAGGGGGTACTAGGTAAGAGAAGAATTAAGAGATGAATGACATGTGTCATGGATAGAAAAGGCTAATGAATTAATTAAATAAATAAAGATTTATTTAATTAATAGAAGAAGTGAGATCAATTAAATAAATAAAATGTTTATTTAATTTAGGAAAAGTACAATTTAAATAAATAAAAGTATTTATTTAAATGAGGAAAGCCTTAGAAGAGGATTAATGAATTAATTAAATAAATAAAAATTTATTTAATTAATAGAAAAATTAGGATAAAATAATTAAATAAATAAAATTATTTATTTAATTAGACATGACAACTTTAAGTGTCTACAACTACAATTATAATGTGATCTTACTTAAATTTTTAAGTAGAAGATGCTCTTAATTTTATTCAAATATTTGGAATGACTTAGTGTATTTTTTCTCCCAGATCATTTTAGTTATATGTTGTACTATATACCAATTACATTACTATAGTAGTTACCATTATTTTATATCAACAGTTAGTTGGTAATATTTTGTACTTGGAAAAGTTCTCTTGATCCTTCCTTTGTGGTTCAACTTGTCTATTGTTTCTCTCAAGAGTCTCATAGGAATCATTATAAAGTAGCCACATTTATATTAAGGTATATTTATGACACATCCAATTTGGGATTGAATAGGCTTGTGACATTGATGATCAAAATTCTACTTCTAGCTTTTTTCCTTTTGCCTTGATTCAAGTATGATTGCATTCTCAAAATATGCAAAAAAAGCTATTGCATTATCAAATCAATACATATTAAGTATCAATTTATAATTTTAGCTAGCTATGAGACTCTTTGGTTTTTCTAGTTAATTGTCAATTCTAGATTTCCTAGATTGATCATCCCACTACCCTTTAGTATGACAATCAAAGTGACATTCACATTTCACACAATCAAATAGAAAACAAATGAGCTAAGGACATCAAAATCCATATGCACTTCATTAAAGTACTTATCTAAGATGGTGGTTTTAGCTTGGAGTAGTTTCTTACTAGGGAGTAGGTTGTTGACATTGTTACTAAGCCTTTGCCATTGCCTCATTATCTTTAATTACTATCAATAATTAGGGAGAATAAATTTTTCCTTGGGGGCTATTCTTGAGTCCTCCTTTTTTTAATTTTTCAATTTTTATTTACAAATTTTCTCTATTTTATAGATTTTTTTCCTATGAGTTATCTACTTTTCCCCATCTATGAAAGATTATTTATACTTGAGTATCTTATTAGGTATTATTGTTGGGATCAATCTTTACATGTTTGCATTTCTTTTTGTACCTCCTTAAGTTCCACTCTAATTCCACAACCTTTTTCAACATCTTCCCCACATTTTTCAATTGGGAGCTTTAGAATAAAAAATGGAATTGATAAAACCATAATCAAAATTGTTTTTTTCTTCCATGATTTTGCAAGTGCCATGGTGGTAGCTCCAAAATGGAATCAAAATGGTGGTAGCTCCAATACAGGGATTTACATTTATTTGTTGTAGATGGAGGCTTTTATAGTTGTACATTACTAAAATTATTCTTTTCTTATGAAAACAAATCATATCAATAGTAATAGTTGTAATTTAGAATTTCAGAACTTTGATAGTTTAGGGAATTGCTGATTTTTTTCCTCACTATATTTACTATAACACTCAACGAAGGCATATTGTGGATCTAATTATTTTGGTCTGAAATCGCTAACACTTTTAGTTTCATTGGATATAAAAAAAGGTTATGTAATTGTATTCATTTTAGTTTGATCTTGGATGGGACTTATATTATTTTAGGATTTTATTTGATGTAGAAGAGTTTACTCTTTGTGAAGGTGCAATGTTGTATTTTATGAAAAATTGGGTTGACAGAAAATTCTTGGCTCTAATTTTATAATTTGTATTAAGAGATAATATTGTGAGATCTTTTGTGATGATCCTTTAATAGTTGTAGTTTCCTAAATGCTACAAATGTTTGTCATTTCTTAAATTACAAGTTGATAATAATATTTTTTGTAAGTAAATTGTAACATATATTCAAGTAATGGATTGCAAACTTAAATGTGGACCATCAATCTTATAATATCTTTAGGTTAATTATATCTTCTTCTTTTTTTCACTTCTTTTAGATTGAATTCTAGATATTTTGAATTTTATTTTGTTGGAACTTGGAACATAGATATATTTTTGGGAAAGTGGGGTTATCCTTCCAAAAATAGTTACCAATTTGTTGGTTGTGAAAAGCATAGAAAATATTCATGAACAAGTTAACCCAGTTGATTTTTAGTTTTTTAAACAATATCAACTAGATATATGTTATCAAATTATACATTAAAAATGTAATATAAGTTTGATGCTTGTAAAGTGCATCTATCATTAAATGAAAAATTCTTAACTAGTTTGAAATGTTTTATTCAAGAGACAATTTTAAACAAGAACATATATTGGAATAATAAAAATTAAATGATATACTGTGAGGTTTCAATCCAAACCTATGTCAAGCCACAAAACCATTCTTCCATACAATAAACTTCTTGAAGATAGATGGAGGAACGCCTGTAGTAGATCATTTGAATGCATTCAATATGGTTGTTGCACAATTGACATCCATTGGTATAACTGTTAATGAAGAAGAATGTTGTATGTTGTTGTTGTGTTCCTTGCCTGACACATGGGACCACTTAGTAATGGCCAATGGGAGTACTACTACCCAATTTAAAATGGATGAGGTAGTTGCTTCACTTTTGTCAGAAGAGATGTGAAGGAAGTCATCTGAGATGGCTAAAGAGGCTCTCATTGTTCGAGCCAGATCAAAGGAAAAAGACAAAAAGAAAGACACGAAGTCCAAATTCAAGTGACAAGAAAGGTCAATATCTCCGGGAAAGAAGTCCAAGGTGAAATGTTGGAACTATGGGCAGAAAGGCCATATTCAAAAGGATTTCAAAGAGGAGAAGAAAGAGAAGAAGAAGAGTACTTTTGATACCAAGTCTTCTCAGAGCGATGTAGATGGATTTTTAGCAACTTTAACAATGCCTACATATGATGATGTAAGATTAGTTGATTCAGGGGCATCATTCCATATGACATCTCATAAAGAGTGGTTCTCAAAGTATGAACCATATGCTGGTGGAAAGGTGTTCTTGACGAGTGATTCAACATTGGAAATACTAGGGAGAGGAAGAGTCAGAATCCAGTTCCTAGATGGAAGAATAAAGGGAATCGATGGAGTTCTTCATATACCAAGTCTCGCTGGAAATTTAATCTCTGTTAGTAATCCAAATGATGTTGGAGTTCAGGTAACTTTTGTGTTTTTTGGTTGTAAGAGGACTAGAGGGTCTATTGTATTGGCTAAGGGTGAATGCATTGGGACTCTATCGAAGTTAGATGCCAAACCCGTATGCTGTAATAATGTCTCTATAAAGTTTGAAAAAATTATTGTGCTAAAACATGATGTAAACTCTATTGGAGTTAAACTTCCAGCAAAGAAAATGATGCTCTGGCATTATAGGCTTGGCCATATTGGTGAGAAAGGTTTAAGAACCTTGAAGAATAAAAACCTGGTAAATGAGTTGATAGATTGTACTCTTGAATTTGATTTATGCAAACATTGTATATATAGAAAACAAAACTGTGTTTTGTTTTATTCGAGTTCTCAAAAATCTTCTAGTGTATTGGACAATGTCCACTCTGATGTTTTTGATCCCGTGGATGTTCCCTCTTTGTCTAAGTCAAGGTATTATGTATCGTTTATTGATGATTACTCAAGGAGGGCATTTGTTTATTTTTTGAAAAGTAAATCAGAAGTGTTCAGTCGATTTAAAGAGTTTAAAAATCTTGTTGAAAATCAGATTGGGAAAAAAATAAAATGTTTAAGAACAAACAACGGTGGTGAGTATTGCAATGCAAATTTTGACAAATATTATTTAGACCATGGAATTAAGAGGCATAAGACTCGACCTTATACTCCTAAAAAAAATGGAGTTGTTGAAAGCTTGAATTGGTATTTGATGGAGAAAGAAAGGAGCATGTTAAGTAGTGCTGGTCTAGAACAAAAATTCTAGGCTGAGGAAGTTTCTACAATGTGTTACTTGTCGAATCATTCTCCTACTTCAAATTTGGTTGATAAAATTCCTATGGAAGCATGGTTAGGTAAAAATTCCTCTTTAAGATATCTTCGTGTCTTTGGTTGTGAGACATGCACTCATGTGCCTGAAGTAAAAAGGTCAAAATTGGATATCAAAGCTGAAAAATATATCTTCATTGGCTATAGCATTGGTGTGAAAGAATACAAGCCTTGGAATCTAGTTATTGAGAAGTTGTTGTACACTAGAAGTGTTATCTTTTACGATTTGAAACCTGTCTTAGTAGATCTACAATTAGGAAAGACATAAAATAGAAAAGAAGTAGTTGAAATTCCTCTAGCTCCAAAAAAAGAGGAACTACAAACTCCATGTGTGCTTAGAAATGAGGAGAGCTCAAGCAGCTCTAAAAATTCAGAAGAAGAACAAGAACAAGAACCTTCACCTCAGTTATTGAGGACCTATTTGCATTAGAATGGCAGCAACCTGATAGGTACAGTTATTCACTAGAAAGGTTTGGATATTTGATGTTGGATGTAAATTGTGCCTATGCTTTGCTTACTGACACAAATGAGCCTAGGACTCTAAAAGAGGCTATCAACATGTCTGATTCAGATTCTTTGTTGGAAGCCATGAATGATGAAATGTCATCATTGAAGAAGAATGAGACCTAGGATCTGGTACCCCTGCTTAAAGGTAGAAAGCATGTGGGCTATAAGTGGGTGTTTAAGAAGAAATATGGCCTGGATGGTAGTATTAAAAAGTAAAAGGTGAGACTGGTTGCAAAGGGGTATTCTCAAAAGGAAGGTATTGATTATGGAGAAATCTTCTCTCCTGTAGCTAATCTGACATCCATTAGATTTATTTTGTCACTTGCAACAACAAATGATTTTGAAGTTGATCAAATGGATGTGAAGACAACTTTTCTTCATGGTAATCTTGAAGAAGAGATTTATATGTCTCAGGTGCAGGATTTTGTGGAGAAAGGTAAAGAACATCTAGTATGTAAACTTAAAAATTCTCTTTTTGGTTTGAAACAATCTCCTAGAATGCGGTATCAGAAATATGATACATATGTTTTAGCTTTGGGATTTGTGAGGTTTAAATCTGATCATTGTGTTTACTATAAAGTTGAAGGTGACCGAATACTTATTATTGCTTTGTATCTAGATGATATGTTGTTCATTGGCAATGATAAGTGTATTGATCTCAGATTTAAAATCTTAGTTGTCTTTGAAGTTTGAAATCAAAGATTTGGGGGTAGCAAATACATTCTAGGAATGGAAATAAAAAAAAGATCTAGTAGAAATATTTGGCACAACCAGAGAAAATATATTACTAATGTTCTTGATAGATTTAATATGTCTGATTGCAAGTAGCAAATAGTTGCAATCGTGCAAGGAACAAAACTATCTATTAGTGATAGTGCAAAATCTCAAGATGAGATTGATGATATGAAGAAGGTACCTTATGCAAGTGTTGTTGGTAGTCTTATGTATGCAACGGTCTGTACCAGACTAGACATTGCCCAAGCAGTGGGAGTACTTAGTATATTTTTGGCAAATCCACGTAGGTCGCATTGGGATGCTATGAAGAGAGTTTTTTGATATTTGAGGGGAACTTCAGACTTTGCTTTGTGTTATGATGGTAAATCGGTTGATTCACAAAGGACTCTTAGTATTCGTGGGTATGTGGATTCTGATTGGGCAAGGGACATTGATAGGAGAAGGTCCACCGATGGCTATATGTTCACATTGTATGGTGGTGCTATTAGTTGGATGAGCAAGTGGCAAGTTGTAGTCGCTTTGTCCACTAGAGAGACAGATTACTTGGCAGCAACTTGTGCTTGTCAAGAGGTCATTTGGCTAGAGTGTGATTTGTTTGGAAAAAAATCCTACTTTCCATGCCAGGACAAAACACATTGATGTGCAATATCACTTTGTTCGTGACATGGTGGAAGATGGAAAGGTAATTCTGAAAAAGGTAGACACTCTAGAAAGTGTTGCAGATGTATTGACAAAACCTATGAGCACAACTAAGTTCAAATGGTGTGCAGATTCAATGGGTCTTGGCACCCATGGTTCTCCGTGACATTTGAAAGTGATTGGTAGTCTAGTGAATTCCTTTTCAAGTGGGAGTTTGTTGGATTTTGTGCCTCGAATTCACTTGACATGATCAACTTCATTCTGGTCTAGATTTGTTTGAACTGTTTTTCCATGTTGTACTTTTTGATGTAATCTAACCGTAGTTAGACCAATGGAGATCATGTCAGAGTGACTTGGGTGGTCAGAGAGTGTTATGCCGATGCAAGGAGTCAGGCCGATAGAGGTCATGTCGGTGTGACTTGGCTTGTCTGAGAGTGCTATGCCGATGCAAGGGGTCAGTCCGATGATTTCCTGTCGGTCTAAGTTTGTGGGAGTTGTGCAGATGAGTGTTTGGAGGCCATGGGTGTTCAAATGGGTCAGTGGTCAAAAGTTTCTCTCGTGGACAGTTAAAGGAGTTGAGCTCTTGTAGTTTAATGCCTACCAATTCATGATCAGGAGGAATGTGGGATAATGTACAATCCCATGAACATAGATTGGTCGACAGTTGGGCTCCCCGACGGTTGAACAAACTAGATGGTTGAACTGTACTTGTTGGAGATCAATAGGAACTCAATGCGTACAATGATACAATAGGGCTCTTAGTGGTTATCATGTTGTTGATTGAATGATTGTAATGTTTGTCTTGTGAGGTTGATCTGAAAGTATGAGAATGAATACCTATGAAGGAGGAATCATAAACGTTATTGTAATCTTTTGTTTATTGTGAATAAAATGATCTTTCTTTGATGGTGGGTTTTTCTCCCGTAAGGGTTTTCCCACGTAAATCTGGTGTCCATTCTATGTTATAATTGTGTGTTTATTTTGTTTATTCATTAGTGCACATCTTGATGATTTATGATTTGAATTTAAAGACACATTTGCTTAATTCCCCTCAGAATTGACGTTAGGAGAGTGTTTTCCGCACTAAGCTTTCCTTACAAGTTTTCAGTGAATGCCCTTTCAAAGCCAATGGTAAAGCTAAGCCTGAGAAATAAACTGACCTTCTAGCACATGCTTGAGATTATTTAGGTAGTTGACCTCAACAACAATCTTCTAGTGATTTACAATTAGGGCTTTTTCAATCAGTCGTCCCTAAAACAACTAACCTTGTCTCATAACAAATTTACTTTCATCTAGTTGCCTAGAAATTATGGGACTAACACATATTTGGTTCATTTTGACATGCTATTTTTTTCACTGTACCAATTGTTGGCTATTTGCTTGCCTTATTGTTTACTTGAGTTATCTATCCAAAGCCAACTTTGTATTATTCTATATTAAAATCACATTATTCTTAGTTACTTAACTTTTTGTATTAGTAGTGGAACTATGAAAATTTTCTTTTATCAAAACCAAAATCCGATTTATGATTTGTTTTCATAACCATGTTAAGGGCACAAATTATTATTACTTTGTATTGTGAAATCAAATCTTCAAAAATTGTATTCTATAATAAGCAAATAAAAAATAAAAATAAAATTGCAGTTTTCTGATTTTGACAAATTAACTTTTAAGAAGGCTTTACTGTAAGTATTTCCCAAAATGTGTTTTGTACAAACTCTGATCTTGATTATTTTGTCCTGATCTTCAATGTATACGTCTAAAATATTACTTAATTTTAATTGAAGTTCACATGCTCAGACTTGGCTCAACTCGTCAAACCAAAAAAAATCTCTCAAAATATTTCAAATGTATTTTGCTTTGTTTTAAAATATTATAGATCTTATTCATAAACTTATATCAGCTTTAAACTTATGGTAGCAGCACAATCCAAACATGTTCATTGACTACATCGCAAAGGAATACTTTACTTTTCTTTTTTCTTATATTTTGTTCACAAAGGGCCTGCCCATACCTGGGATGGCATGAGACATCGTCCCTGCATTTCTAGAACATTTCCTTCTCATGATAGGTGTTCTGGGATAGCTTTGAGACATTTTGGAGGCCCCCATCTAACATAAATTAAAGAACTTTAAAATAATAAGACATACTTTTCTATGAGCAAAAGATAATAATTATATGGTAACAACTTATTTTATAATGTCTAGAATATACAAATATCGAAGTCCATGCATGTCTAGATAAGAAAATTGAGTTCTACCATTAGTCAAAGACAATGGGCTCTTGAAACTCCAAGGAGGACTTTTTAGTGTGAAAAAAATTGTTATGTTTTTAATGCAAGTCTCTAAGTCAAGGAGGGATTTCAAGCTGAAATAATGAATTACCACATATGAAGATTTAATCCTTAGAGAACCTTCTAGAATTATAAGTTAACGTGTATAAGGACACACAACTCTTACAACATATTCACAAGGATTGTTGCAGTCTCAAAGGCTTAGTCAACATAAATATAGTTTTGGTAAGTAGTACAATTTAACAGTAACTCATGTGAGTCATCCATGTTGTTGGTCAATATTGAACTGTATAACTCCATAGTTTTGGACACTCCTTTATTAGGCACTCAAAGCTTACATAGAAAATATATCCTATCCATAAACCACTAATTTGAGTTGTCTTGTGAAAATAGGAGAGCATTTTATATTCAGGTAGGTAAGGTACAAATCTTGCTCCATAATCAATTAATGGTGGACATATTATGGTGCACGAACTCTACATCATCTTCAATTTATTTTATTATTTTTTCTAATGGAATTTAGGACTTTATAGAGGACACATGCTAATAGAGTTAGGGAACTCTACCTCCATGACTACAATTCCTAATGTGTCTAGGAGAAATGGTTACAAAAAGAGATATCGTGTGTTTCATCTATATGGGAAAAGAAAGCTTCTCAAACATATACCATACAAATCAGTGAAAATGTTGGTGGAACAATCAAAAGAGACTGCCTTGAGATGGAAACACAATGATCAATCCCAAATGCATATGATATTTCATTGGTCTTCATATAGGGAATTTGCATTCTTAATGTTATTACAATTCCTTAAATTTTTGTTTATTCATTAAGCATTTGGTATACTTCTAAGTGTTTCCATTTTTTATAGGATTGCCCAATTTCATCATTATTAGCAGCCAATAATAAGCATGAATTTAAATGCTTAGTTTATAGTAAACAACATCTGTGCTTGTAATGGATGCTAATACAAACAAATAGTAATTACAACTTTGTACTTCTAAGCACAAGAGATCTTGTAACCAAATGTCATTCACAATTAGTTGTAGAACATGATTGTTAATGGTTGGCATGGAATATGTCTCTCTATATAGTTATTTTTTATTGAATTTTTAGTTGGTCAATGTTTGTACTTAAATTTATTTTGATGTTATGGAAATACATTGTTTATTCCCAACTTTTTTTAACATATAGTGACCCCCATTAGTCATCTATTCCTTTGTGCTTTGATTTTTTAGAATTTATCTACTATCATTGGTGGCTGCATTGTCGCCTTTTAGTGCCTTTCTAAAATTTTAACCTCATATTCATTATTAACTAGATTAGAATTCGTGTGTACTTGCAACAATAGAAGTTGTTACATTAGTTTCAATCCAGCTATGAGTAGAATCTCTTGTTTTGTTTTATTTGTTTTAGCTTATTATTTCAAGTATGATTTGCAAGATCAAAAGATCTAGATGAGTGTGTCAAATTTATGGGAATAGAGATTCATCTGCATCATTTTTCCACAATCTAAGTAAGGAATTATAGTCTAATTTGATTAAACAAAGAAAACTTTATGCAAAACCTTGTCTTATTTTTAACACATAATGAATGCAATCATTGAGATAAAGAATTTCTTTCTTCCATTCACTTGTTCCCCTACTTGAAAAATACTTTTGCTCATGCAACATGTTCATGGAGCTATCAAAGGTAAGACAATTATTAGTAATCCCTTCAGGATATGGTTGGCCAAGAAATTCAATGCCTCATAATTGGCCTTATTTTGGCATTATCCCCAATTATATTTGTCAATGACATCACATTTTTCTCAAGCATTTTGTCAAATACTTTGTTTTTATCTTCCAAGAACCTATGTTTTGTGTATATGTGAATCAAGGAATCAACTAATTTATCAAATAAATGTTTTGCATTGGATTTGAATTATATATGCACAAATATACTAACCTTTTGACACTAATTTGAGTTTGATACATCCCTATAAAATTGAGAATTGTTGTAGTTTTCACTTTGTAACCTTTCTATATGTTAGATATGGTCTGATCAAGAAGCTCTGTATCTTTTTTATTCATTAGAAGGCTCTCAACTATTTATTAATTCCAAATTTTGTGCTAAAGTATGGTGTTGACTCAAAACGAGAGTTAGCATTTTCTAGCATTGTAGTGTTGTTAATTCTGATGCCGACAACTATGCACTTCTAAAAATATTTTCAGAAATCATAATTGTTGGCTAATCTCTATCTTATCTTACAATAGCAACCTTAGTTGCAAGCAATTAGAGATTTAATTAATAGTACACCCATAGAATGTGGAAAGCTACTTTGAAAAATTACACTTCCAAATAATATAATTTGTTTATATATTATAAAAAACTAAACTTTATAAATGACAATTTACATTGTTTGGGACATAATTTATAGTTCAAAGAACAATCTCCATGGGCTCCAATCATACTGGGGAACATCTCAGAAGTGCAATTAGATGATCAATTTGACAACTAGTATTGCAAGAGAAGATTGTAAGATTGCGAGATTAGCAATTGAATTCAATACCTAAACACAAATAGGGAGTTATTGATTGATAATTTTCTACTATCATGTTTCACTTTGCCACTTACCTCATGGTAAAGATTATTAGTTCCTGCCATAGGCAGGATACTTATGCATTCACCTGGGTCATTTTTTTTAGCTGACCAATCAGATTTAAGAATTTTAAACAAGTCTATCATTTATATTTATTTTATATTTAATATATTACAATAATATCATTTTTCTTCATTCTCGTTGGATCCTATTGAAAATAGTAGGTAGAAAAAATATTTTTTCTTCAAAAAAATACAGGAAATTTCTACTTTATTAATTACTCTGAATAGATTATTATTATTACAAATAAAGTACCATTTATTATTCTAAATAGATTATTTTTTATTACGGGAAAATCAGGTTTTGAAGGGGCCCCGAAACCCTTTACAAAGGAACCATAAAAGATAAAAGCATTAAGAAACTAAACGGGATAGACATCGAAAAAACCAGCAAAGTGCTGGGCAAAATCCATCACAAAAGTCCAACACTACTAGCAACTACTAGCAAAAACAGAAAAAGACAAATTACATTATGTTTTTAAGGGCATTAGCCAATTTCTCGCTAATCCCTTGCATTTCTTTGATATTCTCCCAGAGAATTGGGATTTCCTTAGAAGAAGCCAAGGCATCCTTTTTTAGGCTCGCCTTGGTCCTTTTAGCCGCACCTCCAGGAGCACTATCCACATTCCCAGCCTCAGTAGCAACCTCTTCATCAAGGTCCACAATAGACTTGGTAGGGCTGGGACCGTCAAGGTATTTGGCTATTTCCTCCATTTTCCTGGTCGCAGAGTTGAGGATCTCCGGAATTAAAATCAAGAAATTCTTCATGGCAACCTTCCCTTCCTCCATCTTGCTAATCTGAACTTCCAGCTTCTCCACCTTTTCGTCCATTTCCTTTTTCCATTGCTCCAGGTTGCTTCCACCTTCCTATCCCTGCTCTTCCTAATGATTATCCTTTTTTTCCATTTTGTTAATTCTTTCATAAACCCACCTATCAAAACCCAGACAAGCATCAGACTGGTTCTTAATCTTATCTAGGATAAGCATACCAGTATTCATCTCATCACCAGCTCTATCCTTTTACATGCTCGTATCCTCCTTATCCTTGTTCAGCTCTATTTCCATATCCTTATCCTCCAGTTTTTTCTGGTTATCCGGCTCCTCCATGGGCTAGTTGTTGAGATCACCAGGGCTCGCACTGTGGATAGGTTCCTCCTTATTACCCTCATCCTCTTCTTGTTTTTCCTTCTCGTTACCACTGTCCATTCTGGATGTTTCCTTGACTGAGTTGTTCTGATCGAAATCTTCCTCTTCTCCTCCTTCCTCTTCCCCCACTTCCTCATCTTATTAGCTCTCTTCCCTGTCAGTATCATCAATCTCCATATCACTACCTTCTTTTCCCGAATACTCAGGATCACCCTCCACATCCTTATGTTTATGGCTCAAATCCGTGTCCTCCACATTTTTCTCTGCAGAGCCTTTTTTAGCCTTTTTACTCTGTTTCTGCTCATCCTTGTTGGGCCCAGAATCCTCACTTTTCCTCTTGCCTTTGCCTGGGGACTCCGGCAGCCTTATGGCTCAAATAGATTATTATTATTACAAATAAAGTACCATTTATTACTCTTGTACCTCATTGCTAATTGTCAGCATACATTTTATACATCCTCATTGTTCATAGGGACATATAACACATTTCACTCTGCATTTTTTGTTGATGTCATCGTCCATATCTGACCGGTATTCTGAAGGCATGTAACATTTTACTCTTATATTATACTTTTTTTCTAATTAATTAATTATTGTCTCAATTTTTATCTCCCTTAAATCTTGTTAATTTAAATCTATGGTGATCGCTCGTCTATTAAACTTGATTAATATCAATACGATTTCAAATATAATTTGAATAATGTGATAAAAAATGAATTACTGCTCACATTAATATAGTTGCATATTTCGAGAGACATGACTAATTTGCAATGGCTCTCATAGCGTGTTTTTCATGCATAAATGAAGATGGCGCATTAATTAATGATATTATGTTAAGGGTTTGTTTTGAAAACCATTTTATCATATTGCTCTTAAAGACTTCTTTTAATCTTTTCAGTTTCTACTGCAGTTTATGGTATTACTAATGCCAGTTCCCATTTTTTGGGGTCAATTATCAATTTCTTAAGTTTTTAAATTTGTTTATATATAGAATTATTAAATTAAGTTTATTCATAATTTATAGTATTACTAATGCTAGTTCTCTTTTTTGGGGGTTAATTATCAATTTCTTAAGTTTTTAAATCTATTTATATATAGAATTATTAAATAAAATTTATTTTTAACTTTTTATAAAAGAAAAATATTAATTAAAAATTAAATAAATGGTTATGTAAAAAAATTAGAAAAACATATATTGAAGATTATATTTTAAATCATAATAATAAATAATAAATTAAAAGTTAGTTTTTTTTTTTATAAAAGTGGATGAAACCACATATTATATTAATAATTTTGTTTTTTACATGTGTCTGATTCAAAGAGCACTGAAGGGAAAGAACCAGTAAGAAAACCCTTCAGTATTGCTCAAGAAAACATAAGCCTATCTACCCATTACAAAAAGCCCATAGGCCCCCCAAGAAAACCCTCCCAGTTACATAACCATCCGCATTAGATATAAAGGAAGTTGCCTTAATCGACATACAGAAGATAACTTATCAAAATAGATCAAGTGCCTTTAACCCAGATCAACCAAAACTGGAACCATCTTGTCTAAGAAGCACATGTTTCCAATCCTCTGATTAGAATGAAACTCACAACCAGAAAAGAACCTATGATAAGTGAACCTACCAAAACAAAAATGGTAAGCAAACATATGACAATCTAGATAAGGAGAAGGGAAGGATGTTGAAGACCCCAAGGAAGTAGAATAAGACTGATCCATAAGGTAATCCAAAGCAACAACCAAAGAAATAGCACTAGGATGAGAAACCATCTTAAACACCAATCTATCTACATTTTCCAATTCCTCAAAAACATCCACCAACCACCAATTTTAACAACTACTCTCCAAAGAAAACAGAGCATTTTGTGCCAGTAAAAACTAATGCTAAAGAAAAAAAGGATACCAGAACTACGAGCATCTGCAAATATAAATAAAAGAAGCTCGAACTATGAAGAGACATCGAAAACATGATTAGCCCCCCAAATCATGAAAAGGCAACTCACAAGAAAAGTAAGAAAAGATGATGAGCAGAAAATGTAGGAGCTCAGTGGATGATGATCAACCAATGATGAAGCATAAACATAAAGAAGAAACACAAACCCCTCGCACATCACCCCCAATCATGAAACGAGAAGCTCGCAAGAGAAGTGAGCAAACATGACTACCAGAATGGACATAGGGTGACTAAGAAATGATGAAGCCAACACAACCCCCAATCATTACCCAAACCCCAATCGTACAACCATCATGCCCTCACCTCAACACATAATGAGCTAATGACTGGAAGATAATGCAAAAATATGAACACCTTAGAAGCCATTATTACCAGACACAATACCACAAAGCATCTAAGACACAACACAATATGTGCCCGAATCTCCCGCCAATCCTAAGCATAAAACATAATCAAATTGAACCCAGTCCCAAACCATAAACATCTGATCAAAACATAAATGGAACAAAGCAGTGTTGCCACACAATCTCCAAACAGTAAATTAGCCCAAGGCACAAAACAAATGCAAAAACGATAGGGTACCGGCCAAGCAAAAGTAGTCACTTCATCCTCCATGCTCCATGAGGAGATACTTACCGAATATACCCACAAAAAAGATGTTTCCATTGTAAGGAAGTTAAGTAGCGGAAACAACTTCCTACACTAACCTTGAGAGGAGGGTAATGCAAAACTTTTTCAGATCGTTACAACAGTTACAGAAAAATAGAAATAGATATAATAGCATTCATACCACAACACAGTGATTTACGTGGGGAAAACCCTTTCAGGAGAAAAACCCCACACTCCAAAAGCAGCACAATATTTTATTCAGCAATCAAAAACAGATTACAACATACTTGCAGAGCAAGCTCTTCGTAGGAGTACCACTAATCAGAGATTCAGAGGTAACTCAATAGCCATAAGACTCTCTTACTCTCAACCTCTATCTCACACACCTCATAAATAGGAGATACAATACAAGAAACCGTCAAACGGTATTACAAAACCATGGGCTAAAACCACCCAATAAGGTGTAGCCAACCTTATCTCCCTTCTAGATGCCCTATGACATGTTAAAGCACACATCAACACGTGTCGCTCTCTTTTACAGCTCATTTATGTATCCGATACAAATTATTTTTCCTATTTCAGGAGTACAAACTTCCGGAGGCCATAACTTGAGAACCGGGTGTCCGATTGACAAACCGTTTGAAGTGTCAGAAAGCTCGCGAAGTGCTCTATCACCTCGTAACCTGCTGCGCTAGTTATGGCCACTTTTCAGGGCATTTCGGAGCCTCTAAAGCCCCCAAAATTAAACATTTTATCGCACCCCTCCAAGATGAAAACTTTAATATCTTCAAAACTAGCTGTGACCTTGCGACGCAACTTTACCGGAATGCTTATCTAGCCAACCAGAAGCTTCAGGGAGAGTTTCGCACCATTTCGTGCTCAAATGAAAACTTACTATAAATAGTAACCTCACATAAATGCAAGGTTGAGACACCATTTTTCCCAACAAATCTCCCACTTGTCGAACACCTTGCAGGAGCGGAAGGGAATGTCAACACAATGAATCAATTGCTAGGGGCCATAAGGCCCATAGACTCTGAACACCATCTGAACTTCTCTATGCTCACAGCCTTAGTTAAAGCATCTGCAACATTCATCAAAGTTTCCACCTTAACCAGCTTCACCTTACCATCTTCGACCATATCTCTAACAAAATGATACTGAACATCAATATGTTTGGTTCGGGCATGAAATGTCGGGTTCTTAGCTAGGCTAATTGCACTCTGACTGTCACAGTAAACTGTCACTGTACCTTGTTTTATTCCAATATCCGAACACAGTCTCTTAAGCCAAATGGCCTCTTTACAAGCATGAGTAGCTGCCATATACTCTGCTTCAGTAGTGGATAAAGCAACCACAGCCTGTCGCTTACTCATCCAACTAATTGCACCACCAAACAAAGTAAACACATAAGCACTGGTGGATCTTCTGCTATCAATATCACCTGCCCAATCTGAATCCACATAACCATGGATATCAAGGGAAGTCATGTCTCCAACTGAATTACCATGATAACACAAAGAATACTCTGAAGTACCCTTCAAATATCTGAAGACTCTTTTGACTGCATCCCAATGAACTCTACCAGGATTAGACATATATCTAGAAAGTACTCCCACTGCTTGGGCAATGTCTGGTCTAGTACAGACCATAGCATATATCAAAGCTTCCAACCGCACTCTGGTAAAGCACTCTGCTCATGTCTTCCATCTCCAATGGGGATGTAGGACAATCTGAAACAGATAGTTTCGTTCCAACTGTAAAAGGAACACTCAATGGTCTACAATTCTGCATGTTGAACCTCTGTAACACTGAATTCACATACTTACTCTGACCTAGCCATAGCTTTCTATTCACCCTATCTCTTCTAATTTCCATCCCAAGAATGTGCTTTTCTGCACCAAGATCTTTCATTTCAAATTTAGCGGCGAGCTGAGACTTTAGTTCTGAAATCATACCTTTCCCTTTACCAATGAATAACATATCATCAACATACAATGCAATGAATAAGAAATGATCACCATCAGATTTATAATAAACACACTGATCTGATTTAGAACATTCAAATCCCAAACTCAACACATATGTATCAAATTTCTGGTACCACATCCTAGGACTTTGTTTGAGGCCATACAAAGATTTCTTCAACTTACAGACCAAATTACTTTTGCCTTTCACCACATAGTGCTCCGGCTGTGTCATATAAATATCTTCCTCCAAATCACCATGAAGGAAAGCAGTTTTCACATCCATTTGTTCAACCTCTAAATCATAAGCAGTAGCAATAGAAAGCAAAAATCTAATGGACATCACTTTTGCAATAGGAGAAAATATCTCACCGTAATCAACACCCTCAACCTGAGAGTAGCCTTTTGCAACCATCCTTGCTTTATACTTCTCAATGCTTCCATCTGAACCAATCTTTTTCTTGAACACCCATTTACAACCAACAGGTTTTCGTCCTTCAGGCAATGGTACAAGATCCCATGTATCATTCTTTTTCAAAGCTGCCATTTCTTCCTCCATAGCAATCTTCCAGGATTCTGCATCATTCATACCTAATGCCTCTTCTACAGATTTCAGTTCATCCACACTAGTATTCAGAGCAAAAATACATCTCCAATCATTAGGTGAATACCTTTCAGGTGGTTGTCTATGTCTTGTAGACCTTCGAACAAGCTGAGTTGGAGGTTCTTCCTCCTCTTCTGAAGATTCAGAGCTAGACGAGCTCTCCTCAACTTCTTGCCTATCTAGGGGTCTCGATTCAACTCTTTCAGGTGTAGAAGGAAGTTGAATCACATCTTCTTTTTTAGTCTGTTCTGGCTGCAATGTAACAAAAGGAGACTTAATTTCTCTAAAAATAACACTTCTACTGTGAATTACCTTTTGTGCAACAGGGTCCCAAAGCTTGTATCCTTTCACACCATAACTATACCCGATGAAGATACATTTCATAGCCTTGTTCTCCAACTTTGTTCGCTTCTCCTTTGGCACATGTGCATATGCCTCGCAACCAAAAACTCTAAGATGTCTCAATGAGGGCTTGTGACCTGACCATGCTTCCATAGGCGTTTTATCAACAAGAGCTGATGTAGGAGACCTGTTAATCAGGTAGCAAGCAGTGGCAACAACTTTAGCCCAAACCTTTTGTTCGAGACCAGCACCACTCAACATACTCCTAGCCTTCTCCATCAGTGTCCTATTCATTCTTTCTGCAACTCCATTCTGCTGTGGAGAATACGGAGTTGTCTTCTGCCTATTAATTCCACAGTCTTTACAGAATCTATCAAAATCATTAGAGCAAAACTCACCGCCATTATCAGTTCTCAAACATTTTATTTTCTTTCCAGTCTGCAACTCAACCATTGCTTTAAATTCTTTAAAATGACTAAAAACTTCAGATTTACTCTTTAGAAAATAAACCCATGTCCTTCTACTAAAATCATCAATAAATGAAACATAATATGTGGATTTTCCAATCGAAGAGACATCTACTGGACCAAACACATCAGAATGGATAAGATCCAAAACACCACAAGTTTTATGAGAACTCGAGTAAAACTGAACGCGATTTTGTTTTCCATAAATGCAATGCTCACAGAAATCAAAGTCAAGATTACAATCATTCAAACCTTCAACAAGGTTTTTATTTTTCAAGGTCCTTAGACCCTTTTCTCCAATGTGGCCAAGTCTCTAGTTCCATAACATAGTCTTCTCTGCAGGTAACTTTGCTTCAGATGAAAAAGCACCCTTAGGTACCCAAAAACCATTTCCATCTGCTGAAGGTGAAACCTTCAAATCTTCCAGTGAAGTATCCGCAGATTTACTTTTTACAGAAGTGCTATTACACTCAACAGTGTATGCTTCAAGCTTATACAAAGTGCCAAACTTGACACCTCTAGCAACTACCATAGCACCCTTAATCATCTTACATCCTACTTCAGAAAAGACTACCTGCACACCCGCATCTATCAGTTTGCTCACAGATAACAGGTTTCGTTTTAATCCAGGGATATGCAGCACACCATTAATCCTTTTTATTCTACCATCAGAAAACCTGATTCTAACTTTACCTCGACCAACAATGTCTAGAGGTGAATCATCACCCAAGTACACCTTACCTCCATTAAATCCTTCATATTCAGAAAACCAATCTCTATTGGAAGTCATATGAAAAGATGCACCTGAGTCAATTAGCCAGGCATCATTACCTGCATGAGTTGCCAAAGCCGCAATAAATGCATCGCCATCTTCCTTGTCGGACTCAGAATCAGAATCGAACTTTTTCTTTTTCTTCTTCTTCTTTTCTTCTTTGCAGTCCTTACGGATGTGACCCGGTTTACCGCAATTCCAGCAAATGACTTTGGACTTTCCAGGAGATTTCGATCTCCCTTTGGATTTGGACTTGTCGCGCTTCTCATTCTTCTTGCCTTTCTCCTTAGGTCTTCCACGAATGGTTAGGGCTTCCTTTGAACTGATGGATACCTTCCTTCACATCTCTTCACCGAGTAGGGCACCCACCACGTCTTCAGATTTCAAAATAACAGAAGTACTACCGATAGCCATAACAAGAGAATCCCATGAATCAAGCAAAGAACAAAGCAAGATCTGACATTTCTCCTCCTCGTCCATCTTAACACCGATGGATACTAATTGAGCCACCAACATATTGAATGCTTCTAGGTGGTCTGCAATTCGTCCACCCTCTTCCATCTTCAAGGAATACAATTTCTTTCTTAAGAAAATTTGATTTAATAAAGATTTCGCTTGATACATCTCACCAAGCTTAGTCCATAGCTTCTTTGCAGAGTTCTCTTCATGGACATTGATTAGAACAGAGTCTGCTAGGCACAGTCTGATTAGACCCTTGGCTTTTCGGTCCATAACATCATACTGAGCTGCCGCAGTAGGATCTGAGGGCCTTTGGACATTCGCATCAACAGCATCCCAAAGATCTCGATCTATTAGCAGATCTTCCATCTTCAGCTTCCACATCTCAAAATTACTTCCATTAAATTTCTCCACCTCTATTCTCCCTGACGAACTCGCCATCTGAATATTCCTGCAACAAGATCAAAAAGTGTCTTCTGCACAAGCTCCCACTCAAATCTGAATTAGTTCAAAAAACCCAACTGCCCACAATTGAAACCAAAGGTGATCAGGCTCTGATACCACTTGTAAGGAAGTTAAGTAGCGGAAACAACTTCCTACACTAACCTTGAGAGGAGGGTAATGCAAAACTTTTTCAGATCATTACAACAGTTACAGAAAAATAGAAATAGATATAATAGCATTCATACCACAACACAATGATTTACGTGGGGAAAACCCTTTCGGGAGAAAAACCCCACACTCCAAAAGTAGCTCAATATTTTATTCAGCAATCAAAAATAGATTACAACATACTTGCAGAGCAAGCTCTTCGCAGGAGTACCACTAATCAGAGATTCAGAGGCAACTCAATAGCCATAAGACTCTCTTACTCTCAACCTCTATCTCACACACCTCATAAATAAGAGATACAATACAAGAAACCGTCAAACGGTATTACAAAACCATGGGCTAAAACCACCCAATAAGGTGTAGCCGACCTTATCTCCCTTCTAGATGCCCTATGACATGTTAAAGCACACATCAACACGTGTCGCTCTCTTTTACAGCTCATTTATGTATCCGATACAAATTATTTTTCCTATTTCAGGAGTACAAACTTCCGGAGGCCATAACTTGAGAACCGGGTGTCTGATTGACGAACCGTTTGAAGCGTCAAAAAGATCGCGAAGTGCTCTATCACCTCGTAACCCACTGCGCTGGTTACGACTACTTTTCAGGGCATTTCGGAGCCTCTAAAGCCCCCAAAATTAAGTTTAAACATTTTATCGCACCCCTCCAAGATGAAAACTTTAATATCTTCAAAACTAGATGTGACCTTGTGACACAACTTTACCGGAATGCTTATCTAGCCAACCAGAAGCTTCAGGGAGAGTTTCGCACCATTTCGTGCTCAAATGAAAACTTACTATAAATAGCAACCTCGCATAAATGCAAGGTTGAGACACCATTTTTCCCAACATCCATAAGGCAGGACAACATCCTCCCTGTAGCCATATGCGAAAGAAAAACCACACCCAACAAGGAGTAGGAAGAAGACTACAACACAATTCTATGAAAAGTAATGAGAGATAGAACACCAGCAAGAGTAGGCACCACATCCTCCAGGCTCCATGAGGAGATACTTACCAAAAATACCATCAACAAAGATGTTGTCATAAGGCAAAGCAATACCCTCACTGCTGATATTTACGAAAGAAAACCACATCCAGCAAAGAAAATGAGGAAGGCTTCTAGGTAAGACCCAATTCCCGCTAAGAGAGAATCCTAATGCAAGAGGCTGGAATGTCCAAAGAAAGAACCTCTAAGAAGTCAGCACCCTTAGCAACAACCATATTGGCCAAGAAATCCACAATGACATTGATCTCCCTATAACAATGAGAGATAGTGAAGGTGGAAAAACACTCCAATTGCACAAGAATGTGCTCTAACAAGTACTGTAAATGCCAAGAGATACATTTTTTGGTAGAAACCGCCTAAAAAACCAACATTGAATCTCCTTCAATAACAATGTCTTTAATATTCAAATAGATAGAAAGATCAAGACCAGAGGATAATGCCTGAAATTTGGCTACATTATTAGAGCTCAGACCAATATATTTTCCCACAGCTTTAATAATCTTAGAAGAATGATAAAAAATGACCACTCCAATACCAGACCTCCCCGGATTACCCTTAGAAGCCCCATCAAAATTAAGCTTGAAGGCAAATTGGGGGGGAGGACTCCATCTGGCCATCCCACGTTTGACAAGATAAGATAAACCAGCTGTTATAGCCCTATGAGAGGGCATCAGACGAAGTGAGCCCCATTTCCAAGTTACCCAATTATCCCAATGAGAAAAAGACCTCAGGTAATCTAAATTTTAATGGATGTAAGCACCACCTCACAAATGGAGGATTGAACCTTGCCAAGAACTTCTTCAAGTGTAGCAGATTTATGTTTAAAAATCCTAGAAATCCTTTCCATCCAGATACTCCAGACCACAAGAGAAGGTGCCACAATCCAAAGAGATGAATAAAAAGAAGACGAATACAACAAGGGCCAAGCCATAAAATGCGACAATAGATTAGGGATAAGAGCATAAGACCAGCCAAGCATTCCAAAGAGCCAGTACCAACATTCTCGAGCAAAAAGACATAGCAGAAAAATATGATCCATGGTTTCCATACAATAGCCACAAAAAACACAAGGGAATACCGTTGTAATCCCAAGCCTGTCCAATCTCATCCTAGTGAGAAATTTATCCTGGACTTCCAACCAAGCAAAAGACCCCGCTTTAGGAAGACAAGTCGGATGCCAAAATAGTTTAGTAGGCTAAGAGAGGGAGGTTGAAGAAGCCTGAGAAAAAGAATTATACCCCTCTTTTATTGAGTAAGTACCTAAGGCACTCTTAGTCCAAACCAAGGTATCCTCCTTATCTTGAAATACAAGAGGTCTTTTCTGTAGCTCTGCCATAAAAGCAACTCCAAGATCATTGTTAATGGGCAAAGGGGAAATATCCTTCCATTTAGCTACTAAATATGGACTTGTAGAATCAACATCAAAATAGTCTGCAACAAAAGCCCCCCAAAGATCCGATAAGATATCAAGCAAAGGGGACCAATCCTGAATAGTTGAAAAAGCAGGATGTCCATTCCAGACTTCATCCCAAAACCAGGCCTTTTTCCATTATGAACAACCCAAGAAAGGTGTGGTAAAACAACCATTCTGCAAGAAACCAGAAAGTTCCAAAATGCAGATCCCTTTGGGAGAGATGTAGGTGTGAAAATCCATTCTCTAGGAACTCCCCTTAAATACTTAGCAAGCATAATGGAAGCCCATTTACTCAAAGGGTCTGTATATAACTTCCACACCAGTTTAGCTCCCCGAGCCTTATTCTAGGCTACTAAGTCACGAATACCTGCACCTCCCAGTTCTTTAGGATGATAGATTTTGTCCCATGCTAGAAGAGGAAGATTCTTTCTACCCCCAACATTATCATTCCAAAGAAAGGACCTTATGGAAATCTTAATATCCTTGACAACTTTAGGGGGAGCCTTCAAAATAGACAAAAAATATGTAGGGATGACATTCATAACTGATTTAATTAAAAGAATCTTACCAGCCATTGTGAGCCACTTATGATTCCAGGAAGAGATTCTGGAAGTGATCGCATGAACCACTTTATCCCAAAAGGAGGTCTTTTCTAAGCTAAGGAAAAAAGGAATGCCTAGATACTTGGAAGGAAAGGTCCCTACTTGGAAACCCCAAAAATGAATGAGTCTATTTCTAACTAGAGGGGAGACATTCAAAAAGAAAACCTTAGATTTCAGGTTATTGACTTTCTGACCAAAAAATGCAGCATATTCAGAAATAATTTTCTTTATAACTCTAGCTTCTCTCAAAGAGGCAGCCCCAAACCGAAGCGTATCATCTGCAAACAAGCAATGGGATTGTGAAGAAGGAAAGCCATCAATTTTGACTCCCGACCATAATCCATATGTTTTAGCATTAGAAATGGCCCTACTTAATGCCTCAGCCAAAAGTATAAACAAAAAAGGGGAGAGAGGATCCCCTTGCCTAATTCCTCGAGAGGAAGCAAAGAACCCCGAAGGAGAGACATTGATCAACATTGAGAAACAAGAAGAAGATATGCAAGAAAACACCCATTTAACCCAACAATGCGAAAACCCAAGGCGATTCAAGACAACAACAAGGGATTGCCAGTTAACGCGATCATAAGCTTTAAGCATGTCTAGTTTAAGGATCATGGCTGAGATCTTTTGTCGCAAAATGAAGTGCAAAATTTCATGAGCTACAATCGCACCTTCGGAGGTTTCCCTACCAGGCACAAAGCCACCCTGCTCCATGGAAACTATCTGATGAAGGAGCCTAGACATCCTAACAGAAATTGCCACAGGGCAATAGGACGAAACTCAGAAAAAGAGCTAGGATTATCCACTTTTGGAATAATAGCAATAAGGGTAACATTAAGCTCTCTCAAAATCATCCTATTTCTCATAGACTCTTCTAGGGCTAGCAAGACATCCTTTCCTATAAAATCCCAACACTTTTGAATAAATAAAGTCGTAAAACGATCCGGACCCGGAGCCTTTTTCAGATGCATGGAAAAAAGACTACCTCTTTTAGCTCCTCCAAAGAGAAGGGAGCCATAAGCATCTTATTATCCTCTTGAGTCACTAGAGGGGGGATCGAATTAACAAAAGCATTATCTAATGTTACAGGTTTAGCCATAAGCAAAGACCTAAAGAACCTAACGGCTTCAGAGGCAATATCACCCTCATCAAACATACTTTTCCCATTAGAATCAACAATACACAAAATTCTATTGTGTTGTCTCTTAAGATTAGTAGAAGAATGGAAGAACTTGGCATTTCTATCCCCCTCTAATAACCAAAGATCCCTAGATTTTTGCCTCCAATAAGATTCTTCCCTAGCCAGAATCTCACCCAATTGAGAATTCAAAGATTTAAGTCTATCATAAGAAAAAGAGGGCATACCCGAACTAATAATACTCTTATTCAGCTGCTCAATTTCTTCCTGAATCCTTGCCTTTTCACCAAAAATATTCTTAAATTTTACAACATTCCAACTTCTAATCTTTTGTTTTAAGAAAGCTAATTTCTTAACAATCTAGTACATCCTAGACCTAGGAATATGCAGATGAGAAAGCCACCATTGTTTTAACAAAGGCAAAAAAGATTGGTCCCTAAGACACATTGGCTCAAACTTGAAAGGTAGTTTCCTAGGAGCCCTATCCTTAAGATGAGAAAACAAAATAGGGAAATGATCTGACCTAGTGAAGGGGAGAACTGAGGAAACAAAATCCTGACCAGAATTAAACCAATTTTCAGAAACCAAAAACCAGTCCAATCGTTCAACGATTTGATAGAAATCTCTCCACATGTTAGTCCATGTGAATGGACCATTAAGAGGTTTACAATCTACCAAATTCAAGGTATTGATAAAGTGACAAAAATATGAGATAATATGCTTATTAGGGATGATTCCCCTAGCCTTCTCATCTAAACCAGCAATAGCATTAAAATCACCCCCAAAAATCAATAAGGTATCTTGCAAAGGAAACACAACTGAAGCTAAGATCTCCCAAAGTTTCCTTTTTTCCAAAACCCTAGTCAGGCCATAAACATTAAAAAGCCAAAATTTAGAATTTGATATCCTACTCTTAACAAGTCCAAGCATCCAATTAGATGAGGAAACAATCAAAGAGAATTCCACACTAGCATCTTTCCAAAGGAATGCAAGACAACCTGAAGCACCTAAGGAGGAAGATGCACTAAATTTCCAAGATTTCCAAGAAGAAAATAACACATCTGCAGATGATAAACTTAGCTTAGTTTCTTGCACCATCACAATATCACACTTCATTAAGTCCAACTGAGACTTAATCAAGTGTCGTTTGTTAGGGGCATTTAAGCCCCTAACTTTCCAAGATATAATCTTCATTCACCCAGAGGGGAGGCATCAGCTCCCCTCATTTCACACAAAGAATCTTGAGAGACCTTTCCCTCAAAAAGGCCTTATGAAGACCCCTCTTAGAGGCCAAAGCTCTTGTAACCAGCGGGCTAAAAGGTTTTCTTGTTCGCTTCTTTTTGGAAGACTCCAAAGAAGAAAGAAGGGTTGATTGAATGCCTGCATCAATTTCCAGCTGAGTCTTGACATGCTTAGGATTCCGACCTCTCTTACCAGGAGTAGACAAAGGTGAAGTAAGAGAAAGGGGGGATTGAATCAAAGGTAACCCATTGAAACCCAAAGGTGCAGAATCCATGGGTGCCTTATCCTGACCTTGATTCAATTCACCAAATTCAATGGAATCCGAAGGTACCCCAAGAACCGACGACACCAGAGCCCTCTCTAGATTAAGAAGATCAAAAGAATTATTTATAGGGAAAGCTGCTAACTCATTCTCCAATTTGCCTAAATCAACTGAAATCGAAGAGATTACTCTATTAGCTAAAGTAGAATTAAGAGACAAATTACTATTGTTAACAATATCTTGAACTTGAGCAATAAGATGCTCATCCGAAATGATAACAGAACTATCAACCTCTAAGGGATGCTCATCACTTTTCTTACCCGACCAAGGAGTTTCCATCTCAGCCCTCAAATCCTTCTCCAAACCCCTAGAATGCAAAGAAGATTTTCTCGCATTCAAAATACCATTGACATTATCTATATTAGAGGCATTACCAAAGCCGACAACAAGAGAAGGAACAAAGCAATTAGGCAAATCTAAAGTGACCCTAGTTGAGACATTTTTATCCAAAGGGGGATGAACAAAAGCCAAATGAGAATCTTGAACTCCTACATGATCCTTATTCCAAGCAAACAGTTCAACATTCTTATCAATTGAGGAATTAATGACTCTTGAACCAAATTTAATCTTTTTCATGTGAAAAAACAAGGGAGAATCCATAATCATCGAAGAATGACCAAATTCCACAGAATCCCTAATAAGGTTTTGACGCCAAATACCAAAGGATGACCAAATGTTACAAGTTTTAGGAGGAGAAATATTAACAGTAAGTAAGACACAAATTTTGACCACAAACAACCCATCTTTGAACATCGAATGTGACAACAAACATTTGCCAAAAGAATCCTCGATCCTTTTTAAAATGTCAGATTCAACAAATTCAGAAGGTAATAAAGGGAGTTTAAACCAGGAAGGGACCTGCTTAGAACCAACCCCAGGGGGCTCAAAAAAAGGTTTCCAAGTTTCCACAAAAATCAAATTTTTTCCAAGCCAAAAAAATGGAACACTCAGAGCCTTATCCCTAGCTTCTGCAGAATCAAACAAAATAATAAAAGAATTTGTAGACAAAACTTGGAAGTACAGAGTGCCATACCAGTGTGCGTGAATCTTACACTAAAGCTTTGAAAGAGGAATGGAATCACCCCAAACCTGAATAATAACTGCCAAAGCTCGAAAATCATAAGCCTTCTTCCCCAGATCAGAATCTGAAGCGTCAATCAAGGGAACCAAAAACCAAACAGAATGCGGCTGCGAGGACAGGTCGAGATTCAACAAAGGGCAAGAAGAAACCTCTAAATTTGGCTACGACATGCCTGAATTTCCTTTACTTTCCAAATCCTGTCATGCCTTATTTTCAGAATGAGATGCCCTAACATATCGTTTGCCTGTTCATCGACCACCCTGAGCCTTGACACCCAAATGTTGGCCTTGTTTCCCTTGCCAACAAAAAAACCCCTGAAAATAAGAAGAGGTAGGAAAATCACGCCTAGATTGTTTACCCCATGACAAATCCTCAAAACCATCGGCCACACTAGGGTGAGGAAGACCATCAAAAATCATAGTATCCACCCACTTGCCGCCTCGAAAAACCCATTGAGGCACATGAGCAGTGTTCTTGCCAAATGGATCCTTGGGGGGAAGCGGATTTGCCACCGCTTCATCACCCCACGACCTGTTCATCTGCATGACCCTCAAAACCCTAAATTTTACTATTCCAAAAAATGGCTCCTTCGCTCTTAAAATAATATTTTAACATTAAATATAATTTAAAACTTATTCTTAATTTATTTCAAAATCTAACACTATTGCTCATAGTAACCCTAACCCTTATTCTAACTCTCACTTTAAGTTAGTTTTAGAGTCAGACTAATACTTAAAGTTAGATTTTCAAATAATGTTAATATGTGGTTTAGAATATATATCTTAATTTTTTTATTTTTTAAAAATTTTAATAGTGAATTGTATTAGATTGTGTTGAAGATATATTATGATAGAATATAAAACGAGTTAATAATAACACTTTCATTTAACTTCTTGTTGTACAAATATTTTACATATTATATTGATTTCACGGTAAAAAATATATGCAAGTAATTTTTTCTAGTAATTTATAGAAATTATAGGCCACTTTTGACATGAATGTAGAAATGGTAAAACAAGCAAGCCAATAATTCTACAAAGTAATTTAACCTAACCATGAACCAATTGTGAACTTAATTTTTCAATCATCTAATTCTATTATGAAGTAAATTGGGAACTTGTTTCTTTGGTTGTTGAATTCAAGGTTAAATGATATACTAAAACTATTTTTTATCTAAAACATATTCAAGCTAAACAAGTCGAGATTTTTATATTAATGCATCCTTACTTCAAGTAATATTGACACTAGAGTTTCACATGATTGTTTGACATTTAAATAAACATTGAGAACATTCTAAATCAATTCATGCTCTTAAATAGAAAGATTCTAGAAACATTTTCATTTGGTTGTCTAACAAACTAGAAACTACAACAAACTTCTAATAATTTAACCCAACATAGATCCTCTATGTTGAGAACTGTGTGTAAATATAACATTGCCTCAAATTTCTCTCTTTTGTGCTTTGCCTTTTGTAGGACCATCACAAGAAGAGGTAGTTGTAGTGGAGATTTAAATGCTATATTTTTTATAGCACATCTAATATTTGCCTAAATTTGACCCCTAAGGGTTATTACAATGAGAAATTTCAATTTGTTAACATTTGATATTAGTAAGTTCATTGTGCTTGGTGCTATTATTGGGTTTCACTATTATAATTGCAGAGTTGTGTAATATATTCAACTAATCTTTTGGTTTATTCATCTTCACACTTGATTAATAAAGATGTTCTAATTAATAAAATAAAAAACCTAGAAACTTGTACTAAACAACAATAAATTGTTTGTAATATCTAACTATGATATATTAAGGTACTTCAACAATCAATTCGAAATAGCATTCCATGTAACTTGCACTTTACAACTTTCTAAATATTCTAGAGATGTTGACCACCAAAATCATATATGCAAAGCTAAACCAATAAAGAGACTTTGAATAGAATTACCATTCTCCTTGGATTCATATTAAAAAAATATATATATATATATATTACACACAATTTTTATTAAAAAAAGTCTCTCCTAGATAAACTCTCATTATATTGTGTTTAGGTATGCAAATATTTATGCAATCTTTTGTAGATAACATTTCAATGTGTTATTTTCATTATCAACTTCATTTTATATTCTTTACAAAAAGAATTTCTAATCTATACATTCACACCTTCGTGATGTATAGATGCATGCTAGACAAATCAATAATTCTTCCATGTTACCCATATTATATTGTATTCTCTTTATTTCCTTTGCTTTACACAAACTAACTTTGTATTGCCTACAATATGTACCTTTAATATAAGACCAAGCATACCTTTTCAATATAAGTCCAATAACATTTTTTTTCAATGTATAGGAAATTGTTGTTTGCATTCCAAATAAAATTGTAATTGGTATAAATAATTTCTTACGTTGATTATTTAAAATGTAACAGATAATGTTATATGCATTTCAATGTTGTATTTCAATATTGTATAAAAAAGGAGCAAAATTAACTAATGTCTTCTATACATATGTCAAATTATACACTCTAATATGTTAAGCTTACATATAATTTTCTATGGCGTAACCCTTGCACCTCCTTCTCATGTAAGTGAAAAATATATTACAAGATTGATGAGTGCATATTTCAAGATATAAGATTGATGAGTGCATATTTCAAATAGTACCACATATTAATTCTATAATAGAATGCTATTTAATATTATTCAGAAAAATAAATATTTAAAGATTAACAAGGTTTTTAAATATAAAAATATTTATTATATTTTAAAAAATTAAATAAATATTGCAGTGAAAAATTCTTCAAAATATGTTTTCTATTTTACGAGATAAAAAAAATTGACAGCCTGTGTTTGGACATCCATTATACCCTAGGGCCTAGAGAACAGAACAGACCAGCTTTTATGCTTCAACGTCACTCAAATCACAGTGCCGTTGGAAAATAACAGCTTTTATCCTCCAACGTCACTCAAATGACAGTGCCCTTGATTTCTGCTTTTTAGTTGATTTCTGCTATTTTTATAAAAGTACCGTTGATTACTGCTTTTTTAATAAAACTACCGTTGATTTGATTAATATATATACAGGTGCCATTTGATCATTTAATTTGTATTTTCTGGTTTTCCTTTTTTCCTGTGATTTTGAGTCTTCTTTTTCTTGTTTCCTTTGGCATGGCCATGCCTTTTGTTCTTCATTTTTCCTTGTGTTTGTGACTACTTCTTCTGTTCTTGTGTTCTGTATTTGATATCTGCATTTTATTTGTATGTTGTATTTTATTTGAGGTTGAGGAGGGTTTGGCGAGCAGGAGAAGGGCGAGAGAGGATTCAGCTATTTGCAACATGATGCAGGCCAAAATTCCAACTAAAATTATTCTAGGTAAGTAGTCAGAATTTATGCCCTGTATGTTCATTGCAAAGGGTGTGTGCTGAATTTTAGTGTTTTTTTCAGTTGTGTGATTTTGTGGATATTGCTGGTGATCATCTTTATGATTTTTTTAAAGAAAATCTGATATAAAATGGAACTAATATGATATGGAACTGACAAATCTAAAATAGTTTGGCTAGCATAGAAATTTCTGTAGTTTCTCATAGTCCATAGTTTTTCTATGAGATGATTTTGTTGGTAATTATTTTTGTGACTACCCCAAAGAAAAGCTTTAATGGGCTTTTAATTTTGCTTCTGTTTTGTGATTTTATTTGAGTATTGTTATATTGTTATAAGCTAGTCATTTCTGTGTGTTTTCTTTCATAACCTATTCAATATCCTTCTGAGCAGAGGTCTCAAGGTTAAAGATCCAATTAACATATGATAGTATTATGTTTAGTTTGCTAGGACCTTATTGTGTAGCAAGGGCCTTCTACATATCTGGCTGATTCTAAATTTACAAGGAGATTTAGAATTATTATATGCACTTTGGCATTGTTTCCGTTTCCTGATTATATTACGAAGTTTCCTTTTTCTGATTATTTTTTATGATTCATCAATTTCCATGGAAAAATAATTTTAAGAAAGCCCCCTGTTTCAGTCTTATGATTACTATCTGATGAGCTTCATGTCCAGGCCCCACTTAATTATATAATAAAGTTATGTTTCTGATAGTCCAGGGGACATCATAGACCCGAGATCCTTTTTGTGTAGCAAGGGCCTTATACAGATCTGTCTGATTCTAAAACTACATGGTAGTTGAGTATTGTATATGCTATCTGACACTGTTTATCACGATTTGTCTTAACTCATTTTCTTACCTTTTGTGAATGTTCCTATTTCTATTATTTTAGAATACCTTAGTTTCCATTGAATATTATTTGATGACGTCCCCTGTTTTCATTGTATACCATTATGCTTAATTTTTGATAATTAGTAAATTTGCAAATAGTTCTGCTAAGAATTTTTTTATCACACAATCGCACGTTCCTGAATTCTTTCTCACCTGCTACAGATGCATTCAAGGAGTTAGAAGCAGCCAATAGTGAAACAGTAGAAAGAGCCTGATTACCATTCAAGATTCTCAAAGGTTTAAAGAAAGTTTTCTATTGCAACGGTACTGTAGTCAGTAGTGTAGGATCAAGAGCTGTGGTGGGTATATCATGGATTAGCATTCTGAAATCTTAGTTCGTTATCTTTATTTGAATGACTTATCCAGGAGTCTTTTGATTATGAGTCTTGTGATTATTATACATAGCTTGTACATTCAAGCATCAGTCAATATACATGAATCATGAATGTGCCAATAAAGTAAAATAGTCAAATGAATCCTTCACTAATCAAATAACTTGTTTGAGATAGCAAACCACAGAGGAAAGTAAGAAATAACAAATGAGGAAACGAAAAGAAGTATTACATGATGCATTAAAGAAAATTGAGTGTGGCAAATCTGAATCAACATACCTCAAAGCTGTGGCTACTTCCAAAGTTGATTGCCAAAGCTAAATTTGACTCATGCACCCAAATGAGGTCATGCAGAACCTGTGTTTTAGGGCAAATATGCATAAATACTGTCATACAGCCATCAAATTGGGAAACAGACAAATATCAAATACTGTCATACAGTTCATATAGAGTAATTTAATCTATTCAGAGAAGGTATAAACAAGACAGGCAGTTGATTTGCATGTTTACATAATAGGCCCTGAACTTTTATAACAGTGAAATGTATGGTTATCCGGTAGGCTAGTAATCCTGTTGTAATGGAAGAGTTTGGTAATTTGGTAGCTATTGTAGTTGTCCTCCTTGGCATTGATTTTGTTCTTTTTCTGGTGATAAAGCTGAAGTACCCATCTGCAATAGCTCTAGGAAGAAAAAGATGAATACCCCATCTACAATAGCTCTAGGAAGAAAAGATGAATCTACTTCCTGGCAATATATGGGTTGGCTAGTGTTGGGTCAAACAGTACAATACTTGAACTTTTCTAGGAACTGTTCAATTGAAGGATAGGAATTTACCAATGAATTTGTTTTCTTTTGTGTGTGCTAAAATATTATTCTAATGCAGTATTCATTAGAAAAAGATGAATACCCCATCTACAATAGCTCTAGGAAGAAAAGATGAATCTACTTCCTGGCAATATATGGGTTGGCTAGTGTTGGGTCAAACAGTACAATACTTGAACTTTTCTAGGAACTATTCAATTGAAGGATAGGAATTTACCAATGAATTTGTTTTCTTTTGTGTGTGCTAAAATATGTTTCTATTGCAGTATTCATAAATATGGCCGGCAATTGGGATGATGAGCCTCAGGAAAAGATGGATAAAGCATTGGGATGAGCCTAATGAATTTAATGCTCCATCATTATCTCGCCAATCCTTATCACTCTGATTTTTGGGTTACAAGTCCATTTGGGCGACACTCTGTCGCAACAGCGCTATTCTGTGTTTTTGCAGAAGCGCTGATTAATACAAAAGCGCTAGTCTGCGTGAGCAGAAGCGCTAATTTAAACGATAGCGCTGAAAGAAAAGAAAATCCCGAGAAGACAAAAGCGCTAGAATTGTGTCAATAGCGCTGAAACGATGACAATAGCGCTGGAATGTTATCAATAGCGCTAAAACATTTTCAATTGCGCTATCTTATGGTCAATAGCGCTAAAAGAAAGTTTGCAATAGCGCTAAAACGCATTCAATAGCGCTGAAGCGCGACCTGTGTGGCAATTTCAACAAGCAAAATGTTAATTTCAACAAAAATTATCAGAAGGTTGCGTGTTCGATTCACGTCGGGTTCACCAAATGATGCCCTCCTAAATAGCACAATGTTAGTTTAAGATCAAACAACATAAAACACACAAGACGTTAGAGTTAATCAATCAAAAACCAAACACATGAAGGCATTCCAAAGGAGACACTAAAAACATGCTAATGAATCTAACTAAAGAAGTAAGACAATGAGATATCTCCAACTATCTCTTAACATGATATTAGCTCTTTCTCCCTTGTTCCTCTCCTCTCCAAGTTCCAAAATAGTGTAGCTCTCAGCAGCTTTTTGCACTATGGATGCTTATGGAGGATTGAGATTTGTAGAATAGCTCCAAAACATGAAATGAAAAGCTAATAGTAATGCTAAAATGATGTATTCTAACCAAAAGACAAAGGATTAGATTGTTTATGCTAAAATGCTCTCTAAAATGTCTATAGTCTAAATGCATACAAGTTTTCAGGATCTGGATTATGAAGAAATGGGCTCTATTTATAAGAAAAATGGAGCAATGGATGGTCAGGATTGAAAGGTTTAATCAAGGGTCAAGCTTGAAAGTTGGGGATCCATGTGCACAATTGGCACCAATAAAATAGTGACAAGTGTCAACACAGGATTGGGTTGAAAGAAGAGGTTGGAGGCATTAAAGGCCTGAGAAGACCTCATGGTTATCTAAAGGCTAAGGGTCAAGCCTAAATTAGGATTACCCACTGGATTAGGAGTTAATCCAAAGATAAACCTTTGTGCAAATGGTTAAGAGATAATCATGGTCAAAGCATTAAATGCTTGATGAGACCTTTGTGGTTGGATAGAGGTTGAGTCAAACAAATGTTTTAACCATGTGGGAGGGTTGAATTAACCATTAATGGTTATTGGAGACTTTGGGGAATTAAGTGGTTGAAAGTTGGAAGCCTTTAATGGTTATCAAAGACTTTGAGGAATTAAGTGGTTGAAAGTTGGAAGCCTTTAATGGCTATCAAAGACTTTGGGGTCTTTGAGAAGTGACTCCATTTTGCTTAGGAATGTGACAACATTTAGGGGATGGATTATGCTAATTAGGAAGGGGTTAGAAGAATCTAGAAGGTGATTAGATTTTGCAAGTGGATTTGGTGGGTGAGGGAAAATAGGATTTTATTAAAATAAAAATTTATTTATTTCAATAAATGTGTGCAAGTTGCATTTGTAGGAAAATGCAAGTGGGGTGGGGATAATGATTTAAATAAATGTTTTATTTAATTTATTTAAAAGAGGAATAGGGGGACTTTATTAAATAAATTGATTTTATTTATTTAATTGATTTGAATTGGATTTTAATGAATTAAATAAAATAAATTGAATAATTTATTTAATTAATAGGAGAATGTTTGGGGATGAATTAATTAAATATTAATTTAATTAATTGATGGTTAGTGGATTTTTAATCAAATAAATATGAAATATTCATTTAATTAAAATGGACAGATTTATGTGACTACATTTGCCCCTCTTTGAGACGGTGCAGTTTATCACATCGTTTCAAAGAAAGAAAAAAACTGGTGTGAAGAAATGCCCCATAAAATGTAAATTTAATGGGTGGTATGCCCCCTCGAGAGATGGGCCGAAATTTTTTGAAAAATCGGGCGATCTCTCGAAAAAGAATGAAAATTGGTAGGGCGGTAGAAAAGAAGAAGTTAGGCATACTAGGGAAAAATAGAAGAAATCGGGGGAAACATGGAGAAATGGGGGGCTCGGGAAGTTCACGGGGACCACGGCGATGAGCAGGGCGAAGTTACGGTGACGGTGGGGGAGTATAAATGGGGTGAAAGGGGTGAAAATAGGATCATTTGTAACCGCGACCAGTTGAAAACTATAGCTCTGACAGTGACATTTGGAGGAGCAAGGAGGAGCTACGATGCCGTTTCCGATCACCGAGCACCGATTTGAGCGAGTGCGACGGTTCCAGCGCCCAGCCGACTATGGACCAGCGGTACGCAAATTCGAAAACTTCCTTTTCATGCATTTTTAATATGTTTTTAGCTAAGTCCAAGTCAAGCCGGAGCAAGAGCGCTGGAACTAGGTTTTTAGCGCTTTTGCTCCATGAAGTAGCGCTATTGTGCCGCAATAGCGCTTTTGTAGGCTAGTTTTAGCGCGTTTGCATGTATTTAGCGCTTTTGTAGGCAAGTTTGAGCGCGTTTGATAAATTAGCGCTACGGTATAGCTAATTGAGTGCTATTGACTCGTAATAGCGCTATTGTATAGTGGTTTTAGCGCGTTTGTTTTTGTAGCGCTATTGTAGGGCTATTTGAACGCTATTGAGGTTGTTGTAGCGCTATTGTTCAGAATGAGCGCTATTGTAGATTAAATAGCGCTTTTGCCTTAGGATAACAAGATGCCCCAGTTTCGGACAAAACAAATCTCCTGATGCCTAGCGATTGATGGATGACGAGGTGAAGTGGGAGTTGTTTTGAACCATAGCAGCCCGATGAGACTTAGGTCATTTGTTAGGATAAATGCCTGTTGAAGTCTAGGCAGCCATGATTGCTTACCTGTTGAGACCCGAAGATACTTGATCAAAGTACCTGATGATAGTCTAGGTTTAAACTTAAGAAAGTTTGATAACAAAACAACTGATGGTGTTTGGATGAACGTCTATGGGCAGGAGGATCTACGCGTGTTGCAGTTACGCGAGCGCCACCCCGCGACACAGGGGTTGCGAGATCGTTTGACACAGCTAGAGATAGATTGTATTGCGGCTACTGGGCTCTATGAGGTGATGCATATGCCCGTGATTCGGATGAATCACGGCCTGATCACAGCATTGGTAGAGCGATGGCACAGTGAGACGACGTTCCATCTGGCCCAGGGCGAGATGACGATGACTTTAGAGGACGTGTGGCGTATCCTTCGGATTCTGATTCGGGGGCAGCTAGTGACATATGATCGATCTTGGGGGACGGTGTCTTGCCAGAGGATATTTGATGAGGACGTATATATTAATGATGGCTCGATCGCATGGGAGGATATAGCGGCACTATATGAGCCCCTTCCAGCAGTATTGTCAGGGATCGTGGGAGGACTTCTGTGTCCAGACAGGCGGTCACATGGATTGGCGGTCGGGTGGGGACAGGTTATAGAGATGATGGTGACTGAGGGGACCCGATATGCCTGGGGGCCGTGCGTGCTAGCGCACATGTATCAAGAGTTGCACGAGGTAGTGTACAGAGGGCGGGGGTCTCTAGCAGTGGGCATGACACTGCTGCATGTGTGGGCATGGGAGCACTTACCCGTGACTCGACCAGTGAGTCTGAGATTCCGAGCCGTGGACCAGCCCTATATGTTTATGTATAGTGGTATGATGAGCCAGCCCCACTTGGGGAAGCTAGAGTGGTGGCGGCGGGCATTAGATGATTTGGATGCAGTGATCTGACGACCATACTTGGAGTGTGAGCCATGGGAGGATGATGCAGAGGCATTGCCGTATTGCTTTATGACCCGATTCCTCATTGGGAGGACCTCGTATCATGTAGAGAGACAAGTGCCGGGACGGGTGATGAGGCAGTTTGGACGGCAGCAGGGACTGCCTAGCGGATCAGGGGAGTATGCACGAGTGATCCGAGAGCGGTATGCATGGGGTCCAGTGCTACTGTATGATCAGGCACTGGCAGAGTTCTGGACACTGCGGGCGAGGCCATGGGACCTACGACCGAGGGTCGTGGATGCAGGGGTTACAGCAGAGTATACACAGTATCGGGCGGCGCACCCGATCCTACGGATATCAGACCCGGCAGAGCCGATCCCAGCCTTTGAGGATGAGAGGGGACGGGGACGAGGACGGAGAGCAGGAGGTCGAGGAGGAGGAGGAGGAGGAGGTGGAGATGGAGGTGGCGGAGGAGATGGAGGGGGAGGTGGAGGAGGTGGGGGAGGAGGAGGAGGAGATGGAGGGGGAGGTGGAGGAGGTTTGGGGATGCCGAGGCAGCGGAGAGGGAGAGGTGGACTACCTCTGCAGATATCACAGGGACCTTTGATGCAGGGAGGAGTGCAGCTGAGTGGGAGGGGGATGGAGAGAGAGATCCCGATGGCTACAGGTGCAGGGGAGGGTGGTGCAGGGGGTGACACAGGTGCGGCAGCGATGGACATGGGAGAGGGAGCTACTGGGGATCTGCGGGAGCACATGATAGGTTATTTGCAGACCCGGGTAGAGAGATTAGAGGCGGAGGTAGCAACTAGAGATGTGCAGCTATTTGTACGTGAGTCAGAGCTGACAGTGGTGCTGCGGGAGAGAGATACGGCGGTGGAGAGATTGGCGGAGCTACAGGAGAGAGTCCGGACTGGTGCACAGGGGCCTTCAGGGGAGGTTATGAGGGAGATGCAGCGAGCTCAGGCGGAGATAGAGTACTGGCGGGGGTTATATGAGCAGGTGGTACCGATCAGCCAGCGAGCGCTCAGTTACTCACAGATGCGGCAGGCCAGATCGGAGCGATCACAAAGGATGCAGAGCAGTGGAGGTGTGATGGGTCCTCTACGTCAGGAGAGATCAGGGGATGCAGGAGGGAGTGGGGGTTCGATGAGGCCTCCACGGAGAGATGGATCAGGTGGTGTCGGTACCAGTGGTGGAGTAGGTAGGGGTGGAGCAGGTACAGCATCTGGCCAGAGCGGCTTTTGAGAGAGCATTTTTGCATATATGTATTGTATCTTTGTCTATTTTTGGACTGTATCTTGGATGGCTCGTTGGTAGTCGATTTTGTAGACTTCATTGTACTCTGATATATGAGTTGATATATATGAGGAGATCCCATATTGTGATGATGATGCATGTGATTATGTATGGATGTTTATGCATGATGATGATTTATTGCTTAGATGTATATGTATACATGTATGCATGTGATGAGATGTTTCTTTTATGCATGTTTTTATGATGATTTAGGATGTTGTATACTGACATATGAATGCAGGTTTACATATATATGATGTATTGGTTTTGTGATGTAATGCTTTATGTATGGAATGCCATTGATGATATATGCTTATGCGTTGATGTATGAACAGGATTTTATGATGTTTCCTATTGCGATGCAATGATAAGATGATTGATGTGATGATGTTTGAATGAATGATGTTATGTATGAATATGCACCTAGATGTGTTTTTAGATGAATGTAATATGGATAAACAAAATGTAAAGTGCACATGTTTATATGATAATGTGGTAAATGAATGTAAATGGATAAACAAATGTAAAGTACCAGTGTTTATAGGATGATATTAAAATGAATATAGATGAATAAACAAATGTAAAGTACAAGTGTTTATATGATAATATTAAAATGAATATAGATGAATAAACAAATGTAAAATACAAGTGTTTTATATGATAATGCCTAAAATGAATGCATACGGATAAACAAATGTAAAGTACAAGTGTTTATATAATAAATGTGGTAAATGAATTAATGTTTTGTAAACAGATGGTCTTATGAATCTAAATGCTTTTAAATATGTTTTGTAAGTACAAATGATAAATGGGATGATACAATAACTAATGGATATAATAACTGTACCTTAAATGTAATGATAAGGAATGTAATGTGAAATGAATCCTAAAATGAACATTATAAGATACTGTAGTAATGAATGAATGCATCTTTTTACTATAAAGAAATGAATGCAAATAATAAATGATGAAAAGTTTAATAAAATGATAATGGATAATTGATATGAAATGAATGCTTATTAAATGATGTAATACAACCAAAGACAATTTGATCCCATGAATGAATCTAATTATTTATGATTGATAAAAATGATTTTTAAATGAAAAGTAATGTCAATAATGAACGATATGCAATGTTTTTTGAAAAATGGCATGAATGGACGTAATGCAAGATGCACCTAAATGCAAGGATGATATGATCATGAGGAATGCAAGATTTTTAAGACTTTGCATGATGCATTGATGATGTATCAGAGTACTCGGTCGTGATTGTATCCAAGACCAGCTTAATTTTCTTATTTTTTTTGCATATAAAACCTCTATATGAATAAGTGAACGGATGGGTGATATGCAACGGAATGCAATATATAAACAGATGAGATGAAATGGCGATCCATAGTACTCTATTTTCATCATTGAGCTTTAAAATGTTGGAAGAGAATACAAGCATCTTGACACAATAATTCAAGATGACCTGAGTATTTCTTTCATGGATTTTAATATAGCAAGTTAATATAAACGACTTGATATAAGGGTCAAGTCGACCAGACTATTGCTTGCGGAACAGACAAGGATTATCTCCTTTCGTGCATGACTTGGATCGTCCTCGATCTTAGGCTGATCAGATCCTGAGACAAGTGCATACCGTACTAAGAAAATAAAACCTTTATCCAAATTGGAGGAAGAGGAACCAAAGAATGAGCATTGTACCTGCAAACAAATAGTATATACATAAAGAATAAAGAATATGGATCCTTGGTAATGGTTCATGCTCATATGGTCGAGGTATACGCTGTAGTCAGCAAGCCGTAGTGATCTATGACTGCATTTGGCATAAGATCACGTAGCTTAGTGAACTTCCCACGTAGACACCATTAGTACATGCCCCAGAACTTCATCGGAAATAATGCACAAATGATACAAAACAATGCTGCAAGATGCCGATACAGATAAACAAATGATTGTACTCACAAATCAACCAAGTATTTGATAGCTTAACATAATTTTCCTGTCAAAGAAAACGTCATCTTGTCTTTGTTTTGGTAAGGAAGGATGCATCCTTGTTTTAAAGACAGTTTGGTTTGTATTGTTAATGTCGATTGTGTGGTTTGATTGGTAAATGGTCATTGTGTGAGTATTTTGTCAATGTTTGTTTTGCATCTGCTTGAATGAATATGTACAAGGGGTTGCCATTTTTTTGTGTGATTTTTGATGGGTTTTGTCGATGTTTTTGGATTTTGTATTGTTTTTGAATGTTTTTGATATTTTCTGGGACATTTTCTAAATGTTTTTGGATTTTGTTGAGATATTTTTGAATGTTTTTGGTATTTTGTTGAGATATTTTGAATGTTTTTTGGATTTTGTGAGTCATTTTTGAATGTTTTTGGATTTTGTTGAGATATTTTTGAATGTTTTTGGTATTTTGTTGAGATATTTTCCAATGTTTTTGGTATTTTGATGATTGCCTGAATGAAGAGCGTAATGACATATAAGACAATGTAGAATCCACTTCCATCACTAGGGTAAGGGTATTGCCCCCAGTTTGTAGACCTGACTATGAAAAGGTGGGATGCTAGACGCATGGAGCACTTTCTTAATTGTAGATCAAATAACAAGCCATGGTTGGGATGGATGGATGTATGTGTGCATGAATGTGATCGCAACGAGCCTGAAAGATACTGGAGCCATTGCCTTTACGAGTGGCGCCTGTTTGCCAGGTTTTCACCATCGCACTTACCCAAGGTGCCACCGGAGTGGTTGTTCACCGTTTGGATGCATGATTTTTCTTTACTTTTTTGAATGTTTTTGTATTTTCTTCAGGACATTTTCTGAATGTTTTGGGTATTTTTCTGATATGTAGGGGAGCCTGATGCTCGGTACACCTTAGGTATAAAATCTTTTGAGGTGCATGCTATTGATTGGATCTGCAAGCGGTTCTCCTTCTGAAGTAGCCAACTGATATGCCCCGGACCTGAATACAGCAGTGACAACATATGGGCCCAGCCAGTTTGATTCAAACTTGCCTTGATGTTCTCTATTTGGTTGGTTGCGAGGATTTTCTCAAAAAACAAGATCACCTACCTCAAATGTACGAGATCTAACTCGGTGATTGTAACTTCTACTCATGCGCTGCTGATAGGCTTTGAGGTGATTGTATGCAGCTTGTCGTTTCTCATCAAGTAACTCTAAGTCCTAAAGACGTGAGACTCTGTAAGCTTCATCATCAATGAGATTATGCAAAGAAACCCGTAATGATGGTATCTCAACCTCAATAGGCAAGATAGCTTCTGCACCATAGACTAATGAATAAGGAGTTGCACCTGTAGGGGTTCGAATGCTAGTTCGATATGCCCATAATGCTGGATTCAATTGAACATGCCAATCACGACCGGCATCATTGACTGTCTTCTTTAGGATTCTCAATATGTTTTTATTGGATGCTTCAGCCTGACCATTGCCTTGTGGGTAATAGGGGGTGGAAAAGCGATGTTGGATATGAAATTTCTCACAAAGCTCACGGACATCCTGATTTTTGAAAGGAAGACCGTTATCTGTGATGATGGAGATGGGCACACCATACCGGCAGATGATGTAATTGAGGATGAATGAGGCGATCTGCTTGCCGGTGACTTGGGTAAGTGGAACAGCTTCGATCCACTTTGTGAAATATTCGGTGGTGGTAATAATGAATTTATGGCCATTGGATGAAGATGGATGAATCTTACCCACAAGGTCAAGGCCCCATTGACAAAAAGGCCATGGTGTTGTGATTGGTTGCAGTTCCTGTGCTGGTGCATGTATCAGGTCGCTATGAACTTGACATTTCTTGCATTTCCTGACAAAGTAGTAGGAATCCTTTTCCATAGATGGCCAATAGTATCCAGCTCGCATGATCTTCTTGGCTAGTGATGGACCACTTGAGTGAGTCCCGCAAATTCCTTCATGTACCTCTTCCAAAACCTTTGTTATCTCATCTTGTTCCAGACATCGAAGGAGAGTACCATCAAGACTACATCGGTATAGGATTTCGGCAATAATGGTATATCGAGCAGTTTGGCGAATGAAGGTTTTACGTTGGTTATTTGATTGGTTGGGAGGAAGGGTATGATCGCGGAGATAGGTGTAGAACTCACCGTACCATGGGGATTCAGAACCAACAAGGAGACATATCATTTTAGATTCGGGGATATCATAAGCGGGGATCCAAAGCTGTTCTACCAAGAACTCGTAGCGTGTTGAATTCTGTGGAAGATCTAGTAGAGATGCGATGGTAGCCATGGCGTCAGCAGCTCGATTCTGATCTCTTGGTATCTGCTCAAAAGTGATAGTAGTAAATGATGTCTTTAGAGTGTCCACCATTTGCTTGTATGGCATGAGTTTATCATCTTTGGTCTGATATTCATCAGTTGCTTGTCGAATGACTAGTTGTGAATCGCCATATACTTGTAGTTCTTTTAATTTCCATTGTATGGCTAGCCTGAGTCCTGTGATCAAAGCCTCATACTCTGCTATGTTGTTTGTGCATGGAAATGTGAGCCTGTAAGACTTTGGGATGCTATCACCTTGAGGTGTGATAAATAGAATGCCTGCCCCCGAGCCGTGCCTAGTGTATGAACCATCAAAATATAGTTTCCATGGTTGTGCTATTGTGATCATGAATATCTCTTCATCTGGAAAATTGGAAATAAGAGGATGATCGCCTGTGAGTGGTGCATCGGCCAACTGATCTGCAATAACTTGACCTTTGATAGCTTTACGGTCCACGTACTCGATGTCAAATTCACTTAGAATCATCACCCATTTGGCCAAGCGACCTATCAATGCTGCTTTGCTGAGTAAATACTTGAGTGGATCAATCTTTGCAATGAGTTGTACTTTGTGTGTCAACAGATAGTGCCTCAGTTTAGTGGCTGCTAAGATTACTGCTAGGCAAGCTCGCTCAATAGGCGTGTAATTGAGTTCATAGCCAACCAGTGTGCGAGAGATGTAGTATACAGCACACTCTTTGCCTTCTGCATTATGTTGTGCCAGTAGCACCCCCAGTGCTGTACTTGTTGCTGAGATATAAAGTAACAACGGTCTACTTGGATCTGGTGGCATCAACAATGGTGGATTCATGAGATAATCTTTGAGTGCCTGAAATGCTTGCTGGCATTTGTCATCCCACTGAAAGCAGATGTTCTTATGTAGCAGGTGTGTGAATGGGTGACACTTATCAGCCAATTGTGCAATGAATCTTCGGATGGATTGAAGCCATCCTTGTAGTGTCCTTAGCTGACTGATATTCTTTGGAGGTGGCATGTCCATGATTGCTTTTACCTTTGCTGGATCGACCTCAATGCCTTTGCTTGAGACAATGTATCCTAGAAGCTTCCCGGAGGTCACTCCGAAGACACATTTCTTTGGGTTGAGTCGAACATGGTATTGTTCCAGTCTATCAAAGATTTGATCTAAGATGTGGAGATGTCCTTCTCTGGTGAGTGATTTTGCTAGTAAGTCATCCACATAATCTTCCATCATAGTATGCATCATGTCATGGAAGATGGTGGTCATTGCTCTTTGATAGGTCGCTCCTGCATTCTTTAGACCGAAAGGCATTACATTCCAGCAGTATGTGCCCCATGGACATGTGAAGGCTGTCTTATGTTGGTCCTCTGGTGCGATCTTTATTTGATTGTATCCTGAAAAGCCATCCATGAGTGAAAGCATGGCATGTCCTGCTGTCAGATCCACTATGATGTCGATATTTGGTAGGGGAAAATCATCCTTAGGACATGCCTTATTCAGATCTCTGAAGTCAGTACAAATGCGGATGCCCCCTTTTGGTTTGCCGACAGGCACAATATTGGAGATCCATTCTGCATAATCAATTGGTCTAATGAAACCAACATCCAGGAGTTTCTTGAGTTCTATTTTGACTAGCACTGCAATTTGAGGATGCATCTTACGAAGCTTTTGCTTGACAGGTTTGGCTCCTTCTGCGACGGTGAGGTGATGCATGACTAAATCAGGATCAAGCCCAGGCATGTCTGCATATGACCACGCAAAGTTGATCTGACGCTTCTGGAAGAACTCTATAAATTTAGGTTGTTCCTCTGGAGTGAGAAGAGATGCCAGATGTATGATATGATGATTTTCAGGAGTCCCCACATTGTATTCTTTGGTTTCCTTGATGAGAATCGTTGATCGTTCCTGTTGTGTACTAGTAGGGAGAATGTCAAACCCTTCATCCTCAGGCGCCTCAGAGAGGTTTTCACCATTGGATACGCTCTCTTTTTATTTTTGTCAGATCAAACAGTGCCACAGTGTGGTTTTCACTGGAAGATCCATGTTTCAATGTTATATTTTTGCAGCTGAAGGGTTTGGCATCCGCCCCGAAGTATGCTGCACTATTAAGTTGAATGGCGAATCCAGCTTTGTGATCCCCGCTTGGTAGATTATCCCTTAATTCCAAAAAGTCAATGATAGCCTCATCGTTTTGGAAGAGGTCAAGACATGGGGGATTTGGTTGGTTCCATTCGATGAGTTCAGGGTGGATAATGGGCATTACCTCATCGATTAAGTTAAGTTCGTTAGAGGTATCAGTGAGGGTTAAGACAGTGTGGTGAAGGTTGTTGATGGTACTCTCCCTGTCAGAATCAGGTGTAGGATGAGACGTAGGGTCTGTGGAAGATGTTTCCAGCTCAGGTACCCAAGTGGTCTTTATCTGTGCTTCTCCGTAAACAGGAATGTCTTTGCGTGGCGGAGGAGGTGATGTGTCTTCCTCATCTGAAGTGTTAAGCTGTACAGAATCAAATTCCCACTCATGTGAGTCAGTCTCTGAATCACTTTCCAGCATTCGATTGCTATACCATACTGGGATGTCGCTGGAGTTGAATACTGCAGGTGTGATTGGTTTATGTATCTTTGTGGTGATCAGGGCTGCAGGAACCGTGATGGGGTTTAAAGGATTTGTTACTGGAAGTATTGGTAATGGTGACTCAGTGGCTTCTGCTAGAACTACTGGCGCCATAGATGTTGTTGCGGGTTCTGACACAGTTGCTGCTACTATTGGTGTTATTGACGGGATTACTGGTTCGTTTGGTGGGATGAATGATATTAATGACGGTTGCGGTGGAGTTGGGAGCCTCGATGGGGCAGTGGGGATAATGCTTGATGGTGCTTTGATTATGAAAGGTGTCCTCTTTGCAGTAGGTGGGCAAAATGGTTTGCTGTTTTTTCCTTTGAATCTGAGTTTAGGAAGGACTTCTTTTTCAAAGCCTAGGCCAGTATTACCTTTGGGCTTGAACTCTGGCAGCAGCGGTTCATGTCGTCCTTGTTTGCAGGATCCCAAAGCACTCTGACCATCATACCCCATTCTTTGCATAATGAGGAGGCCTTTACCATACTGTTCCGTAGGAAGTGTAACTTGCGGTTTGTCAGTGGTGATGGGATCTTTATAGATCCATTCCGCCAGGTCCTCATCTTGTGTCTCTTCCTCTTGACTCTTTCCAAGTATGAAAGGCATCAAGGCACATGCTGGCGTGATTAGTGGTTGTTGGAGTAACTGTTGTGGCTTACCATGTGTTCTAGGAGAAGTGGGCATTTGTCCCACACAAAAGAGCTGACTCAAGTTATATTCTCCAGGACCTTCCTCTGCTACTTTCATTTTTAGCTTTTCTTGCTTGGGTATAGGGGTGTTCGAACTGGCAAGAGAGGCGGGACTTACATATGATGTGGAGGAAATGGCTTCCCTATTATTAGGAACAGTAATCTCTGGTTGATGGCTGATATTATGGCAAAATGCAAAGGGATTTGCATCGCCCAGGATTGTGATCTCTGCACCATTATGTGGGAACTTGATACATTGATGGTAGGTAGATGGAACAGCTTGCATGGCATGTATCCAAGGTCTCCCTAATAATAGATTATATGGCAGAGGAAGGTCCAGAACTTGACAGATGATGTGCTTTACCACAAGACCGACTCAGATTGGTAGTACCACGGCTCCTTTGGATGAACGCTCTGCATCATCATAGGCCTTGATGGTGATCTTCTTACGAGGATCTACTGATTCTATTGCATATCCCAGTGCTTTGACCAACTGTAGTGTACAAATGTTTAGGCCTGCTCCATTATCGATCAAGACTCGCTTGATCCTGTGTTGGTTGACAAAGCCTTCAATGTGTAGTGAGGCGTTATGAGGTTGCTGGAACGAAGAGTTGTCACTTTCAGAAAAAGTGAGACAAGGTGATGACTTTAGATTTCCAACCATGGCTTGAAATTGGTCCGTATTCAAGTTTGCAGGGACTGACGCCTCTTGGAGTGCTTGATCCAAGATAGTTTTATGAGAGGGTGACAGATGCAAAAGCTCCAAAATGGATATAAGCGCAGGGGTTTTGTCTAATTGCTCCACAAGATTGTACTGCTTTGGGACGGAGGTGGTGCCTTGTGGAGCTGCCTTGATGGTAATTTTGCCGCGACGTGTAACAACATTGCAATTTGAGGTGGGATTTTTGAAGGTGATAGTTGCAATTTGTTCACTGGCATCATACAGGTGATTGACAGTGTAATTATACGCAGCTTGCGTATAATCAGTGGTATCAGGACCTCGTCTGGACGTGGAAGGACCCCTTTGATCTTGCGATGGAAGTGGATTTTTGAACATCTGATGATCATTATTGGTTGTTTTTGGGCCATGCCCTTCAATTTCAATTTCTCCTCAATCAATAAGATCCTAAATGAGATCTTTCAATCGGTGACAATTACTTGTCTTGTGTCCTCTTCCTTGATGGAATTCACAATGTTCAGTATCTCTCCACCATGCCGGTTTGACCTGAGGCTCATAATTTGATAACTTAGGTAGAGTGATCAAATTTTGAGAAATGAGTTGTCGCGTCACTGTTTCAATGGGTTCCCCTAAGGGAGTGTATGTGCATTTTTGTTTTTGTGGACGGGGTCTTGATTCATCATGAGATGTGATGCGACCTTGATTAGGAAGAACATTTGTGTTATTTTGAGGTGGAGGATTTTGTCCTGCAAACCGAACCACAGGTTGTGCATTTTGGACAGTCCGAGCATCCACAACTCCATCGTTGACGATATTCTTATTCTTGTTCCAGAAGTTTGGTTTATCACTATTGAAGCGCGGGCGAGGACCATCTTTGGGTTCATTAAAGATTTTGATGAGTCCTTTTTTGATGAGTGCCCGTTCACATTTTATACCTTTGGTGATCATATCGTTAAAAGAATCTATGTCTTTGACATCCAGGTGAAATTCCATTTCTTCGTTTAAGTTGGAAATGAAAATTTCCACTAGTTCTCGTTCAGGTAACTGAAGAGAACGTCTGCTAGACATTTGGCGCCATCGTTGCAGGAATACTGAGAATAATTCACCTGGTTTTTGTTTGGTGTTGCACAGATCAGCCATGGTGATGTCGCGTTCAATATTATAAGAGTAATGAGATAGGAACTTCTGGATGAGTTCCTCAAATGTTCTTATGCCACCTGGTAGTCGGGAAAACCATGATGTGGTTGTTCCTCCCAAGCTTTGGGGAAAAAGGCGCATTAAGTATGTGTCTTCATATGCAACTTCGAGACAAGCAGAATGAAATTCTCGGACATGATCGCGGGGATCTCCCTTTCCTCTATATTTTTTGAATTTTGGTGTTTCAAATCCGCGTGGAAAGGGTGGCATATAAAGATTCCTATCAAACGGATAGGGACAGATGTCGTTAAGTGAGAATTGATTGGTCTTAACACCACTATGAAGTTGTTGGGCGAGATTCTCAACTTGTTGCCGCAACATCTCTATTTCATTAGGAGGAGGAGGTGGTGGGTTACCTCGAGGGATGTTATATCTGATGGGATCTCTACGCCTTTCCTCCTCATGGCGACTTTGTCTTTCTGATGCTTGTCTTAATTGGGCAAGATCAAAGTCTGAGGGGAGTTTGGCTCCTTCTTGAGCGAGTTTTAAGAAGTGAGCATCTGCGTTGCTCCTTAGTATTTCATCGAATAATCTGTTAAAATGAGGATTATGCTGAACCCTTTCGATTGTTGAAGGAGTGGGTGTACCTGGGTTTTCATCATTCCCATTTCCTCCAAGTGCTTCTTGAAATTCATTGAGGTTGTCCTCTTCTTCCTCAATTTCTATTTCTCGTTGCCTTGATTGTGATCGGGTTTGAGCCATTTTGTTTGTAAGTTTGTTTTGAAGTTGATTGAAGATGATGATGAGCGGTGATGAAATGAAAGATTGATTGGTTGGTGATTTGTGTTGTATGGGGATCTCTAGCACTTTAAGGTAGATGTAACCGAAATTCCTTCTTTGAATTGCTTGTTTGTTTTGATAAGATTTGATGTGAGAAGGTGTAGAGAAATCTGAGATGTGTTACAGATTTTGACTACCTAGCAATGAGAAGATTCACTCATGAACTAGTTTTAACCTGCGTAGATGTGTCTCTTAGGATGAGCTTATCCTTGATGTAGAAACAATCTAAAAAGTGATGTGATGTGTTTGATTTCAAGCAATATCTAAAAAGAGAATTTGGGACAAGAACCTCTTAATGTTTTGAGAATTTTTGGGATGGATTGATGATGAAGTGATGATGTATGAATGAGATGATGGATGTTTTTGCTTTCAACTTCAATCTTTCAATAAAAACTTTGTGTCACAAATGGGACAAACTCATCTTCCTCTCTTTCCGGTGTTGGTGGCACTTCTCGAGCTGTGTTGTAGGTGATATAGATGTTGGGGAAAAAGTTGGGATTAATCTTTCCTCCTTGATTTTTATGATAACTCAGAGCTCTATATTGCATAAAAGCTCTGCGGTTCAATGATTCGGAATCAAACTCATTTGTTTTACCTTGAAGGTATAGACGCATGCGATGTAGAAAGACTCTATGTGAGACAAAGATTTGTCTATTGAGATAGAAGAATTTCCTCCTTTTGATCAAAGCCTTTGAGCTTAGTGGTCTCCTTTTCAAGGTAATATTCTGATGACACTTCTTCTTTCGCAAGATGTGAAGAATGGTCATAAAAGTTGTGACTCTGTGTTGTTTGCACTTTGTTTTTGGTATTTTTGGTTGTGTTGACAGATGTTGGATGAGTACTTTGTTTTTGAAAGTGATTTTCTGATTTTTCTTTGACAAGAAAACAAAGCAAGCACACAAACACAAGAATGTTGCCTAAAAGGCACAAATGAGTATGGGTCTAGATCAACCCAATCTTTGGACTTGTATATGACCCTTCCTTTAGATGTATTTTAAGGTGTATTTCCAAAGCCTGAAGTCGGCTCAATTTGCACTAGGTCTGTAAAATGAACACACTTCAAACACTCTTTATCCCTAAGGGCAAATGGCCAGTTGTGATAAATTTAGCCCACATCTTGATATTTCTTCGACTTTGGTACTACATACCTTATGAATCCTATCGTGGTAGGTAAGGATGTGATATACTAAGTCTTGCACGAGCATAACAAATAGATGATCCCTATGATGGGGGAGTCACCACTTTTATCAAGCCACAAGTGACTTTTCAAAAAGCTATGTTTCTACTCAAGGAAATATGTATGGTGAGTATCTTGGGAGCAAAACCTTCTATGCTCTTGTACTAAATTTTACCTCAAATATCCTCAATCAATAGAACAGGTGGGCTACTACTTAAAGGTGTTTAGTCATGTTCGATGTTTTTGGACATAAGTTCATTCTGCAGTGACTCACTTAAGAGCCTTGTAACTGGTGGTGGGGCCCATTTGTCCTTTCGGCCAGTTACACTGTAGGAACAGCTATACCCAAGGCTACAGCTTTCGCTCTCACCTGATTTCTATAGCGGCTCGAAGGATTTACCGCTCGAGGTCGTTCCCAAGAGTATCGATCCCTTGGCAGGCCTCTCTTAAAAAAAATAAAATTTTGAGTGTTACTAACACTTTTCTCTTGCACCTAGGACCACGAGAGCCAAGGGAGAGGATAATGTGTGTTAGAAGTAGGTCCACTCGACTGACTTTTGTGCACAAGCGTGCCAAACACGAAATTCACTTGTTCTTTTTAATCCATCATGGCAATATGATCTAACTATTTGGAGATGTTGCTCCAACAGTCATGGTGTTCTTTTTAACTTCAAAGCAATATGTTTTGTAATCTAGAAGTTGAAAGTCCTGGTCAACTTAATGAAAAACACGTTTGCATGAAGGAAAATTTGTTTTGCAAAAAATCAAAAACAAGTGAATTGTTCTTTTTACTTGCCCAAAATTTGAAGTCTGGATTGTAAATTCTTTAGTTTGATGCAAGAAAATGGAATTGTTGATTTTAAGCACCAAATAAAATGAGGCCTAACTAGAAAAAAATGAAAAAACTATTTATTTTTTTTTTTGTGTTTTTAAGTTCTTTTTAAAAACTAAATGAAAATTTTTGTGATTTTTGTTGTGTTGTTTAACCTGCACAAGGAAAAGAAACAAGTTAATAAAATCAATGCTCAAAGAGGGGGGCTTCCACAAGCCTAAATTCTGATTTTTGGGTTACAAGTCCATTTGGGCGACACTCTGTCGCAACAACGCTATTCTGTGTTTTTGCAGAAGCGCTGATTAATACAAAAGCGCTAGTCTGCATGAGCAGAAGCGCTAATTTAAACGATAGCGCTGAAAGAAAAGAAAATCCCGAGAAGACAAAAGCGCTAGAATTGTGTCAATAGCGCTGAAACGGTGACAATAGCGCTGGAATGTTATCAATAGCGCTAAAACATTTTCAATTGCGCTATCTTATGGTCAATAGCGCTAAAAAAAAGTTTGCAATAGTGCTAAAACGCGTTCAATAGCGCTGAAGCGCGACCTGTGTGGCAATTTCAACAAGCAAAATGTTAATTTCAACAAAAATTATCAGAAGGTTGCGTGTTCGATTCACGTCGGGTTCACCAAATGATGCCCTCCTAAATGGCACAATGTTAGTTTAAGATCAAACAACATAAAACACACAAGACGTTAGAGTTAATCAATCAAAAACCAAACACATGAAGGCATTCCAAAGGAGACACTAAAAACATGCTAATGAATCTAACTAAAGAAGTAAGACAATGAGATATCTCCAACTATCTCTTAACATGATATTAGCTCTTTCTCCCTTGTTCCTCTCCTCTCCAAGTTCCAAAATAGTGTAGCTCTCACCATCTTTTTGCACTATGGATGCTTATGGAGGATTGAGATTTGTAGAATAGCTCCAAAACATGAAATGAAAAGCTAATAGTAATGCTAAAATGATGTATTTTAACCAAAAGACAAAGGATTAGATTGTTTATGCTAAAATGCTCTCTAAAATGTCTATAGTCTAAATGCATACAAGTTTTCAGGATCTGGATTATGAAGGAATGGGCTCTATTTATAGGAAAAATGGAGCAATGGATGGTCAGGATTGAAAGGTTTAATCAAGGGTCAAGCTTGAAAGTTGGGGATCCATGTGCACAATTGGCACCAATAAAATAGTGACAAGTGTCAACACAGGATTGGGTTGAAAGAAGAGGTTGGAGGCATTAAAGGCCTGAGAAGACCTCATGGTTATCTAAAGGCTAAGGGTCAAGCCTAAATTAGGATTACCCACTGGATTAGGAGTTAATCCAAGGATAAACCTTTGTGCAAATGGTTAAGAGATAATCATGGTCAAAGCATTAAATGCTTGATGAGACCTTTGTGGTTGGATAGAGGTTGAGTCAAACAAATGTTTTAACCATGTGGGAGGGTTGAATTAACCATTAATGGTTATTGGAGACTTTGGGGAATTAAGTGGTTGAAAGTTGGAAGCCTTTAATGGTTATCAAAGACTTTGAGGAATTAAGTGGTTGAAAGTTGGAAGCCTTTAATGGCTATCAAAGACTTTGGGGTCTTTGAGAAGTGACTCCATTTTGCTTAGGAATGTGACAATATTTAGGGGATGGATTAGGCTAATTAGGAAGGGGTTAGAAGAATCTAGAAGGTGATTAGATTTTGCAAGTGGATTTGGTGGGTGAGGGAAAATAGGATTTTATTAAAATAAAAATTCATTTATTTCAATAAATGTGTGCAAGTTGCATTTGTAGGAAAATGCAAGTGGGGTGGGGATAATGATTTAAATAAATGTTTTATTTAATTTATTTAAAAGAGGAATAGGGGGATTTTATTAAATAAATTGATTTTATTTATTTAATTGATTTGAATTGGATTTTAATGAATTAATTAAAATAAATTGAATAATTTATTTAATTAATAGGAGAATGTTTGGGGATGAATTAATTAAATATTAATTTAATTAATTGATGGTTAGTGGATTTTTAATCAAATAAATACGAAATATTCATTTAATTAAAATGGACAGATTTATGTGACTACAATAGCATATTCCCATGAGATAGAGAATAATAAGGCATCGCATTTTACCATAAGATAGAGAATAATGGGTTTTTAATGCATTGTAGTGCCATTATAGGGATAGAGTGCAGCTGGGGGTTCCTCCAGCATCTTGAACTGCTAAATCCATTTTTGGACCAAGCTAGATCAGCCAAGCGCATCCACATCCTTAAATAGAGAAATCACCTCAGAGACTTAGAACTGGGCGTGGAACAAGAGATACCACAAGCATGAGAGACATACTTCAAAAATGATCTCTTGTTTTTCCAACACTTAATTATAACTTTTAATGCATTGGAAGAAAGGGGAGATGCAGAGTACTCCAGGACAACCATATTAATTAGGATCCCAGCCCTTTTACAGAGTGGTTTGACAAAACTGATGAACTAGGAAAACCTATAGCAAACCAAGGACTAAACTGACCTAGAATATATACATTCACCATTTAAACTATTTTTTCTCTCGCAATTGTCTACATTATTGTTAATATCCTATGAGTACTCCTGGCCTGGTTCATGTGATCCTCTGATTGCATCTAAGTCTGATTAATTGGGTTGATTTTGTATTTCTCTGGGGCAGTTGCTGCTCTTGGCCTTATCCAATCAGTACATATCCTTGTCCTTTCATATATCTCTTACTGTTCTTCATATTTATGTTCTTTGCTATTTAAACTATTTTTCTCTCATAATTGTCTACATTATTGTTAATATCCTATGAGTTCTCTTGGCCTGGTTCATGTGAGCCTCTCTGATTGCATCTAAGTACGATCAATTGGGGTGATTTTGTATTTCTCTTGGGCAGTTCCTGCTCTTGGCCTTATCCAATCAGCACACATCCTTGTCCTTTTATATCTGTTTAATCTATGCTCATTCAGATTTATGTTCTTTGCTATATGATTTGTGAGGTTACATCAATTCCTTTTATGCAGGAATTCCTTAAGCTAAACACACTGTAATGCACTAGTCTATGACCATCTAGTTGAACGTAAATGAGGCAAATATACTCCCTTATTATTTTTGCATTTCTAAGGCCTTAAATAATGTTCACCATATATGGATAACTATATAGAGAAGGTAATGGAGGGCTTGAAGTTTCCTTTTATCTAAAATCAGCTGAAAAACAACACCAAACCTCCTAGAACAAATGCACACCTGATTTCTTTATAAGATTAGATGTAGTTATGTCCTTTTACGCCTTTGTATGGTGTGCATTTTTAAAACTTGTGAGAATACTCAGAGTTGACTTAGTATAATAGAGCTACAAGAGCCAATTGCTAATTAAGAGAACTTTTGATAAATATTGTATAATGCACTAATTTTCTTGAAGTGGCACACTAAAGACATTCACAGGTGTTAAGATGATAATAAGGAATTCTTTTTCCCATTTTTTTTAAAGGAGTGGTTAAATGTTTCTTAAAGCCTTGTTTTTTATGGTCATACTTTTTAATGATTTTTTATTTCACATTATATAATAGTTAATGGTCAATGGTTAATCTTACAACCCCTATCACTATGTGCATCTTTAAATCTTTAAAATCCTAGAAGAGACCAACTTTTAAAACCCAAAAATCTTTAAAAGTTAATTAACCTAACTACTAAAGCCTCAGAAGATTCTAAACTCTTAAAACACTAACATAAATAAACTCTAAACTTGAAAACTTGAACACTCACAACCTTAAACTTTTGAATGCAAAAAAAAATACAAACTATTAAAACCTAAAAGGTCCTCAACTATTAGAACCCACTAAAAATCAATGTCTTGAAAACTTAAAATGCATAAAAACATTACAAACTCTCAAACTACCAAAACCATAAAATCTAAACCCCATATCCCAACGTAAATTTAGAAAACCTATAAGAATTGGCTTCTATACTAAACCACAAACTCAAGTTCCTTAAAATCCCCAAAGACTCTTAACTATATTAAAAACCCTAAACCTCCAAAGCCTCAGAAGATTCTAAACTCTTAAAACACTAACATAAATAAACTTTAAACTTGAAAACTCACAACCTTAAACTTTTGAATGCAAAAACACAAACTATTAAAACCCAAAAGGGCCTCAACTGTTAGAACCCACTAAAAATCAATTGTCTTGAAAACTTAAAATACATAAAACATTACAAACTCTCAAACTACCAAAACCATAAAATCTAAACCCCATATCCCAACGTAAATTTAGAAAACCTATAAGAATTGGCTTCTATACTAAACCACAAACTCAACTTCCTTAAAATCCCCAAAGACTCTAACTATATTAAAAACCCTAAACCTCCAAATCCATAAACCCTTAAATATCCAATCCCAAAACCTCAATTGAAAATATTCAATTCAAACCCTTAAAAGCTACAAGAAATTTACAAGACCTAACATAAAAAATTCACATGTAAGACCTTAAATTCTAAACCTAAAATTGTCAAGCACAAAAACTAAACCCTTAAAATTCCATCCCATGAAAAGTGTGATTCATTAATCAAAACTCACAATTGTGAACTTCTAAATACTAAACCAAAATATCCAAATCCCTAAAACTCTTCAATATAAAGACAACCCAATATCTAAAGTTAAACCTCAAATCTCAAACCCACTTTGAAATCCCCAAAACCAATTAGCATCACCCTCAAACACTTAACCTACACGATAAATTATAAGATCACTATATTTCCAAATCTTTAAACTCCCAATGCCAAATCTTTAAAAACCTCAAAACACACTAAAAAATTTAAAACTAAATCTCAAATCTGAAACCCTTAACCTAAATCGCCAAGACCCATTAGCATCGCCCTCAAGCACTTAAAACCTACACTATGTATAGTAAATTGCTAAAATTTCAAACCTTAAACCCCTAACCAAAAACACCTTAAAACTTCAATTCCCACAATTCACTAAAAAACATAAACCCAAAATTTCAAGCTACCAACCGAAATTCATAAGTCCAATTACAAACCCTTAACTTAGATCTTTAATGATAATATCCATAATCGTCATCCTCAAAATATAACCTAATAAAATCGCAAACCATCAAGCACATAACCTACACCCTTAAAGCCCTAAATGAGCAACTTAAAAATGCTTAAAAAAATATAATCCCCAAATAATAACCACAAAAATTTCATCCAATATCTTCAACCTAAAAATATTAGAAAGCTAATTTTCACTTTTACCACCCAAATCTTTAAAACCTTTTCGTAACCACTTAAACCCAAAACTCTTAAATGCTTAAAACAAAAAATAATAACCATGGACCACAAATAATAATTGTAGACACCTAAAACTGACACAACTAATTAAATGGATTTTATTCATTTAATCACAATTTAATCGCCTATTAATTAAATTAAAATTTAATTAATATCCCTAAAACTGACACAACTAATTAAATCCCGAAATAATAACCACAAAAATTTCATCCAATGTCTTCAACCTAAAAATATTAAATTAATATCCTCTTCTTCTATCTAAACCATTTAATTAAATTCACTTTTAATTAAATACCCCCCTCTAAAATTATCCATTTATCCCCTTTCCCATTTCAATTAAATCCACATTTAATTAAAATCCCCTTTGCATTTAAATAAATCAAAATTTATTTGTAAATCCCCCACTTGCAAAATCCTACAAATGCAAGTTGCATCCCTTTTGGCTAAATTAAATTATTTTAATTTAACTAAAAATCCTATTTTCCCTCACCCACTTGCAAAATCCTACATGTCCCACTTGCCTCCTAATCATCCTTCTAGAACCTATGTAATCTCTTCATTATCCTAATTAATCCATTTTGTTTCTTCCTAGGTTGCTCCCACATGTGTGAGCACATATCCCCTTCTCTCAAGGTGGGACCACATTGACTTTTCATCCCACTCCCCTTGTGACACTTAAGGCTAAGCTTGCAAATCTGTGACCACACATGTGGGACCACATTGATCCTCACCCTCTCCCCCTTGTGACATTCACAAGGCTAAGCCTTCCAACTTGGGACCACATTCCTCCTTCAATCTTGACCCTTGATTGGTAATCAATCTTGGCCATCCATTCCTAAGCCTTCAACTCTATAAGATGAGCCCTTGTGTCATATCCAATATCCATCTTCATTTTGCATCCAATCTATAGCTAAATTGTTTTGTGCAAGTTACTAAGGAGCTCCATTGTCTTCTCTTAGCATTTTTAGATCATCTTAGTTGCATTATAGCATAGATTTCATCATATTTTAGTATATCATGCTAGTTTCTTTTTCATACTAGATCAATCTCATCTTCATAACATTCTCATGCTAGATTAAATCTCATACTAATCTTCTCATTTTGGTAACATATCTCGTTTCATATCCATTTAGCATATCACTAAGATCTTAGTTGCATTCCATTTAGATCTTAGAATCATACATATCTCTTGTTCTTTAGGTAGTCATCCTAGAGATCAAGTGCTCTTCCAAGCTGAGAGCCACCTTGATTTGAAGGATCCTTGGAGATAGAGGAACATGAGACGCGATTGGAGTTCTTGATTTTGAAGCTAGTTTAGTTTCTATTTGGGATTTCTAACTCTAACATAATGTTTTATGTGTGTGCTTGTTTGTTGTTTTCTCCTCTTGCAGGTTGATTCCACAATTTAGAACTCACATTTTTGGTGCCTAAAACTAGCACAACTAATTAAATGCATTTTATTCACAGTCGGTGACACCTACTGTTCGAATTAAATGCTTTAAAATGCATTTTGGGATTATAATTAAATGATGATTAAATGAATAAAATCCATTTAATGGCTAGAAGCGTGACTGTGTATACACAGTCTGTGACTGTGAGCTCCACAGTCCCACGGGTTGTGTGCTACATAGTCTGTGTGACTGTGTAGAACACAACACATGGGTTGTGTGCTGCACAGTCTGTGTGACTGTGTAACATAGTCAACGACATTTTATTAAAATCATTTTTTATTTATTTAAAGTTTCATTAATAACATTTGTTTTATAAAATGTAATTTTATATTTCAAGTTTTATTAATAAATTTTGATTTATTAAAAGTGATATTTTATATTTTAAAATCATATATTTTAAAATTTTGATTTATTAAACTTGACTTTAATAAATTTTAAAATTTTATTAATAAATTTTAAAATTTTATTAATAAATTTTGATTTATAAAATCTAATTTTATATTTCAAAATTTCATTAAGATATTTTGATTTATTAAAAGTGATCTTTTACATTTTAAAATTTTGATTTATAAAACTTGATTTCATAAATTTTGAAATTTTATTAATAAATTTTGATTTATAAAATTTGACTTTATAAATTTTAAAGTTTTATTGATAAGATTTTGATTTATCAAGATTGGATTTTATAAAAGATTTCTTTATCAAGGTTGATTTAAGCAAAGGATTTAGGCATTTTTTTTTCATGGATGCCTTCTAAATCCATTTTCTTGTGCTTGCAGGACATCGAGCAACGTTGATCTAATACATTGCTTGCAGGTTTTGGAAGACTTTCACATTTGCAATCTTGTTGTTTTTGTTAACACATTCTAATTGGGAAAATTGATCAATCCTAGGATAGTCATTCACATTTCACAATCAGGGTTAAAACGAACAATTGCACATTTTTCTATCTTGGTTTAAAACAAACACTCACATTGCTATGATGGTTTAAAAAGAACACTTCATTCTACTATCTTGGCTAACACGAACCATGATTTTGCAATACTGATTAAAAAGAACAATCAACTTGTCTATTTTTGCAAATCGCTTTATTTCTAGCAACGCGCTTCACTTTATGTTGACTAGGATTTCCTCTTCCTAGTCTAGAGAATAATTGCTATGAAGGATTAAAAAAGAACACCATGTTTGGTTGGAGCAACATCTCTAATTAGGATCTAGCAAATCATTGCTTTGGAAGGATAAAAAGAACATTGTTTTCCATGTCTCGAAAGTGGTAGGTATATGCTCTCCCCTTAATTGGGTGACCAAAAAGCCAAACCCAGTCTTTTCATGTGTTCTTTATTTTCATGCAATTAAATTCTTTATGGGGCTTGTCTTCCCAAATGCTTTCAGGGGACTAGTGAGAAGAGAGAATTAGGATAACCGATGGACAACTGAGAGGGGTGGGGGGGTGGGGGGTGGTGAATCAGTTGTCAATGGATTATGAAACTTTAAGCACACAAAACTTTTTACCAGAATACATGAACCAAATACCGGAATAATAGATATAACAATTAAGCACAAACATAAATCACAGAACAATTACCATCCATCCATAACACAACACCAGGATCTGTACGTGGAAAACCTAGTAAAGGGAAAAACCACGGTGGGAAGCCTACCCACAGTCAGATAATACTTCTGCAGTAAGTATGCAATTACAATAAGAGGGGCTTGCACATGCAGGAAGACACACTGCCTAGAGAACCCTGCTCATCACAAAAGAATTCTCACTGACTACAAAAGAAATCTAGATTACAATCCGGAAAGATGAGTGAACTGCAAGAATAGAATCTCCTATGCCTGAGTACAGTTTCAATTAAGCTCAATACCGGAGGTCTTAAACCTCTTTCACAAACCCAACTCGATCACCTATGATCGACCAAAACCTCTGCATATGATTACAATTTTATTCGCACACAGATAATCTCATAACCCATGATCTACAAAGAGATCTTACATCATATTTATACCAACTCGGGACATAAACAATTAGGCCAGCCACCTAAAAGATAATACAATAAATCCGTTACAAAATCCCACAAACCAATTATAAACCAAGTCGGCCTAAGACCGAAACAACATAATCCAACTAATAAATCCAACCGGTAACACACCGGGAGCATCAACCAACATGTTACATAAACCGGTCCATAACCTAGCAGAATAACATTAAACCTAAAATAGGTCACCATAAACCAAATGAAACACCGCCTATCAACTAGAACATGAACATGATAACCATTAGCATCATGATAACCTTCTAGAAGCTGCACCAGCACCACTTATTGGATTCATCAAAAGATCTTCATCAAAGCTCTATTGGTAAAACCCTTATCGATAACCAAAAGGCTTACTAGAACAAACAATAGCATCTAGATAATCAAATCCCAAACCAACTAAATGCGATAGACATCAGGAACACATGAATAACCAATCCAAACCAATTCCAATAGCTGGAACGTACCGGAGACAAATCTCCAGATCAACACCAAAGTCCAACCACTCTACCGGAAGCTGGTAGATAGTAAAACAACTAGTGTTGATATCAATGACAAAACATCAATGCAACACATAATCCATTCCTCCAAATTGCCAACAATCTCCCCCTTTGGCATTGATGGCAATACGAGATGTGAAAAACATCCAAGTGCCAAGAAATGTTGAACAAGTCTCCCCCAATGGAAGACATCCAACAATCTCCCCAAGATGATATGACAATGAAGTTCTAAACCAACAAACCAAACTCCCCCTGTGGATGATATCCCTGTTAAGCTCTATTTTTCACATATATCTCTCTCCCCCTTTGACATCAATGCCAAAAATCTGACATAAACATCAAAGAAAAGTCATAAATCCTCTGAACCGCACAGTTGACTACTCCCCTTGAGTAGTAGCACCAACACATCAATCTCGAATGAATCATAGCACCAATAAGTGCATACCGGACCGATGTCAATCAACATCACTCAAGTCTCTATCGGAGGGGCAAAGACCCCCAATCTGTTTCTGAAGTACTCAAATGATTCCTTAGGTAAAGGTTTAGTTAAGATATCTGCAATCTTCTTTTTAGTGTTCACATAAACTAGTCTGAATTCATTTTCTTCCACCTTCTCCTTCATAAAATTATACTTGATAGAAATGTGCTTAGTCTTATAATGAAATACCAGATTCTTTGATATGTCAATAGCAACAGAGTTATCACAGTGAATAACTACCAATTCATTGCAATCTACCCTTATATCCTTCAACATTTGCTCCATCCATTGATCTTGTGTACAGTTAGTAGTAGCAACAACATACTTAGCTTCAACAGTAGATAAAGAAGTACATGAGTATTTCTTGCTGATCCATAATACAAGTTTCTTTCCAAGAAAGAAAGCTCCACCAGATGTGCTCTTCTAGTCATCAACATCTCCAGCCCAGTTAGCATCTATATATGCACATAGTGTAAAGTCATGATTTTTAGGATACCACAAACCATACTCAGTTGTTCTTTGCAAATATCGGAAAATCCTTTTCACTGCACTCTCATGATTCTCTCTAGGATCACTCTGATATCTTGATACAATACAAACTGCATTCATTATATCCAGTCTAGTCTGAGTCAGATATAATAAACCACCAATCATAGATTTATACCTTGTAAGATTTACTGGAGCTGATACATCTTTCTTTGTCAATTTCTCACTTGCAACCATAGGAGTACCAACCGGTTTAGAATTTTCCATACCAAATTTCATCAACAACTCTTTAGTATACTTAGTTTGACAGATGAAAATACCTTTATCATTCTGAGTAATCTGCAAACCTAAGAAAAATTCCATCTTCCCAATCATAGACATCTCAAATTCATTCTTCATATTATCTGAGAATTTCTACATAACTTATCCTCACCTCCAAAAATGATATCATCAACAAAGACTTCAACAATCAATATGTCATCATCAGTGATCTTATAATATAAGTTATTGTTAGCATTACCTTTAGTGAAACCAAGCTTCAAAAGATATTTGTCCAATCTAGCATACTAGGCTCTAAGGGCTTGTTTCAATCCATATAAAGCTTTCCTTAACCTGCAAACCATGTTTTTGTCATCTGAAAGTGAAAAATCATTAGGTTGCTCAATATAAACTTCCTCTTCAAGATCTCCATTAAAAAATGCACACTTAACATCCATCTAATAAACCTTGTATTTCTTATGGGCAACATAAATCGGATTGGAGATGGAGGGAATAGCGCAAGCAAAGTGAAATTTGAATTCTGGAAATGGAGGGAACAACGATGGCGATGGATGATGAGGATGGGAGACCGGATGGGGACCCATGGCATCGGGACCCTCCTCCTGACCACAAAAAGATGAAAGATTCTCCAAAATTGGGTCCCGAGGGTGTGAAAGCTGACTTAGAAAAGACTACAGAGGTGAAGGCTCTCAAACCCCGGAGTAGTCTTTTTGCAAATAAACCGACTGGAAAATCATCCTTCCCCTTTGTGGAAGACATCTTTGATAGAAAAATGGGTAAATATTGTTGTTCCATATTTGGTTATTGATCATAGCATTTCTTTAATGGCCTTCTCTCTGCTGGGAAAGTTTGTTGGACCACGACCCAATATTGAGGATGTTAGATCATTTGTTAAGAGAAAATGGAGGCTAAAAGGACAGGTTGATGTTTCAGCCCTGTCAAGGGGTTTTTTGGTTTTTTCCTTTTCTTGTGGGGAAGATATGGAAGCAACATTAAGTGGTGGACCTTGGATGCTTGGTAAATCTTCCCTATCCATGAGAAAATGGTCTCCTAATATGGAGCTCAATGATTCCTTCTTTGAATCTGCTCCGGTCTGGGTAAGGTTGCCAAGCTTGCCGCTTGAATTCTGGGTTGAGGATGTTTTCTCAAGAATAGCGAACTCCTTTGGGGAGCTTGTTGCGATAGATCCAATGACTGCAACTCGAAAGAGACTAGTTTATGTGCGCATTTGTGTCAATATTTCACAAAAGATGGATCTTCCTAGCTCTATTGATATAAATTCCAAACTTGGTTTATGGGAACGGACAATAGAGTTTGAGTCCCTCTCCTTTGTGTGCTTTTCCTGTTAGAAAGCTGGACATTGGACTAAGGCTTTCCCTAGCAACCCCAAAAAGCCTATGAAGGTTAACAATCCCCATAAATAGGTATGGAAGAAAAGAATAATATTAAGGAAGATAGTAGAGTGGAAGGAGGAAGTGGAACTCCTGGTAACATAAAAGACTTATCAGAAGGTGATAGAAATGCTAACCCTCTTAAGGCCCCCCTTTTAAAGGAAGATAAAAAGAATGAAGTCAGTGGATTTGAGATCAAAACAGTTAATATTTTTGAGGTCCTACAGACTCAGGAGGAAGAGAATGCAATCATTGAAGAGATTCTTGAAGAAGGTGAGATTGAGGATGCTACTGAAGCTCAACATGAGGCCCTTCAAGTTTCAGCAATAAAAAGAGATAAAGAGTGCCCAAATGATTTTCAAGGACATGAAGTTAATTCTGGAAGGAAGAACAAGTTCGGATCGCCTAAGGTTAATCTAAATGCGTCATTCCAAAATATTGGAGTTGACATGCCCACTTCATCCCAGAAAAGAGGAGAACTGTGGAATAACATGCAAGCTGATCCCAGAGATGAGCATGAGGAAAAAATAACAGGGAATGGAAAAAAGAAAAATAAGAAGGCAGGATGCCCTAATGGGGTGAAAACTAGGACTAGATCCAAGGCATATATTGGTCTATCCAAATCTCCATAGGGACGTAAAACCATGAAATGGCATAGGGACCAGGAGAGTAAGCAAAACATAGCTGATGGAAGGCAACGAACTATACAGGAATCCTACCCCCAGGTTTCCAAATGAAAGTAATCCCATGGAACATTCGAGGCCTAAATGGTCTCAATAAACAGGATATATTACAGAATCTCATTCGAGACCATAAGCTGGATATTATCCTTGTGCAGGAAACCAAAATGAGTAAGAAGAAAGTTGAGAATGTAAATTTCTTTAAAAATGGAGGGGTTTGTGGTAGTAGCTCGAATGGGGCCTCTGGTGGGGTGGTGATTCTTTGGAACAAGAAAACTATTTTAGGAGATATGATCAATGAAGATGGTAATATCATATCTATGAAAGTTAAAAGCATCTCTAAAGGAAAGGAATGGGTGGTCACAAATATCTATGCCCCTAATTCCAAAGCTGCTAGGAGTAAATTTTGGGATAAAATCCAGCACAAAAGAAGATCTTTCCCTAAGGACAGTTGGCTGTTGATGGGAGATTTCAATACTCCTTTGCAAGGAACTGAAAAATTTGGAGGAACTCAAGCCCAACTGGATAGCAGATCTGATTTGATGGACTTCATCAATGTCAATGCTCTTATTGATACTAATCTCACTGGAGCTTCTTACACCTGGTCTAATCGTAGGGACAGAGAAGACCTCATTTAGGTAAGGCTTAACAGATCCCTTATTACTTATGATTGGTTTCTTTCTCATAGATGCTCCTTGTCAGTTGTCAATAGAATTGGCTCAAATCATTATCCCATTTCCTTTGTTACTGAGTCCATTAAGAGTAAACAGTGCTTCCCTTTCCGGTTTGAGAAAATGTGGATCTCTCACCCCTCTCTGAAAAAATCCATTGCCAACTGGTGGAATATTGATGTGGATGGAACAACCATGTTCAAAGTTGCCAAAAAACTTAGAAACATCAAAGATAACATTAAGATCTGGAACAAGAAGGTCTTTGGTGATATTTTTGAATAAAAAAAAAGCTAAAGGAGGAATTAGAACAAATCCAAAACTCAATACAGAAAGATGGCTATAAAAAGTATCCCAAAGCTAAGGAAGATGATATATTAGTCAAACTTTACAACATTATTTCTAGGGTGGAAATCTATTGGAGACAAAGATCCAGGGCTATTTGGCTAGAAGCTGGGGACAAAAATACTAAATTTTTTCACATGACTTCTATGAAACATAAAGCTCCGAATAGAATTTCCAGATTAATTGTTGAGGACAAAATTATTCTTAAGGAGGATGACATTAGGGATGAAGCTAATAGTTTATTTTCTCAGCTCCTCACTGGTAGCAAGGAGATTGATTCTGCTAAGCAACAAGATCTAGTTGACATCATCCCCAAGATTATTGATCCTAACTAGAATAAGGCCCTTTCTGCTATCCCCTTTGTTGAGGAAATTAAAAAATTTGTCTTGTCCTTTCAGGGGGATAAGGCTCCAAGACCTGATGGCTTCCCCATGTTCTTCTTCCAGGAATTTAGGCATATTGTGGGAAAAGACACGGTCAATGCGATCAAAGAATTTTTTGGTGCAAGAAGAATCCTTAAGGAAATCAACTCCACTTTTATTGCCTTAATTCCTAAGGTGGCTAGGGCGGATTCCATGGGAAAATTTAGGCCAATAAGTCTATTTAACTCATTTTATAAGATCATATCTAAAGTTTTGACTTCCAGACTTTTGTCTGTCCTCCCCTTTATCATCTCTGAGGAGCAAAAATGATTTGTCCCTGGTAGGCAGATTTTGGATTCTATCATTCTTGTGCATGAGAATATTCATTCTCTCAATGCTGCCAATAAAGAAGGATTTCTGATAAAGTTGGATCTGGTGAAAGCTTATGATAGAGTGGAATGGCAAGCTCTTTTCAGAATTATGGAGGCTTTTGGATTTGATGAGAAGATAATCAAAATTTTCAGACAGTTGGTCTCCACCCCAATGTTTTCAATTCTCATTAATGGGTCTCCTTCTAGGTTCTTTAAATCATCTAGGGGGCTCAGACAAGGAGATCCCATATCTCCAATCCTATTCACCATCTTGGCGAAGAGCATGAGTAGACTAATCCAAAAAATGAAAGTGAATAAAATTATCAAAGGTCTTCAACCTTCCTCTGCTAATGTGTTTTGTTCTCACTAATAGTTTGTTGATGATACTATCTTAATGGGATACTCTTCTATTGGGGAGGTTGCTGCCTTTAAAGGTGCTCTTAATTCTTATTCACTAGCTACAGGCCAGCAAGTCAATTGGGATAATCTTGCTATATACTTCATGAATACTCCTATCATAAGACAACATAGAATTTCTAATATCATTGGGTGCAAGGTGGAAATGCTCCCCTCCACTTATTTGGGTCTCCCATTGGGATTAGTTCCCCCAAACTCCCTCTGGAACATGTTAATTGACAAACTCAACAAAAAATTAGTTGGCTGGAAAGGATCCATGTTATCTCAAGCCGGAAAGTTGTAGCTCCTTCAAGCTACTCTCCAGAATCTCCCTGTCTATGCTCTCAGTCTATTTGGCATTCCGGCTAAATTTGTTGAAGCCTTAGAAAGGATTCAGAAAAGATTTCTTTGGTCAGGGGTTGAAGAAAAAAAAAAGAATATCCTTGGTTGCTTGGGACAAAATGTGTAAGCCAAAGAGCAAAGGAGGTCTTGGTATTAAAGCTCTCAAAACTTTTAATAAATCTCTTCTTGCTAAACAAATATGGAGGGCTTATGACATTAAGAAAGATTGGAACCAGATTTGGTTTGATAAATATATTCATGATCAACCTCTCGAGTCTCTCATCTACTCTGAAGACATCCCTGTTGGGTCTTTCATTTGGAATAGTATTATCAAATCCATAAAAGTGGCCAAAGCTGGAGTTGGATGGGTCCTTGGAAAAGGTGACAAAATTAAGTTCTGGGAGGATCCTTGGATTAAAGATGAACCTCTCTTTAATCAAGACTGCAATCAATTCATTGATGAATGTAAAAGGAAGTTTGGGTCTATGGTGTGTAACTACTGGCAGGAGAATAGATGGGTTAGGCTTGATGCTATTTATGTTGGGTTTTCGCTGCTTCAGTAGGAGCTGTTGTCCTTTTCTATTAACAAAGATTTTTATGATGTGTTCCTCTGGAAGAGTAATCCTAGGGGTGACTTCATGGTTGCCTCATCCTATAAAAACACATTTGCCCAGATCAGCAACCCTATATGGGGTAAAGTTTGGAATAGAATTCTTATCCCTAAAGTCAATATGTTCTTTTGGCTTGATACTCACAATAGGATTCTTACTATTGATAACTTGGCCCGAAGAGGTTTTATGTTCCCTAACAGGTGTGAGCTATGTCAGAAAGAGGAAGAATCAGTTGATCATCTGTTCATTCATTGCTCCTTCACTTGGGAAATCTGGAGTAAGTTTTGGGTGAATTGGAAAGTTGATTGGGTTATGCACAACAACCTCAAGGAAATTATTTGGCAATGGACCTTTCCCACCAAATTTCCTCTTATCAAGAACCTTTGGTCCTTAATCCTTCCCATGACTTTCTGGGGCATCTGGAAAGAGAGAAATAACACAGTATTTAGGGAAGCTAAGTGCACTTCTCAGGTGGTCTTTGAAAAAGTTTGCAGGGCTATAAAAGAAAACATAAATATCCCTCACAGGAACAACAAACAATGGTTTTTTTTCTGATATGAATGATATTGAAAAAGGCATCCTTACTGAATGAAATTTAATCCACAAAGTTAGCAGATCTGACAATAAGACAAGGAGAGAAAATATTATTTGGAGATTTCCTGATCATAATTGGGTCAAGGTGAATTTTGATGGAGTTGCTAAAGGCAACCCTGAGAATTCTAGTGGGGGAGGAGTCATCATAAATGCTCAAGGTTTTTGCATTGCTTCTATTGCTTCTCCTTTTGGAGTCCAAAATAATCATGTGGCTGAAGCTCAGGCTATGCTGAAAAGCCTCCAGCTTGCTCAGGGATTCAAATTTTAAAAAAATTGGTTGGAAGGGGACTCCCTCAATATCATATAGGCTCTTAAAGGTACTAGTTCTCCCTCTTGGAATATTACTAATACTATTGAAAGTGCTAAAACTTATTAAATGACTATATTAGTATTCTCATAACTCATACTCTAAGGGAAGGCAATAAGGTTGCAGACCTTTTAGCTAATGAAGGGGTCAATTTAGAGGTGGAGGCTAAATATATCAGAGAGGCCCAATGTAAAAGGGATGTTAGGGAGCAATTATTATTTGATCGCATCAATGGTTCAAGTTAAAATCGTGATCACCTTTTGGGGTCCGGAAACCAAAGACAGAGATTGGGGGCAAGCGAACTATCAGTTAATGATTGTTATTAGGCATCATTTTTATGATCATTTGTGTGAAGGGGATTATAATAATAAGTGTTGGATCTCTGCGGCCATTATTATTTACTTCTTTAAAATCACGGATGGTACTTTGTTCTGTGATCCTCGTATTTTTCTCAAGAGCCTGTGTTTAAGTCTTGACCTGCAATTTGTGAGATATACTATTGGAGACTTCAACCTGTTGTTCAACATGGGAGGTAACCTAAACCGGAATGAGCCCTCTAGTTGCAAGAACTGGAAAAGTGAGTGAAAAGTGTGGAGGCGGCTCCATAGACATGGATTCACCAACTATATGGAAAAGCTGCATGGTAGCAGAAAATCAGTGTCTCAAGGCTTTGCTAAGGATTGGAACAACAACAGAGTCACTTTGTTTGGGGAGACCTGGAAGATTGATGAGGATTTGGTTGCGGAGGTCACAGGACTTCAGAAGGAGGGCACAAAGTTCTATAGAGATCGAAAGTTTGCTGCTGAAGCGATTAAAAACTTCCCAAAAACTGAAGATGAGAAGGCTCGGCTTGCCAAGAAAGACAACGTTTCTTACTACCTCCCCCAGTAGGTAAAGTCCTTTTGGTAGAAAATGCTAAGGGTTTTGATGGAATTCCTGACTGTTGATGGTAGATTTACTAAATTCTACAATTATCATTTTGAAATTCTCAATCATTTCCGCCATGGGGTTAAGATTTCTCTGCCCTTTTATTTAGCATCATCCCTGAATGAGAGCTTAGCTAACCATGCCAAAAAGCCCAAATCTTACCCCATAGCCCATCAGGGGCTTATTTTGCTCATTTACGAACACCTAAAGAAAAAAGCTAGGGTTAGCAAGGATGATAACCTGGTAACAAATGCACATATTTCTGAGAGTTGTAATAACTCTGAGTCTGAAGATGATCTGTCTAATGCCCCTACCCATAAAAAAGGGAGAGCTGACATCGATAATGTGGACACGGAGGTGAATGATGGTATAGAGGAGGAACAGGGGAAGGAGGCTGAGATTGAAGTGGAGAGTGAGAAGGAAGAGTTTGCTGGAGAAGAGGAGGAAGGGAAAAAAGATGCCAATACTGAAAACCCTGATTCTAACCCTATGGGTTCAGATAGCAGGAATGTTGCCCAGAACTCCATGGAGGAAGCCAACCCTAAATGTATGAGCTCTGAGCAGGGAAGGGATACGGCGAACACTATCTTGAATGCCGCTCAAAATTGCACGCTGGAGTCTTTCAATTTTCAGAATTGGGTTATTGAAAATATTACCAGCATTCAGAGCAAACAGAGAGACCTGGAGAATAAGATCCACAATTTGATCAAGGATACTAATTCAGGGAAAAAGAGTGCAGAGGTTGAAACCAGTGAAGCAGAGGATGAAATTGAAATGTAGGACTAGTCAGAAAAAGACCTTATAAAAGAGGATTTGAAACATCTAGAGGATGTGATTAGAATTGTAAAAGAAAAGACTGAGGCGGATAACGAGACCATCAACAATCGGGTTGCTAAAATTGAGAAGGCATTGAAAAAATTCATGAACCACAATCTTGAGGTCTTGAGAATCTCATCTCAAAATATGAATGCCTTGGTGGATCACTTAGAGAGGAAAACTCAGAATAAGGTTTTGGTAATCATTGATGATTTACCGATCTCCATCTCTAGTCATCAAATCTCCAGGCGAAGGACCAGGTAGAAAACCAGTGATATGGAGACAAAAATGAAAGACATTAAGCTAAAATAGGAGAACAACGATCTGAGAGAAGCCGCTAAGGCCATGATGTTGTTGGTTCAGAATGCAGAGGAGTCTATTAAAGTTTTTATTTGATATGTAATGCTAGATTTTGGATGCCAGTTTCTCGTTGGCTATATGTTGTCCTTTTGTCCTAGTTGTTGGTTTTTATGCTGGTTTTTTTGTAGCTTTTTTGTCTAGGTCTTGTCTTTCTAGTTTCTTTCATGCTCATCTTTCGTAATGTAAGCGGGTTTTGGGTCCCTTAAAACCTGATTTTCCTTAATCAAAAACATAAGCAAGAAATAGTCTCACAACTTCAATCCTAGCTACCAGAGCAAAAATCTCATTATAATCAATTCCTTCCTTCTCAGAATATCCTTTACATACCAATCTAGCCTTATTCCTCACAACTTGTCCATCCTCATTCAATTTATTACTTAAAAACCTATTTAGTTCCAATAACATTCTTATTTTTAGGCCGGGGAACTAAAGTCCACATGTTGTTCTTTTCTATCTAATCTAGTTCCTCTTCCATAGCTCTCATCCAACATTCATCTTTACAAGCTTCAATAAATGATGCCTATTCAACTTGAGAAATTAAACATACCTCATTAGTTGTGTAACTTCTTCTTGTCATTACTCCTTTGTTCTTGTCACCAATGATCTGATCTTCTGAATGATTTAACCTTACATACCTAGGAGTCTTCTGACTTTCTGTTTCTCTGCTCTACTCTTCAGTTATTGTTGAATTTTTTAATACTGTCGTGGTAATTGGTTCAACATTATGTTCTGGTACAGGTGCTACCGGTTCAATTATGATCATCTCCACTTTCAATTCTCTCTCATAAGTTCTGATTTGACCTTTGTACAACTCATCCACCTTGACATTAGCACTCTCCACAATTCTCTGCAATCTTTTTTTATAACATCTATATGCTTTGCTTTCATTATAATAACCAAGAAATATCCCTTCATCACATCTAGGATCAAACTTTCTAATGGAATCATCTCTTTTGATATAGCATTTACTACCAAAGATTCTAAAATACTTAACTCAAGGTGTATGACCAAACCATAACTCATAAGATGTCTTACCGGTGTTTCCTTTGATATGAACTCCGTTGAATGTGTATACAACCATGCTCATGGCTTCTCTCCAGTAGATATGAGGCAAATTAGCTTCCATCATCATAGTTCTGGCTGCATCCAAGATAGGTATGTTCTTTCTTTCCACAACACCATTCTCTTGAGGTGTCCAAGGTGCAGACAATTATCTCCTTATCCCATGATTCTCACAATAACTGTTAAATTCATCAGATGTGAATTCACCACCCTGATCTGACCTTAATCATTTAATCTTCAAACCTGTCTCTGTCTCAAATTTAGCTTTAAATATCTTAAACTTTTCAAAAGCTTCAGTTTTCTCCCTTAGAAAAGTAACCCACATCATTCTAGAATATTCATCAATGATTAGCATAAAATATCTCTCCCTGAAAACTTTTTATTCTAGTAGGACCACACAAATCAGAATGAATAAGATCGAATACATCATTAGATTTGTCTTGTATACTCTTAAAAGAAGTTTTGGCCTGCTTTCCAATTAAACACTCCTTACATACCGGATTATAGGGCTTCACAATCTTAAGTATATCTCTAACAAACTTAGTTGAACTGGTCTTTACAATGCAATCAAAATTCACATGACACAACCTCTTATGACATAGCCAACTCTCATCAATTTGTGCAATCAAACATGTCTTCTCACCGGAGTTCAAATGAAAGATGTTACCTTTAGTTTGAGTACTGGTTGCAATATCCAATCTAGATCTATTAATGATTTTGCATTTTCCATCCTTGAACTATAATTGAAATCCCTTATCCACCAGCTATCCTACACTCAAAAGATTATGCCTTAAACCTTCAACATAATAAAAATTATCAGTATTATGCTTACCATCCAATGATATAGTTCCTCTTCCACTGATCATGCATTATTTTTCATCTCCAAATATAACCTGACCACCATCAAATTCTTGCAATGATAGAAACTTCCTTTTATCTCCATTCATATGAAGTGAACATCCATTGTCTGTCACCCATTCACCCTTGCCTTCAATTTTAGCAGCAAGGGCCTTTTCCTCATTTTGGATGACAGGTTCCAGAGCATCTTCCTTGATAGCCAAAAATATCCATTCCTTTCCACTGTCGAATCCACTAGCTAAATCTTGTGTCGGTTCATCATCAGAATCAGTCATGCACCTTCCTCATCCGCATAGTAACATGATCTGTGTTTGTTCCTCCTGTACTTATGCTTGTTCTGACAATCATGGTTAGGCCTAAAAGATCTTCTATATTTCTCCTCAAATCTTGAATTCCTCTTAGGACATCTAGATGCAAAATGACCTATCTTATTACATGCAAAACATTTAAAAGGTGATTTTCCTTCATACTTACTTCATGTCATACCTTTAGGTACTCTTATAGCACATAGGGCTTCAAGTTGCTCAAACTCTTCATCTTCTTTCTTCCTTTCCTCTAGTTCCTTCACACATAAAGCTTTCCAATCACTCTTGTTGGTTGATGATGTAGATGCATGAAAAATGGATTCAAACTTTGCAAATCCTTGAGGACCAAATTATTCAATCTCAAAAGTGGATAACTTTCCAACCAAAGTATCCCTGTTAACAGAAGTGTAAGCCATTGTTCTCAGCTCATTAATTGCAGTAGTTTTCATCTTGTAAGCCGGTGGAAAAGTTCTCAATACTTTAGAAATAATCTCATCTTCACTTAGAGATCCACCACAACACTGAATTCCCATAAAAATTTCATTCTCTTTCCATTAAAGCAGCAATCCTTTCATCTTCTTCCATCTTCAAGTTCTCATACCTCACCCGATAACCATCAATTTTAGCAATTTTAATAGTAGGGTCACCTTCATTCAGAGCCTCCAACTTATCCCATATATCCTTCACAGATGATTGGTCTGTTAATCCCATAATTTGCTGATCAGAAAATACACTCAAGAGGGCTTCTCTATCTCTACAGTCATTTTCAATGTTCTTATCCAAGTCTGTCGGAGGAGGATTGCTAGATGCCAGATTATGAGGAGTATAGCCTTTCTCTGTGATCTCCCAAATCTCTGTCCCAATACATCTCAAATGAGTCTCCATCCGAATCCGAATCTAACATACTCTGTAATTTGTTGAATCAAGCTTAGGGGTTTCTCTATGGAAAACAAATGCAGATGAACTATTAGATGCCATAGTATCTTCCTCAAGCAGTTAAGCTTTTGCAAAGAGGACCAAGCTCGGATACCAATTGTTAGGATAACCGGTAGACAACTGAGGGGGGGTGAATTAGTTGTCAATAGATTATGCAACTTTAAGAACACAAAACCTTTTACTAGAATGCATAAACCAAATACCGGAATAGAAGATATAATAATTAAGCACAAACATAAATCGTAGAACAATTACCATCCATCCATAACACGTAACACTAAGATGTGTACATGGAAAACCCGCTAAAGGAAAAAACCATGGTGGGAAGCCTACACATAGTCAGATAATACTTCTATAGTAAGCATGTGATTACAATAAGAGGGGTCTGCACATGCAGGAAGGCACACTGCGTAGAGCACACTGCTCATTACAAAAGGAGCCTCACTGACTACAAAAGAAATCCAGACTACAATCCGGAAAGATGAGTGAACTGTAAGAATAGAATCTCCTATGCCTGAGTACAATTCCAGTTAAGCTCAATACCAGAGGTCTTAAACCTCTTTCACAAACCCAAATCGATCACCTATAATCGAACAAAACCTATGCATATGATTACAAATTTATTCACACACATATAATCTCATAACCCACGATCTACAAATAGATCTTACATCATATTTATACCAACACGGGACCTAAACAATTAGGTTGGCCACCTAAAATATAATACAATAAATTTGTTACATAATCCCACAAACCAATGATAAACCAAATCATCCTAAGACCAAAACAACATAATCCAAAAAATAAATCCAACCGGTAATGCATCAGGAGCATCAACCAACATGTTACATAAACCGGTCCATAACCTAGCAGAAAAACACTAGACGCAAAATAGTTTGCCATAAACTAAATGAAACACCACCGATCAACTGGAACACGAACATGATAACCATCAATATCCTGATAACCTTCTAGAAGTCGAACCAACACCACTTATCGGATTCATCAAAAGATCTTCATCAAATCTCTACTGGTAAAACCCTTATCGGTAACCAAAAGGCTTACTAGAACAAATGATAGCATCCAAATCATCAAATCCCGAACCAACTAAATGTGATACACATCAGGAACACATGAATAACCAATCCAAACCAATTCCAATAGCTGGAACGTACTGAAGATAAATCTCCAGATCAACATCAAAGTCCAACCACTCTACCAGAAGCTAGCAGACAACAAAACAACTAGTGTTGACATCAATGACAAAAGATCAATGCAACACATAATCAATTCCTCCAAATTGCCAACAGAGAGAGACCCAAATGAGTACAACTAAAGCTAGGAATTCTAACTCACTATAATAAAAGCACCTTTTGAGATGAAAATCTCAGAGGACGGAGCATATTTGAGTTATCTCACATCAAGCACTTTGTAGGTCCTTGAGATTTTAATCACGCTTGCGTGACTTCATCTTGTTTGGTTCTTTGTTGGGCTATAGGCCTCAATCACTCTTGCATGACTTCAAAGGGTATCTTCGAATGAAAACCGTTACTAAAAGACATAACAATAGAGACTTCGAGCTGAGTCAGTTGCCAAACATTGGTAATATCATAGTGCAAGGGAGGGGAAGAATCCACCCCCAAGATTACTCACCATATATCTCCCAAGATAACTACCCAATTGTGAAGCAATTTACTTTGGGTTAATTTCTAGAAAAAGGCAAAAAAAAAGGGTGCCCTCTAGGGGGTGACAAGGTTGCTTGAGCTGATGGATTATCGAGACTAGTGAGCTATGATATTATCAATGACCTTTGAATAAAGAGTCTATCTGATGTGTATTTATTGTGATCCAAACCAGTGAAAACATCAGGGATTTGAACACGTCCTCAAAAGAACATACACTCAATGTTTAGGATTAGGATGGCCATTGTTTTTGTGTGCTATGGATTCTTGTCATAAATGCTAAAATATCTTGCAAAAACATCCAAATTCAGACTCAAAAATCAGTTCAAAACAAGGAGAACTCATAAGTGAGATATTTTTTTGAATCGAACCAAGCCCCTGTGGAGGTGGTTATCAACATTTCAACTATCTTTAAGCAATATTTTCATCCAATCAACATAGAGGAGTATCAAAACCAAGTGATCAAGAGTTTATCATCCAACTATCTCAACAACAATACCTAGTGAGGTATTCAAGTTAGTCAAATCAAGTTTCCATATCAAGAGACTTTATCCATATCATTTGACGCACTTTATCATAGGGGCCTATCGAACAAACCCTCTATTCGACTTTGTAAGCTTGAGTATTCGAAATGAAGTATCCATATCAACCATCAACATCAACACTCTTTGATCATTTGTATGACCACTCCCCATATTTTAAGAAGAAGAAGTCTTCTTCAAAAGACTAAGTTGAAGAAGAGACAACCTAGTCCTAAGGCACTTATCAAGAGGAGTAAATTTCTCTATATCAACTGTCAACTCTTTAAATCACATTGTGTTTTCTCGCGTCATATGCAATTGTATCTTCAAGGAAAAACTAACGAGTTTGACAAGGAACCTTTGAGAAGTAGAGCTTACATTCAGAAAGAAGTATTTGATCAATGCCTTAACAGTGGGGGAAGGATCAATCCCGCATTGTTTCCAATAAATTTCATCACCTACCACGAAGATCAGCCTGAACCACCAACCCCTCCAAGAACCGCGTTAGAAGAGGAGGAATTCACTACTATAAAAATCTATTGATGCCCATTGGCATTCAATCTCAAAAAGGAAAATAATTGGATCCACAACTAGAATCTAGCACGAGTTGTAGGGAATCCAACCCTTTTGACAAATATGCAAATATGGAAGAAGAAGAGATTACCGAGGAATTTGTCCAACAATTTCAACAAAGCGTCACCTTCCAAAAGCTCATGGAAAGTCTTATAGACACGGATAAACAAAAGTACCTCCTCATGCTCAATAGTAAAGGAATTCCGATGCCTGAGGATTTTGACTTAGAAAATTCCAGAAATGAAAGAATCCCAAAAACAAGGCCAAGGGCCTACACATTCACTCAACATCAAGAACACTTAAGAGGAAGTGACTCCCAAGACAATTCCCGCAACCAAGATAATACACATGATCATGACGACATTAGTGAACAAGGGGATTCTCGTCATCAAAGGTCCAATGAAGAAAATATTCCCCTAGCTAACATTATACAACAACTTCAAGAACTTCAACGAAAAATGCAAGACATCCACCAAGGGTCCACGATAAGATACTCCTTGGAGGACATTTGTCTTTATCCTTTTGATAGGAGGTTAAACATGGTACCTTTCCCATGACCAAATTCAGGTATACCAAAGTTTGACAAATACAATGGTAAGAGTGATCCCCGTGATCACGTCAGGGAATTTTGTATTATGAGATTGGAGTTTGCTCACAATGATACATACATGATGAGGCTATTCCAAAGAAGTTAGGTAGGGCAAACAATGGAGCAGTTGTCAAAACTCACACCTCCCATCCGATCATTTGATGATTTGGTGAATAAATTCATTACACAATACTCCTACAGTATCCAACATGAGGTCACCATGCTTGACATATGAAATACGAAGCAAAAGAACAATGCAAAATTCATGGTGTTCCTACAATGATGGAGGCGCATGGTCTCAAGGTACCCACAAGATGTACCTGAAAGGGAAAAGATGGAAATATTCATAGACAATTTATAAGATGAAATTATTTATCAACTCAAACTACAATCTATACCATATTTTGCAAAATTGATAGAGAATGGTATCCAAGTAGAGGAATCATCAATCAAAAAAGGGACCTTAAAATTCTAAGGAAGGTGTTAGTTCAAACAACAACCACACCTATAGCAATCAATATAACAACTCTGACAAGTCCAAGTTTTGGACTAGAAACAAAAATGTTGTTAATGATGGTGTAGTCGATTCCAACAATGTAAAGTCTAAACAACCAATGTTGACTTTATTAGGTAACACACCATACAACAATGATCAAAGAAGTGCCAATCAAGGCACTAACAATTATCAACGTGCCAACAACAACAATAACTACCAAGGGAACAATAACAACTACCAAGGGAACAACAACAATAATTAAGGGGGCCACACTAACACTCCACCTCCCTCATATCATTGAAACAAGAGCATAGAATAAATGATTGTATGAGGTTGAAAAACCTAGTTCAAGATATGCTGGATAGAGGAGACATAATAGTCGATGGTCATAAAACCAATGGTGATCATGAGGCTTTCAAAAATACTCTTCCTAATTACAACAAGGGAGGAGCATCAACATCAAACAACAACAAAGGATCCCGCATCAATCACATATACGAAAATACCATAAATCACATATCGGCGTACGACAATCAAGTAAATGTCATAAAGATCAAAGATAACAAAAACATGCCCTGGTAAATATGACAACAAGGGCTCATAAATATGTCTTGAAGGGGAGTACATCTAAAGCAACAACTATACCCAAGACTCAATACAACTTGGTCATTCAACTACGAAGGACACTCGCTTAGATATCAATACTCGAGTTGCTTAAACTCTTACCAAAGCATAAGGATATCTTAGAGAAAGATCTTGTTGAAACAATAGTACCGAACGATCTGGATGTCTATCTATTCCAAGCCATGGTGGCATATATGATGGTGCCACATAACATATCCTTTTCTAAACACGATGACATCTCCATGAGTCATCCGCACAACACCTCACTCCATATCGAAGTCCTAGTTTACAAACACCGGGTGAAAAGAGCGCTAATAGATGGAGGAGATGGTCTCAATATGTGTACCTTAAAGATTATCCATGCATTGGGATTCTTCGAGCAAGCTATTGACCCTAAAAAGATCACTATCAAAGCTTATGATGATGAAGAGGGGTCATCTGAAGGAACAATGTTACTACTAATTTGGGTAGGACCTGTGCAAAGAGACACATTGTGCCAAGTATTGGACATAGACTTAACATACAACATACTATTGGGTTGTCCTTGGATCCATGAAATGCAAGCGGTATGTTTCACGTACCATCAATGCCTTAAGTTCCCCTACAATAGACAAGAAATTTCAACATCAGCAGATACTAACCCTTTTAAGTACTGCAATGCTATGGAGGCAACACAAAATGTCTTGGTTCCACACAACAGGGAGGACCAAGCTTCCTCATCATCCAACCATCAAGATAAACTCAAGTCATTGTCCATAGACTATGAACAAAAGATGAAGATAAAGAAACAAGGCATGGGGGAATACTCTTTTGAACCCCTATGTCTGTCTAAATTGCCAACTTCACCAAGGTCTCATGGACAACCTTCCACATCAAGACATTAGGCAGTACAACCCATCAAGAAGTTTGATGGTAAATTTATCCAAATGGGCATACTGGCTGAAGAATCGGAGGACAAAGACATTCTCAGTTGGCTATACAAGGATGAGGAAGAAATCAAAGCTGCTACCCTAGAAGTGGTTGTTCCAACAGAACAATATGGAAATGGGTTCAGAATCATGCAACACATGGGATACAAAGGAAAAGGGCCTATTGGCAAGAATCAAGAAGACATATTAGAACCCATACAACCCCATTCACAACTTGCAAAAGACAAATCGGGACTTGGGTATGGTCAATATATTCAACCTGTGCAAAAGAGAAATCACCATCAAAAACCCCAATGGAGAGAAAAGATAACACCTAACGAAGACTCATGGCAAGAGGTGTTGCACCATGTAGTAGAAAAGACAAGAAAATAACAAGAGCATGAAGAAAATGAGAAGCGATAAGAAGAACTCGCTATCCCAAGGGAGGAAGATTCTTATAAGAAATCATGTACAAGAACCTGATCAAATCGAGTCCGAGCCATAACCTAAGGAGATTGCTACTCAAAGAAGGGAAATTGTTGTGTGTAGGAAATGTGGGGTAAGGAAACACAAAATTCTGATTCCAAAGTGTCCACACACCAATGGGACTCTTGGTCCAAGTTATGGGAGCTATATTGAATAGCTCAACTTCCCAAGGGGTGTTTAATTGTTCTCTATCTCACAGGATCCCTCAAATCAATGCCTTTGCTCTCAGATCACTAGGCAAAGTGACTTACGAATGAAAATTCCAAGAATGAGTGGTCTTCGATTAATTTAGCATGAATGCATTCCTAGATATGTATGATATTGAATCTATGATGATTTAAACTAGCATAAAAGATGATGATAAGATAAAGGATTAGTAAACTTATCCTAGCATGATGTACTATTCTAACATGGATATGCTATGATATTTCAAATTACTTCTAGAATGCTATTAAGATTATTTTTATCAAAGAGAGGCTAAATGCTTAGTAAAATGGCTATAGATTAGATGCATGAAACTTGGATCTCAAAATGAGAGAATGAGAGGTCTATTTATAGGGAAAATAGGGAAATGGATGGTCAAGATTGAGCAATCTTAACAAGGGCCAGGATTGAAAGTTAATCAATCCCTGTTCACAATTCTCACCAATGAAATGGTGACAATTGTCAATAAGAGGTTTCTTGAGAGGAGATGAAAGAAGAATTAAATGCTTGAGAAGACATGAAGGTTACCTTAGGAGGTAAGGTTAAGGTTAGGCTAGAGTCATCCATTGGATAAAGCTTTTATCCTAGGGGTAAACTCTTGTGCAAGGGTTAAAGGGATAACCAAGGGTAAAGCCATGAGTGCTTGATGAGACCCCTAGGTTAGATGAAGGTTGAGTTGGGCATAAAGTCTCTAACCATGCCAAAATGGTGAGTTATCCATTAATGGTTTGGAAGTTTGGGGAAAAAATTGTAAGAGTCCTTCCAAATTTGGGGGAACTCAACAAGTTAGCTTGTTGAAGACATAAAGGCTTTAATGCTTTTGGAAGACTTTCCTCCAAATTTGAGAAGTGACATCCTCAAATTTAGGGAAAGGGGATGATTGAAGGGTTTAGGCTAATTGATTAGGATTAGATGGGTTCTAGAAGAATGCTTTAGGAGGCAAGTGGGAGATGTAGGATTTTGCAAGTGGATGGAGGTGAATTTTAATTAAAATAAATCTTTATTTCAAAAAAAATAGATGCAACTTGCATAAATACGAGTGGGGGATTTAAATAAATAGATTAGGTTTATTTAATTGCAAGGATCAATTTAATTAAATGTAAATTTAATTAAAGGGGGAAAAAAGGCTTAGGTGAAATTAATTAAAAAAATTGAGTAATTCAAATAATTAAATAGATGAAAGAGGTTAAAATGAATATTAAATATTCATTTATGAAAGTGGTCATTTTTATACGTCTACATTTTCCCCCTATTTGAAGTGACGTGTGTGTGCATGTTGATTTAAAGAAAATTGTTGGATATACTGTCAAAATTTGATCAATATGATGTCATGTGTCGAGATGTTGATATGATGCCCCCTCGGGAGATGAATCAAGGATTTTGAAAAAAATGTTGATTTGATGAGCATTTTTCAATTAATTGCATTCTGAATATTTTGACTATGTTGAATGCAGTTTAATTGATTCATCTCCCGAAAATTATGTTGATAAGGTTGAAAGTGAGAAAAATGAGGAAAATACATGTCCCACTTACTAACCATTTTTGACTTTTACCCTATAAAAAGGTAAAAAGTGATTTTATTCTTATCATTTGCACATTTGTCTCCTTGTGATTGTGACACTTGAGCTCTAATGAAAATGACGGTTCCCTATGCTTTGCACTGATTCAAGCACGTTCATTGATACCTTAGGCCCGTCACGTATGGCCCACTTGTAAGTGATCTAAATCCTGCCATGTTTTTGAGTGATTTTGCTTGTTTTGATCACGTTTTTTTTTTTTTTGAAAATTTGTCATTTTAGCGCGTAGGGGTTTTGTTACAGTGCATACGATAGGAAAGATAGCATGTAGGGTTAACCTAGTTAGGTTAGCATTTAAGTTGCATTCTACAGTGTGTAGGCATGTTAGAGTAGCGCGTCAATTGATTTAGCGCATTGGGTAGACAGGTTAGAGCACATGATAGATAGAGTAGCGCGTCTAGTAGAGTAGTGCTTTGGGTTAGCAGGGTAGTACAATGGCAAAACCAGTTAGCGCATAGAGGGATTTAGCGCGTAGGGTAAAGTGTCTAGCGCATTGGTGAAGAAAGATAGCACATAAGTAGCAGCTGAGCGCATAGGAGGTCTGCTTTGGTGTGTTGGGTTCAAAATGGGTGAAAAAGTCTTGGAAGAATGCGTCGAGGGGTGAGTAGATTAGATAGATGGCTTAGGGGTGAATAGGTGCCTATTGATTGTTCTGAGAGGGGTCTTGAGCCAATGTTTTGTTGTCTGAAATGATGTCTGCTTTTGATTTTTGAGTCTGATGTTTGAAATTGCTTTTGATATGGATTGCCAAACTGATTGATTGATTTGGTGAGGATCCTGATGTTCTTTTGATGTGGATCTGTGATTGTTTGCCTTGCGATATGAATTTGATGTCTGATATGAGTTTCGATTCTTGATGTTTGATATGATTCCTGGTGTGATGCTTGTGATAAGGTTTTTGAATTGCTTGCGCTATGGATCTTGGATTTTTGATAATTGATTTAGCGCATTGGGTAGACAGGTTAGAGCACATGATAGATAGAGTAGCGCGTCTAGTAGAGTAGTGCTTTGGGTTAGCAGGGTAGTACAATGGCAAAACCAGTTAGCGCATAGAGGGATTTAGCGCGTAGGGTAAAGTGTCTAGCGCATTGGTGAAGAAAGATAGCACATAAGTAGCAGCTGAGCGCATAGGAGGTCTGCTTTGGCGTGTTGGGTTCAAAATGGGTGAAAAAGTCTTGGAAGAATGCGTCGAGGGGTGAGTAGATTAGATAGATGGCTTAGGGGTGAATAGGTGCCTATTGATTGTTCTGAGAGGGGTCTTGAGCCAATGTTTTGTCGTCTGAAATGATGTCTGCTTTTGATTTTTGAGTCTGATGTTTGAAATTGCTTTTGATATGGATTGCCAAACTGATTGATTGATTTGGTGAGGATCCTGATGTTCTTTTGATGTGGATCTGTGATTGTTTGCCTTGCGATATGAATTTGATGTCTGATATGAGTTTCGATTCTTGATGTTTGATATGATTCCTGGTGTGATGCTTGCAATAAGGTTTTTGAATTGCTTGCACTATGGATCTTGGATTTTTGATAGGGGTCTTTAATGTTGCTTTCGATATGATGCTTTTATTTTTGATATGGTGCTTTTGATTTTCAATATGGTGCTTTGATTTTTGATATGGGTCCTTTGATTGATTTCTCGATATGGGTCCTTTGATTGATTTTTCAATATGGGTTAGATTTTTGATATGGGTCCTGATGGGATGCATGCTTTGTTTCAAGTTGATTTTGTTTTGATTGGATATATCGGATAGATGTGGGAACTGATGATGGATATTTGTGGTTTTGTAGGCACAACTTGGCGTACTCCAGTCGTGAGAGGGATTTCTGAGACCGTGGTCATTGATTTCACAGTTATCACAGGATGATAGAGATGTTATTGAGAGGTGTGGTTTATCTTCTTTACTAGACATGCCTCGGTATATCATTAATCGGGGTTTGTTGACAGCTTTTGTAGAGAGGTGGCATAGTGACACGAACACCTTCCACTTGGCTACAGGCAAGATGATTGTCACACTAGAGGACTATTACCGGATTTTATGGATTCCTGTGATTGGGGCCTTGTTGCCATATGAGAAAACTAAGGAGGGTGGGACAGAGGCTCTTTGTTGAATCTTTTAGGATGATCAGATTAGTGGATATGAGATCCCTTGGTAGGAGTTTGTGGATTTTGATTATGCTCCACTACCCTCGGTACTAGCAAGTTTCATAGGTGGATTTATGTGTCCTGACCATAGGTTGAAGGGACTAGCCATGGGCTGGGGATTGGTGTTGGAGGATATGGTTATGTAGGGATGTGGGTTCGCATGGGGGTCATGTATGTTAGCCCACCTTTACAAGGAGCTTCACTAGGTAGTGTATCCGGGATACACGAGTTTATTGGCAAGGGTGAACTTACTATAGGTGTGGGCTTGGGAGCATATTCCTGTAGCGAGGCCACTTGCAGAAAAGGATAGGCCAGTTGTTCGGGCCTATGTTTATGGTTATACAGGTATAATTGTCTAGTGTAAGATGGGAAAACTAGAGCATTGGCAAAGGGTATTGGATAACATTGATATAATCATTTGGAGACCATACATGGATTTTGAGGTGTGGGCTGAGGACAGGCTAGAGTTTCCTTATGTGTATATTTCAAGATATTTGATCGCCCTTCATCATCGAGGGATTATTCATAGTCATGTTCAACGACAGTATGGTAGACAATAGGGGATACCTCAGGGAGCATGTTTATATGCTCGTCGGAGACAAGCTGTGCTAGAGTGGGGACCCACCTTAGATAGTGCAATAGTTGTAGAGGAGTATATGCTGCTTGCAGGACAGATTTGGGATTATGTGGCCGGAGTTGTGGATGTAGGTATGACAAAGGAGTTCTCAACCTACTTTGTGGCACATTCAGTGGCATGTATATTGGATTCGGTAGAGATGTTACCTACCTTTGATGATGATGAGGATGAGTAGCCAGAGAGGTGAGGGGGAGTGAGATAGAGAGATGAGGAGGGAGAGGAGGTAGGAGAGGGAGGTGGAGATGATGGAGGAGGTGGTCATGGGAGAGGGAGATGAGGAGATAGAGGAGGTGGTGGATTAGATAGAGGGAGAGGAGGAGATAGAGGAGGTGGTGGAGTAGATGGTGGAAGGAGAGGGAGAGGAGAGGTTGGATTAGATGGAGGACGAGGAGGGGATGGAGGGAGAGGAGGAGGGCTGGTTCTTGGTGCAGGTGGGGTTGGTATGGTAGGTGCGGTGCTAGTGGTGGTGGGTGGTGTAGAGGATTTTAGGTGGCCTACCCAAAGGAGGAGATCTGATGTGTTACCTCCACCGGTGCCTAGGACAGGGATAGGTGTGGGTGGTGTCATGACATAGGCACCAGTTCAGATTAGGGCACCTACTTACCGACAAGATTCTTAGATCCAAGTGCTATAGGTCATAGTACAGGAGTTGCAGGCACAGGTGCTAGCACAGCAGTGCCAGATTACACAGATTATAATAGAGCAAGATACGGGGACAGAGTGCTAGGACCGGGCAAAGGATCTTGATGAGAGATTGGAGAGAGCGACGATTGGTGCCCCGATGTGGGACACACTGAGGGAGATACGGTACATGACCAGGGAGGCCGAGTACTACATACACTTATATGAGGAGTTGGTCCCTAGAGAGCATAGAGCGTCAAGCTATATAGCCATTCGATCTACTCATATTCAGATGAGGATAGAGAGCCGAGGTGTTACACAGCCTCCCCGACGTGATCCACCTGGTGGAGATCCAGGAGCTGGGACATCTGCTAGGAGACTGCCAACCTCAGGAGATAGTCATACCTGAGAGACTTGTCTCTGTTGCATTTTGATCATTTTGTTGTATTTTGATAGACATGATATCCCTTGTACATTTCGACCATTTTATATATATATATATATAGTATTGATTTTTTTGATCCACATCTGATGTGTTATGGATGATGATTTATGATATGTATTGATACGATGTTTCTATGATGATGATGTAATGCTTAGATAATAATGCTCTTGATTTTGATTATGATGTGAATGTATGATTTATGATGAGATAAAAATGTGATGATGCATTGCATTGATGAATTTGATTTATGAGATGTATGATAGTGATGATGATGTGAGATGTATCTTGAAAATGAGATGCATGATAATGATAATGATGATGATGTATCTTGAAAATGAGATGTATGATAATGATAATGATGATGATGTGCAACTAAATGAAAGATTTAAAATGATATGCAATGAAATGCAAGTTTAAAATAATATGCAACTAAATGATTACCTTCATTCTGTCGTTGTCATTCCTATTTAGTCACTTGTTTTTACTCTATTTTGTTTGTCATCATTGAGATTTTGATATGTTGGAAGTTTATACAAGCATATTGGTATAATTGACCCATAATGACCCGAGTAACACTTTACATGGATTTTGATATGGCAAGATGACACAAGCGTCGAGGTATAATTGAACCAAGATGACCTGAATGTTTCTTGCGTAGAACAAAGAAGAGTTAACCATTTGTATGCGCAAAGTGGAACAATGTCTTCAATGATATGTTTCCAATCATGTCTTGAGACAATATTTGCACTGTACTAATGATCTCCTCACAGACAGAAAACCAAAAAAAATCAGATTCCCTCGTTGCTTCCTCTAGCTCAATGCATTTTCGAGAAACTTAGGAGATCCAATGATTCAAAAATTTAAGATACAAAATAGTCAAAACTTCATGTTAGATGTAAACAAATTATAATTCAGAAAATCATCCATCAGGTGTGTGTTAAAGTTGTATTTGGATAATGGTCTTGTTTTCTAGCCTAAAGAGCAGTTGTTGACAGGGTTTCCTTAGCGTGTTGTGATCCTTGTTTGTTCGTTGTTTGGAATGCTTAAAGTGAGAGGAATGCTACCTCTAGCTATAGATATCTATCGGTGTGGATATATACGGTGATCACCAAGCCATGGTGGGATATGATGAAATGATATTCAGATAATCAAGGACAATGACTACGCTAAGTATGTCCGGGATATTGCTGCGTGAAATGTGTTGGGCAATAGCCTTTTGCTGAGACTTGGATAGATGTAAAAGATATGAGTACTGATAGATAGAGGAGCCATTCTATCACAAATAGTGCCTATTACCAGGTTTTCACTACTTGTTTTTATTGCACTTTTTTGTTTTTGATTTTGATTTTTTTGTATTTTTCCGCTTTTTTGCTTTTTTTGTATTTTTCGCTTTTTTCTGTGCATTGGATGACTCAAGTGTAGAATTTATTCAGATGGATGTTGTTGGTTGGTTCGTTGAGCACATCTCCTTCTGAGGTTGTTAACTGATAGGCACCTAATCTATAGGTTGATATGATGACATAGGGACCCAACCAATTAGGTTCAAACTTCCCCTTCTTTTCTCGATCTTGTTGATTTCTTGGATTTTCTTTGAGTACAAGATCACCGACTTAAAAAATCCTAGGGATGACTCTGTGGTTGTATCTTCTGCACATTCATTGTTGGTATGCCTTGAGATGGTCATAGGAATGTTGTTGTTTTTCATCCATAAGTTCTAGTTCATGCAATTTATTTACCCGATATTCCTCATCTGGTACGAGGCCTTTCAAAGATACTTTGAGTGAAGGACTTTCTACCTCAAGAGGTAGAATTGCCTCTGATCCGTACACCAATGAATATGGTGTAGCCCTTGTAGGTGTCTGAATGCTAGTTCTGTATGCCTAGAGTGCCGGATTGAGTTGTACATGCCAATATTTAACTGCATCATTGACTGTTTTCTTAAGGATTATTTGATGCCTCTGCTTGACCATTCCTCTGTGGGTAGTAAGGTGTAGAGAAGCGATGTTGGATTTTGAATTGCTCACATAGCTCTTGCACATCTTGATTTTTGAAGGGATGCCCATTCTCTGTGATGATGGAACTTGGAATGCCATATCTACAAATGAGATAATTAAGAATAAATGAGGCAATCTATTTTCTAGTTACAGTGGTCATTGGGATTGCTTCGATCCATTTTGTGAAATACTCTGTCGCAGTGATAATGAACTTGTGTGCATTTGAATAGGAAGGATGGATTTTTCCTACTAAATCAAGTCCCGAATGACAGAAAGGGAAAGATGTTGTAAACGATTGCATCTCCTGTGTTGGTGCATGGATAAAATTGCCATGAATTTGGAACTTAGGACATTTTTTTGCAAATTGATAAGAGTCTTTCTCCACTGTCGGCTAGTAATATCCCATTCTTAGATGTTTTTTAGCGAGAGTAGGACCACTTGAATGTGTGCCATAGATACCCTCATGAATCTCGTGTAAGGCAAAGTCAAATTCATTACGATTGAGGCAATGAAGAAGAGTACCATCTAAACCTCGACGGTAAAGTGTATTAGCAGTTAAGGTATAACAGGCGGCTTGTCGGATAAAGATGTGTTTTTGGTTACGAGTTAGGTTGAGTGGTAGGGTATTGGTCTTAAGATATTCATAGATTGTCTCGTATAGAGGGGAGTTTGAACCGGTTAAGGCATAGATGGTATGGGATGCATAATTGTCATAGGCTGGGGAAAACAATTGCTCTACCAGGAACTCATAACGAATTTGTTGCTCTGGAATTTGTAGCAGTGAAGCGATAGTGGCCATTGCATCGACCGCTCTATTGTCCAACCTTGGTATTTGCTCGAAGGTGATATGTACAAAGTATTGTTTGAAGTCATCCACCATTTTCTTATAGGGTATTAGTTTATTGTCCTTTGTCTGATATTCATCATTGATTTGATTGATGACTAATTGAGAGTCTCCATAGACTCTTAAGTCTGTGATTCTCCATTTCACAACCATTTTGATTCCTGTTACCAGGGCTTCATATTCAGCAATGTTGTTGGTGGATGGAAATCAGTCTATAAGAGCATGGAATTGTGTGTCCTTCTGGAGTGACGAACAAGATGTCGGCACCCAATCCATGTTGGGTATAGGAACCATCAAAGTACAAGGGCCATTGCTTGGGTGTGACAATAAGGACATCCATGTCAGGAAATTCCACTTGCGTTGGTTGTTTATCTAGTAGTGGTGCTTCAGCTAGTTAATCTGCAATTAACTGTCCTTTGATAGCCTGACGCTCTATGTATTGGATATCAAACTCACTGAGAATCATGACCCATTTAGCCAATTAACCTGTAAGAGCTGCTTTGCTGAGTAAATACTTGAGAGGATCAAATTTTGCTACTAGCTTGATTGTGTGAGCTAGCATGTAGTGGCGGAACTTTTGAGAGGTGAATACCATAGCTAAACAAACCTTCTCAATGAATGTGTAATTTAGCTCATATCCATTTAATGTCCCACTGATGTAATATATAGCTCTTTCCTTGCCTTCTTGATCTTCTTGTGCTAGCAGTTCCCCCATTGATACTTTCGTTGTTGATATGTAGAGAATGAGCGGCTTCCCTGCTATTGGTGGCACAAGAACTGGTGGATTCATTAGATATTGCTTGAGTTGATAGAATGATTCTACACACTTGGTTTCCCATCTGAAAGGTATGTTCTTATGTAGCAGATTATTGAATGGTAGACTTTTATCTGCTAGTTGGGCTATGAATCGCCCGATAGACTGCAACCGTCCCTGTAGAGATTTGAGTTGGCTAATGTTCCAGGGAGGTTGCATCTCCATGATGGCCCGTACCTTCACTGGATCTACTTAAATGCCCTTTGCTGACACAATGCAGCCTAATAATTTGCCTGATGTGACCCTGGAGACACACTTCTCAGGGTTTAATCTGACTTTGAACTATTCCAATCTTTGAAATATTTTATCTAATATGCCCAGATGTTCTGCTCAAGTGAATGACTTAGCCATTAAATCATACACATAGTCCTCCATGAAGGTATGCATCATATCGTGGAAAATTGTTGTCATGGTTCTTTGATAAGTTGCCCTAGCATTCTTTAAGCCAAAAGGCATGACATTCCAACAATACGCTCCCCATGGGCAAGTGAACGTAGTTTTATCTTGATCCTCTGGTGTAATTTTTATTTGGTTGTAGCCAAAGAAACCATCCATCAATGATAGAATTGCATGGCCTACTGTTAGATCTATAATTATGTCGATGATGGGCTAAGGAAAGTCATCCTTTGGACAGGATTTGTTAACATCTCTAAAATCTGTGCATATTCTAATGCTTTCATCGAGTTTTAAAATAGGTACAATGCTTTAAATCCATTCAACATAGTCTATAGGTCGAATGAATCCAACATCTAATAACTTCTTTAGGTCAACTTTGACCATTAATGCCACATGCGAATTCATCTTTCTTAATTTATGCTTGACTATCTTAGCTCTTGGAGCAATAGATAAATGATGCATGATCAAGTTTGGATCTATTACAGGCATATCAACATAGGACCAAGCAAAATTGATTTACCTTTCTTCAAAGAATTTGATAAAATTAGGTTGCTCTTCTTTTATCAGTGATTTAGCTAGGTGTATTGCTTTGACTATTGTTTCTGTACTAATGTTTACTGATTAAGTTGTCTCAATCAATATTGGAGATCTTTCTTGATAGTGTTCAGGAAGAGTGTCAATTTTCTCATCCTTAGGTGCCTCAAAAAGGTTTTCACCCACATATGCATCCTTTATTTTTACTTTTTTGTGATCTAATACTATCATTGACTGGTTTTCAGCATTAGATCCTTTGTTTCTTTCATTTTTGTGACTGAAAGACTTGGCACTCCCTTGATTGTAGACATCATTATTTTGTTCCCTGGTAGAGCACATTTCTGGGTTGACTGTACATAGATATCAGATAATATATTCATCATCTGGGAAAATTAGGATATCATGGTGTTTAGGTTCATCCCAGTCTATGAGATCAGGAAATACAAGTGGTAAGGAGTCATTTGGTGGGTTGAGATTGGTTGCGATAAGTGACATGATAGAGGTAGCATTATAGTTGTTTGGGATGTTGTTTAGGTTAATGATATTGTCAAGATCTTCGATGGTATTATCTTTGATGTAGCCTTGTTCGTATTGTCGTTGCTCATTCTTGCTAGCTTCGTAGATATGTTGTGGTCCAAATTCAAGTGGTTGAGATTCTGAGCCTTGTCCTACCAGAGAAAGGGATGTGTAGGAGTGGATGGTATCCACCTCAATGTCTTCAGTGATATCTGAGCAACTATCCCATTCATATTCATTGGAGTCCATTTCAGAGTCATTGTCCCAGGTTTGTTCACTGTAATTGATAGGTATGTTGTATGGAGAGAAACGATCACTTATGATTGACACTAGTTTGGTAGCTTTCTCTGATTTAGAATCAGAACCTACCTATACTCTTTGTATTTTCTCATACATTGTTTATCTTTTGTGAGTGACAATTTCTTTTGGTGATGGTTCTGCCTTGGTTTGATCAGGTTCCTACACATGATGCACTTTTTTATAAGAAGCTTCTTCCCTTTGAATGGCTAGCTCTTCTTGTTGTCTCTCTTGGTCTTGATGTTCTTGTTTGGTCCTTATTGTTCTTGCTGCTTGGTGGAGTGCTTCTTGCCATGAGTTTTCATTATATTTCTTCTTTGGTCTCCACTGAGGTTTTTGATAGTTATTTTGTTTTTACCGAGTCGGTATTTGTTGCACATATCCTAGTCCTATCTTATCCTTTGCAAATTGTGAAGGAGATTGTATGGGTTCTATAATGCCTTCTTGGCACTTGCTAATAGGTCCTTTAACATTGTATCCCATCCATTGCATGATCCAGATTCCGTTTCCATATTATTTTGTTGGTACAACCACATCTAGGGTAGCAACTCTAGCTTCTTCTTCATCCTTGTATAGCCAACTAAGGATGTCTTTCTCTTCTGATTCAGTAGCTAGTGTGCCCAACTGGATAAATTTACCATCATACTTGGTGATGGATTATACTTCTTGTCGTGTTGATGTAGAAGGTTGCCCAAAAGATTTTGGTAATGTTGGCAATTTTGATAGACATAAAGGTTCAAAAGAATATTCCCCCATGCCTTGGTCCTTGATTTTCATCTTTTTCTTGAAGCCTATAGATAAAGACTTGAGTTCTTCTTGATGATTGGGTACTGAGGAAGCTTGGGCTTCCCTGTTGTGTGGAACTAGGTTGTCTTGAGCTGCTCCCATAGCATTGCAATGCTGAAAAGGGTTATTGTCTACTGATATAGAAATTTATTGCCTGTTGAATGGGAACTTGATGCATTGGTAATATGTTGAAGGCACTCCTTGCATTTCATGTATCCAAGGTCGACCCAATAGAATATTGTATGTTAATTCTATGTCCAATACTTGGCACATAGTGTCCTTTTGTATGGGTCCTACCTAAATAGGCAGTATTACTATTCCTTTAGATGACCTTTCTTTGTCATCATATGCCTTGATGGTGATTTTTTTGATTGAATCAATAGATTGCTCAAAGAAGCCCAATGCACATATAAGCTTTAAAGTACGGATATTGAGACCAACTCCTCCATCTATTAACACTCTTTTCACTTGGTGTTCATAGACTAAGAATTCAATATGGAGTGGGGTGTTATGCAGATGATTCAAGGAAACATCATCGTGGTCAAAAAAAGATAGGTTATGTGGTCTTGTCATATGAGCCACCATGGCTTGGAATCGATTAATATCCAGATCTTTAGGAATGTTCATCTTGACAAGTGCTTGCTCCAAGATATCTTTGTGTTTTGGAGATAGCTTGAGAAACTCAAGTATAGATATCTGAGCAAGAGTTCTCTGCAGTTGATCAACTAGGTTATATTGAGTCTTGGGGAGAGTTGTTGGTGTTGATGTTTTCCCTCTCAAGACATATTTTTGAGCTTTGGTAGTCATATTGATCGACTCATGTTCTTGTTTGTCCTTGATTTTAATGACATTCATTTGGTTGTCTCCTATTGATATGTGATTGATGATGTTATTGTATAGGTGATTTATACGAGCTCCGTCGGTATCGTTTGACGATGAAGCTCCTCCCTTGTTGTAATTTAGAAGAGGAATTTTAAAGGCGTCATGGTCACCGTTTGTTTTGAGACCATCTATCATTAAATCACCTGTATCGATCATATCCTGAACGATGTTATTAAGCCTCATGCAATCATTTGTGTGATGTTCTTTGTTTTGATAAAAATCACAGAAATGTGAGTCATTCCACCAAGGTGGTTTGACCTGGGGTTCAAAGTTGTTTATGGCTAGTAATTTGATAATTTTGTTCGCCAGGAGTTCTCGAAACACTGATTCTAAGGTTTTCCCTAAGGGTGTATAGGTGCATCTATTCAAGAAAGTGTTGGTGTTACCTCTCTAGTTTGTTTTATTCCCTTGGTTAGTATTGTTGCCTTGGTTATTGTTGTTGGTGTTTAAAATTGAAGGTCCTTGATTGGTATTTTGTGGATAAGTGTTAGTGCCTTGATTAACACCCTTTTGATTTTTGTTAGATTGTGGATTACCTGATAAAGCTAATACTGGTTGTTTGGACTTTATATCATTAGTATCAACTCCTCCATCACTAACAATGTTTTTATTTCTTGTCCAAAATTTGGATTTATCTAAAGTGTTGTTGTTTGGACTATTACAGGTGTGAGTGTTGGATGAGTTAGTTCCTTCCTTAAAGAACTTCAATGTTCCTTTCTTGATGCAAACTTCCTCTACTTGGATTCCATTTTCTATCAATTTGGAAAAAGATGGGATGCATTGGACCTTGAGTTGATAACTCATCTCACTATTTAGATTATCAATAAAAATCTCCATCTTTTCCTTTTCAGGTATGTCTCGAGGATATCTCGAAACCATGCGTCTCCAATGCTGAAGAAACACCATGAATGTCTCATTGTTTTTTTGTTTGGTGTTACATACATCCAACATGGTGATTGCGAGTTGAATATTATAGGAGTATTGTGTGATAAATTTGTTTACCAACTCATCAAAGGATCTGATGGGAGGTGTAAGTTTAGACAACCACTCCATTGTTTGCCTCCCAAACTTCTTGGGAATAGCTTCATCAAGTAAGTGTCATCATGAGCAAACTCTAGGCTTATGGTACAAAATTCCCAAACATGATCGCGGGGATCACTTTTACCATCGTACTTGTCATACTTTGGTATATCTGAATTTGGGGGAAAAGGTACCATGTTTAATCTCCTATCAAAGGGATAAGGACAGATCTCATCCAAGGAGTATCGCACCGTGGATCCTTGTTGCATATCTTGCATTTGTCTTTGCAACATTTGGATTTGTCGTGTAAGAGTGATCATGGGCGTATTTGTACGTCGAGGGAGAGCTTCCTCCCTTTCATTAAGATTGTCCCGATTTCGGACATGGTTGTGTTCAGGCGTGGTGTTTTGCTCAGGTATGATTTCTGGATCAGGTGTTTCTTCTTCTCTTTGTGGGTCTTGATAGGTGTAATTTCTAGACCTTGTTCTAAAAATTATTTCGTCTACATTCCTTAAATTTTTGGGATCGAAATCTTCTGGAAGTCTAACTCCTTTGCTAGTCAGCATGAGTAGATATTTTTCTTTGTCTGTTTCGATAAGTCTTTCCATGAGCCTTTGGAATGATGGGTTTTCTTGGCACTCTTGGAGAAGTTCCTCAGTGATTTTTGTATCGCCCAGATTAGCAAATTCATCAAAAGGGGTGGATAATCTAGGACTCGTACTTCATTCTGGTTTTGATTCTCTTTGTTTGTTTCTCTGAGATCGAGTGATAGTGGGCATCTAATAAATTTCTATCGGAGTTCCTGGTGGTGTTTGGTGATTTAAGTGGATAGAATATGTTCCTCAATAAAAACTTTTTGTTACAAATGGGGTTTCTTCTTCTTCCTCTCTCAGGGGTTGGTGGTTCGGGTCGAGCTTCATTATAAGTGATACAAATTTGTGGGAATAAAGAGGGGTTGATTCTTCCTCCAAGATTTAAGAGTTGGTTGAATGTTGTTTTTTGAATATAAGCTCTACTACTTAAAGGTTCCTCGTCAAACTCGTTTGATTTGCCTTGAATATACAATCGCATGTGACACAGAAATGCACGATGTGATTTAAAGAGTTGGCAATTGATATAGAGAAACTTATTCCTTTTTGCAAGTGTCTTAGAACTATGTTGTCTCTTCTTCAACTTAGTTTTGTGATGAAGACTCGTTCTTCTCAAAATATGAGGAGTGGTCATACACGAATGATCAATGGTTTCCTTTGATGCTAGATTGTGATACTTTGTTTCAAAACTCAAGCTTACTTTATCAAGTAGAGGTTTAGTTAGATTCGCCTCCATGACAAAGTGTGTCAAATGATATGGATAAAGTCTCCCAATATGAAACTTTATTTGATGACTTAAGGATTAAACTAGGTATGTTGTTTGTGATAGGATCCGTTAGATGGTGGAACTTTCATCAATGTGATGGTATTGCCTGATTTTGGTTGGATGATGTCTTATCTCGAGCTAGTTTAGGATTTGAATTTTTTTGTTCTAAGGATGCTTGTTTGATTTTGGAATTGTTTTCTCTAATAATATGGTTTAGATTTTGACTAATGGTTTTGACAGAGGACCAAAAAGGGTAGTCACAACTGGTGATAAAATTTTCTAAAAAGGTTTGATCAACTCTCTATTTTTCTGGATTTTGAATATTTGCTAAGATAGAGTTTGGATGCACTAACGAATCATCTAGATGCACTAAGTAAAGATCTCTATGAGCTAAGATGCCTCTTCTACGTGCTAACTGAGATTTGTTTGAAACTATTTTGATAGGAAAGGTTACGCGCTAATATGTCCCCGAAAAGCCCTAGTGTTTGAGCTAAAAGCGCCAAGATATGCATCTTACGTGCTAAGCTAATGTTTAAATGTGTTAAGTTGGTATCGCAAAGTGCCACTGAAAGTTTACTTAGTCTGAAACTGGTTATTCACTAATGTGAAGGTTGAGAGTGCTATATGTTGGTTCAGATGCGCTACAGAATGGTTGATACGCGCTAGGAGGTTGCTCCTATGTGCTAAACTGTCTTGATTTCTTTGTTTTTTCTATTTTAAAAATTTTTAACACTTATGTTTTTTATGGATGATTTTTTGAAAATAAATTGCAAACATGACATAAAAGAGATAACAAATTTTGCCTATGCTAGACAAATAGTGTATGTTCTGTGAGGATGTGTTCAAACCCCTGATGTTTTCACTGGAGTAGATAACAAGTAATACAAATGAGATAGACTCTTTATTCAAAGGTCATCAACAATATCATAGCCCACTAGTCTCAATACTCTATCAGCTCAAACAACCGTGTCACCCCCTAGGGGCGCCCATTTTTTTGCCTTTTGCTAGAAATTAACTCAAAGTGAATTTCTTGACAATTGAGTAGTTATCTTGGGAGATATATGGTGAGTAATCTTGGGGGCGGATTCTTCCCCACCCTTGCACTATGATATTGAAGATGTTTGGATACTGACTTAGCTCAAAGTTTCTAGTGCTAAGGTTTGGAATCAGGCTTCTATTCGGTCTTCAGTGATAAATTCCCTTGGGTGACTTCCCAACCTTTAGAACAAAGGCTTTATGTATCTTAAAGATATTGGGGGAAGGCTAATCACTGAGCAAAACCATTGAAGGGGACTACCGTCAGCCTCCACATTTGATTATAATGGGTTGGAATACTTGGCGATAAAGTCGTTTCCCACTTAGGTCGTTCCCCTCTCACCAACCATTTAAATGACACTCTAAGAGCAACTTGGGATGACAGACCTGCTAAAGGATTTAAATGCTTGAAATGAAGAAAGTATGAAAGAGTGGCATGGCTTTTTGGTCATCCAGTTAAGGGGAGAGCATATACCTTCCACTTTCGAGACAAAGCATACAAGTTTTATTTTTATCCTTTAAAGAAATGATTTGCTAACTTCTCCTTGGAGATTTTGCTCCAAAAATCATGGTGTTCTTTTTAACCTTTCATAGCAATGATTTTCTACCAAGAAAATGAAATCCTGGTCAACAAAAGAAATCGCGATATTGGTCAACAAAAGGAAAGTCGTGAAATGAAAATTTTCTATTTTTCTTAAAAACAAAGATGAGGTTCTTTTTATCCTTTGTAAAGAAAATCGAAAATGGATCCTTTTATGCACCAAAGGAAGGTGAGGTTCTTTTTAAGCAACACCAAATGAAAATGAGGTTCCTTTTAATCCTTTGCAAAACTTGAAAGTTTGTTGTTCTTTTTAAAGCAACACCAAATGAAAATGAGGTTCCTTTTAATCCTTTGTAAAACTTTGAAAGTTTGTTGTTGTTTTTAAAGCAACACCAAATGAAAATGAGGTTCTTTTTAATCCTTTGTAAAACTTTGAAAATGAGGTTGTTCTTTTTCAAGCAAGAAAATGAACTATTTTTAAAACTAACTTGAAAAAGTTAGAAACAAAAATAATTAAATGTCTAAAATGAAACTCCTCCAACCTGCAAATAAAGATTAGTAACCTACAGAAAAAATACCAATTAGTGAAAAATTTAGATCTGATGTGATCTTATACAAGCCTAACTTTTTGCTTATGTTACAAATTGTGTTTTTGCTTCTACCAGAATCACGTGCTAGACTTCTACACATATGTGCTACAAAAAGTCACAAATGTGCTACAGAATAACTCCTATGCACTACGCTAGTTACTAGATGCGCTATATTTTTCTTCCAATGTGCATAATATGCGCTATCCTAGTGTCTATGTGCGCTAGGGAATGAGTCTTATGCGTTGAAAAGTGTATTGAAAGTGCTAACAAAAGGTTACTCCATGCTAAATAAAGGGTTCAATATGCTAACTCATCTTTTCCGCATGTTTTCAATCTTGTTCCTACATCAAAAATGATGTGATTAATGGGGTTATGCCCCACAGTGGGTGCCATAAATGTGTGCGGGAAATGTGGGGTAAGGAAACACAAAAGTACGATTCCAAAGTGTCCACACACCAATGGGACTCTTGGTGCAAGTTATGGGAGCTATATTGAATAGCTCAGCTTCCCAAGGGGTGTTCCATTGTTCTTTATCTCACAGGATCCCTCAAGTAAATGCCTTTGCTCTCAAATCACTAAGCAAAGTGACTTAGGAATGACAACTTCAAGAATGAGTGATCTTTGATTAATTTAACATGAATGCATTCCTAGATATGTATGATATTGAATCTATGATGATTTAAACTAGCATAAAAGATGATGATAAGATAAAGGATTAGTAAACTTATCCTAGCATGATATACTATTCTAACATGGATATGCTATGATATTTCAAATTACTTCTAGAATGCTATTAAGATTATTTTTATCAAAGAGAGGCTAAATGCTTAGTAACATGACTATAGATTAGATACATGAAACTTGGATCTCAAAATGAGAGAACGAGAGCTATATTTATAGAGAAAATAGGGCAATGGATGGTCAAGATTGAACAATCTTAACAAGGGTAAGGATTGAAAGTTAATCAATCCCTGTTTACAATTATCACCAATGAAATGGTGACAATTGCCAACAAGAGGTTGCTTGAGAGGAGATGCAAGAAGAATTAAATTATTGAGAAGACATGAAGGTTACCTTAGGAGGTAAGGTTAAGGTTAGGCTAGAGTCATCCATTGGATAAAGCTTTTATCCAAGGGGTAAACTCTTATGCAAGGGTTAAAGGGATAACCAAGGGTAAAGCCATGAGTTCCTGATGAGACCCCTAGGTTAGATGAAGGTTGAGTTAGGCATAAAGTATCTAACCATGCCAAAAGGGTGAGTTAACCATTAATGGTTTGGAAGACTTTGGGGACAAATTTGTAAGAGTCCTTCCAAATTTGGGGGAACTCAACAAGTTAGCTTGTTGAAGACATAAAGGATTTAATGCTTTTGGAAGACTTTCCTCCAAATTTGAGAAGTGACATCCTCAAATTTAGGGAAAGGAGATGATTGAAGGGTTTAGGCTAATTGATTAGGATTAGATGGGTTCTAGAAGAATGCTTTAGGAGGCAAGTGGGAGATGTAGGATTTTGCAAGTGGATGGAGTTGAATTTTAATTAAAATAAATTACTTTATTTCAACAAAAATAGATGCAACTTGCATAAATACAAGTGGGGGATTTAAATAAATAAATTATATTTATTTACTTGCAAGGATCAATTTAATTAAATGTAAATTTAATTAAAATGGGAAAAAGGGGAATAAATTAAATAAAGTGATTTATTTAATTAAAGAGGTAAAAAAGGCTTAGGTGAACTTAATTAAATAAATTGAGTAATTTATTTAATTAAATAGACGAATGAGGTTAAAATGAGTAGTAAATATTCACTTATGAAAGTGGTCATTTTTATACGTCTACAACTGTGTATGAGCAAATCCAAAGAATAAAAAACAAGCATAGATCTTGAGCCAGAACAAGCCACCCAACTTGTATCAATTATTAGTGATCTTTTCTCACCATACAAAATCCCTATCAGATTCAGTGGGGTAACCTTGGACAATGATTCTAAAATAGATTACAATGAGTATGAGTGGGACACTTGTTCTAATATTACAGAGGATATTGGAGTGGATACGATCCACACATAGACACCCATTCCTTATGAGGGAAAAGGCTCGAGCTCTAGATCGGTTGAATTCGGACCACAACATATTTATGAGGCTAGTGAGAATGAACAACTTCAATATGAATGAGGCAATATCGATGAGAGTACCATCGAAAACCTTGAGACCATTATCAACCTCACCCATACCCCAGACAATTATGACAATATCTCTATCATGACCCTCACAACGGCTAAGCTTGACCCACCAAATGACTCCCTACCACTCATTTATCCCAACCTCATAGATTGGGAAGCATCTGAGAATAATATACCAATATTCCAAAATGATGAGGCCATTGTTCAATACCTCTACTTTGTTAACCTAGAAACATTCTCCACCAACGAACCACATAACGATATTTGCAATCAGGGGAGTGCCAAGTCTCTTAGTCACAAAATGAACAAAATAAAAAATCAATCTAATGGTGAAAACCATCTAATGATAGTATTAGATCACAAAAAAGTAAAAACAAAGGACACATCTAATGGTGAAAACCTCTTTGAGGCACCTGAAGATGGGAGACTTGACACTCTTTCTGAACATTATTAGGAATGGTCACCAATCTTGATTGAGTCAACTCAATAAATAAACATCAACACTGAAACAACAACCAAAACCATACATTTGGCAGAATCGCTAACAAAAAAGGGAAAACCGGATTTTGTCAAATTCTTCAAAGAGAAGCAAATCAATTTTGCTTGGTCTTATGTAGACATGCCGGGGGTAGATCCAAATCTCATGATGCATCACTTGTCCATTACTCCTAGAGATAAACCTGTCAAATAGAAATTAAGGAAGATGAACCCACATGTAGCCATATTGGTCAAAGAAGAGCTGAAGAAGTTACTTGATGTAGGATTCACCTGACCCGTCAATTATGCGGAATGGATCTCTAACATTGTGCCAGTCTCTAAACCAGATAAAAGCATTAGGATTTGTACAGATTTCAAGGATCTCAACAAAGCTTGTCCAAAGGATGACTTTCCTTTGCCAATAATCAACACCATTGTTGATCTAACGCATGACATGCTATGGTATCCCTCATGGACAGTTTTTCCGGCTACAACCAAATCAAGATAGCTCCAAAAGATCAGGACAAAATGACATTCAAATGTCCATGGGGAACATATTGCTAGAACGTCATGCCTTTTGGCTTGAAAAATGCTGGTGCAACTTATCAGAGGGCCACGACAACAATCTTCCATGGTATGATGCATACTTTTATGGAAGATTATGTGGATGATTTTCTAGCCAAATCATTCACAAGAGTAAAACACCTAGACATCCTGAATAAAATATTTTAAAGACTGGAATGATTCAATATCAGATTGAATCTAAAAAGTGTGTCTTCGGGGTAACATCCGATAAACTTTTGGGATACATGGTCTCAAAATAGGGAATAGAGGTAGATCCAACAAAGGTACAAGCAATCATGGAGATGTCACCTCCTAAAAACATCAACCAATTGAGATCTCTACAGGGACGACTAAAATCTATCAGATGATTCATTGCTCAATTAGCAAATAAATGTCTCCCATTTAACCATTTGATTCATAAGAATGTACCTTTCAGATGGGAAGACAAGTGTGCAGAATCATTCTACTAGCCCAAACAATATCTGATGAATCCACTAGTTTTGGTACCACCAATAGCATGGAAGCCATGCATCCTCTATATATCAGTAATAAAAGTGTCACTGGGGGCACTGCTAGCACAAGAAGATTCAGTAGGAAAAGAAAGGGCAATCTATTACATTAGCATGACTTTGAATGGATACAAAATCAACTATACATTTATTAAAAAGGCTTGTTTGGCAGTGGTGTTTACCTTTCAAAAGTTTTGCCACTATATGCTAGCCTATACAATCAAGTTGGTAGAAAAAATAGACCCTCTAAAATATTTACTCAACAAAGCCACTCTCAAAGGGAGGCTATATAAATGGGTTATGATCCTAAGTGAGTTTGACATTCAATACACGGAACGACGGGTCATCAAAGGACAAACAATTACATATCAATTGGCAGAGGCACCTTTACTAGACAAAAACCCACTACAGGTGGAATTTCTAGATACGGATGTGCTCACTATCACATTCAAGCAATGGACCATATACTTTGATGGATCCTATACCCAACATGGATCAGGTGTCGACATCTTGTTCGTCACTCTGGAGGAATACACAATTCCATGATCCTACAAATTGATGTTCTCGTGCACTAATAACACTGTCGAGTATGCAGCCCTAGTGACTGGTATCAAAGTAGTTCTGGCATGGAGAATCACATAATCGAAAGTCTATGGAGACTCTCAATTAGTCATTAATCAGGTCAATGATGATTATCAAACAAAGGATGACAAGTTGATTCCCTACAAGAAAATTTTGGATGATTTCAAGAAGTACTTTGTGGACATCATCTTTGAGCAGATTCTAAGGTTGGACAACAAATCTACTGATGCAATGGCCACTATCACCTCGCTCCTACAAATTCCAGACCGATAAAATCGTTATGAATTCCTAGTGGAGCAATTGTTTTCCCCGACCTATAACAATTAAAAATTCCAAGTTATCTGTGCTCTAAACGATTATGATTCCCTCCTATACATGAAGATCTATGCCTATCTCAAAGACAATACCCTCCCACCCAACCTATCTCACAACCAAAAATGAAGCTTTATCTAACAAGCTGCCTGCTACACCTTAATAGCTAACACACTTTATCACCGAGGTCTTGATGGTACTCTTCTTCGATGCCTTGATCGTAACGAATCTGACTCCGCCTTACATGAGATTCATGAAGGTATTTATGGTATGCATTCAAGTGGTCCTACTCTTGCTAAGAAACTCTCGAGGATGGGATATTATTGACTGACAATGGAGAAAGAGTCCTATCAATTTGCTAGGAAATATCTGAAGTGTCAAATTCATGGTAACCTCATACATGCACCGGTGCAAGAGTTGCAACCATTCACTACATCTTGGCATTTCTATTAGTGGGGACTCGACCTAGTGGGAAAGATCCATCCTTCCTCTTCAAATGGACACAAGTTCATCATGAAAGTGTCGATGCTTGAGCTACCACGTAACATTGAACCAAGGTTTAGCATATTAAGAAAATTAATGGAAGTCCAAGAGGAATGGACGGAGAATGGTATAGTTAGTGCAATCACCTGTTAGATATAAATTATAGATGTTAATAGCCCTAAATAGATAGTGGATTTATATCGGAAAGTGTTGCTTGTAATAGTAAGCACATGAAGGTTAAAATGGAACATGATCTATAAAAACGATTGCGACCTCTTGTGTATAAGAGTTTATTTCATAAATCAATAAAGAATTATAAAGAATCTAAGAACCTTAAGAGTCTAATAATCACTTCCTAACACACTCAGGACATGTGATCTTGGGTGATGTGCTGCGGTTACTCCCTATAGCATGGCTAGGATGGTCATCTTGTTTCGAGTTTGATTCGACATTATTTTTTATTTTCTTTGATTAGCATTTCGTGACCTAGGGGCTAGTACTTTCTGTTTATTTTTATTTTTTTATGATGAAGGACCACTAAATTTATGTTTCTTCTTATTTGAGCTATGGCACTTGCCATGTTTCTAGTTTTAATATCTTTCAATTGCCGGCATTTTTCTTCTTTTATTGGGCTTGGTAGAAGTAACTTGTATTTTGATCTGGTAAAGTGTCAAGTGGTCATTTTGATGTTCGATACAACTAGCCCTAGTGATGTGAATTGTGTAATATCTATCATGTTCATTGAACCACTGATAGTGTGTCAAGGGAGAATACCGCAAGGAATGAAAATAGGCACAAGAATTAACAAAGGATATATTTTATCAAATCAAGATAAAGGAAGGAAGATCCTCCTAAATAAAATTAATTGAGAGTAACCTGAAAGAGGAAAAATTTATAACAATAGTGTGATCTAGACCTAATGAATTGCGAAAGTAATGTTTGTCGACTAGTAAATTTAGTAGGTGTATGGAGATGATTGCATAGATGATATCTAAAATAAGTTTTAATAGTTTCCATCACACCCTTGGAATGGGATTGTTATGTACCTTAATGTTTGGAAATTGCGAATAATGTACCCTATGAAACTTAAACCTTGGAGCCTAGAAATATAAAAACATTTTAATCCCTAGAGATAGAAAACTACCCTATATAGGGGCGGATTTGAAGAACCTAAATTTGATTATGCCTTGTTACCTAAGAAAGTTGGAAGAAATTATGCACCTAGGGCGGTTTAGCGAATATTTTATTAACACCCTAATGAGGTGCCTTGATGTAGAATAAGTAGATTCATTTTGGTAAACTGTGATGTCAATTCTCTTAGAGGCAAGCATGGATGACAATTGCAGTGGGATAAACATGTTTTACACAAACCTTTAATAAGTATGACTCCTAGAAATCAATAAGTAAACTATCATGTGTAACCTTGATTGTGGGAGTTGATGTGTGTTATTGATATAATTTGGATGGCGCATTAATGTAAGCTGTTGAAAAGTAGAACTTTGTAAACACCTACTTGAGATCGAAGGGAAATGTAATAAAAATACTAAGAATTTAACCTTGTGAAGATTGTAAGTTAATTACAATAATAAGTTGATTTTGTTATTTCACCTTTCTAGTAGGCAAGATCAGATTTTGAGTAACTTATTGAAACTATGGGAAATATTATGTCCCTACTTCGTAATTCTACTCATGCGACTTCCAGGAGTAAGTCGAACTCTAGGGGAGGAGGATGTAAGGCCCACCCCAACCAAGCTTTGATTAACTTCATTGACCATGTTTGACCCTACTAATAAGTGCTATAATTCAATAGGATGGGCTATGTTAGATAGATTTGGTGAGAAAAGTAATTGAACCAGGTTACAAAATCATTTCACCTTGAGGTGTACATTTTTATGCATTATGGATTTAGAACTTATAGGATCCCAGGATTTGGATAACATTGACGTATGTTGATGCTTCATTTATATGCGTTATGATATAGAACTCTATATGATTCCAGAATAGGATAAATTTGAGATGATATATGTCATTATTGGATTTGTAGGACTTCACTATGATGATAGAAATAGGATGTATGTTTTATGTATGGATTAAATTTATGAGGATTATGATAACTGCGTATGTGGATTTATTTGGATGTAAGATGTATCGATTTGTTTAAATGTATATGGTATGCAGAGTGTTTGACGTGTATTCTTATTCATGTGTTTAAATGTTATATGAGGTTATTTGGAAGTACTAATGTGTAATTGAGATGCACAGGAAAAATTATCCATGTGACCATGGATATATTATGGAGAACCAAACCTAGACCTATGTACATTCGTAAAACCAGGGTTTGTCTATTTGGAGAGACAACACCCCGTTTGTATCGTAATTTTATTTGTGAAAGTGAATGTGGCATGTGTGTTAAATTTGAATTTATTAAATTGTGTAAATCCAACAAGAGACAAATTTCAAGTGTAATTTTGTAAAAGTATTTTTATTGTGTCACTTGACAGGTGTTGATTTATGTTTTGATTTTTGAATTGTCTCTTGGAGGGAGTTGTTTAACCATAGCTTTATCAAGTAAATTAATGTGGTTTCATATTTTTCTAGGGTAAAGAATCTTTGGGGTGGTCAACTTAGGTTTGACCCGAAAATTAACTTCTGAGGGGTTTAAAAGGGGTTAAATGGACACCTAGGGGTAGTTTAAGAGTGTTTCCTAAAGCCCAAAAGGTATACCTAAGGGTTAGGAGTAATTTTAGGCATGTACCAACTCCCATGTGACCATTTAGACACCCTAAAAAGTAGGTTTCCTAAGTTGAGCGAAAATTGAAAATTAGAAGGCATCGTCTAAGTTGTTAACCTTCCCTTTTGGATGTGAGATCCCTTTCCCATTTTACCCTACCTTTCCTTTTCAGTTTTAGAAACCTGTGAGAACTCTCACAAAGGCCTTCTTAAGCAGGAATGAGAAAAATAGTGGGTAATCACCCACTCTCCATTTTTGGAGACAAGGAATTTTGAAAGAAAAGATAGATTTAGTTTTAGGAATTTGGCTAAGGGTAGAGAAGCAAGGCTTGTGGAATTGGGCTGCTCATCCTCAACTAATCTAGCACACCTTTGGGCAGTTTGAAGGTTGGTTTAACTTACCTTGTAATGTTTTTCATATTGCATGTTATGTTGAAAAGAATTGCTTGTGTAAAAAGGCTAGTTTCTTGTATGTTTCCCTTGAAAAATTATTGTGTTCTATATTTTACTTCTTGTATGCATTTTATGTGCTTTGGGAGTAACCAAGGCCTCCTACTCTTGGGAGAGAGGATGGTCTTGTGGGTGGTAGAAGTTTGACAGCCCTTGAGTGAGAGGCTCTCGTTGTGAGAGTGTTCTCAAGGGATATTTATGTGACCCTTGCTGCATGGCATGTTTATGCATTTGGGGGTCATAAGGAGGGAAATAAGGCTTGAATGCCTTGGGGGGGCATAAGGATGTGGGGCTATTATACTTATGATATATTTTAGTTGCCATGAGGTGGCTTTGTGTTTTACCAAACTTGCAGTCTCCTCAGGGTACTTGGTCCACTACCACCCTTGAAAAGACATCACAATGTGTGGTGCAATGTAGCCCTGGGTTAGGAATGTGTTTGTGAAATGTTTTCCTTTGTTTATTTTATTTGCATGTGTGTAACCTGTCTAGGGCTTGGTTATCCAAGCTCGGGGGTGGCTACTAGTTAGCCTAGGCTAGGAGGTGAGCACTCCATGGTTATAGCTTTGATTAAATTGCAGGTTGTTGGAAGAAAAGAATAGGACAAGTGGAAGTTTGCTGGAGTTATTTGTTGCAGAAAAATATTTGCAAATGTAATTATTATTTTGAAAGTCCTCATTTATTTGAAATGAGAGACCTATTTGTAAAGTGACAATAGTGTCTTTGAAATATGTTTTAAAGAATTGTAATATTTGTTTTAGTAAGCTAAATTGCAGAAAAGAAATGAGATATCCCATTTGTATTTTTGGCTATAATGTATTTTAAATGTACTCTAAATGAATGAAATTATTTTGTTAAGTAATATTTTGTTGCAAAAGAAATACATTATCTTGGATTAAGATCCCTGTAGTTGCTATTAGTAGTATGCATGACAGTTTGGAAATGAAAGTCTATTTTGAATGTGAAATTTCAAAAAAATAAAAGAATCAATTTTATTTCCTATGCATACCTTTAAGATTAGATTTATAACTCATTTATCTAGTTGTTGTTAAATTTATTAAATTTGTCATTTAAATAGTTGCTGTTAGATTTATCAGATTCTGCCATTTGTTTATTGCGGAAATAAAACCTAAAGTTAATCAGAATTAAATGAAATCAATATTTTCTAAAGATGTTGTTCTAAGTATATTTAATATTGTTAATTACTTTATTTTTGCAGAAAGAAAAGCCATATTTAGATAGCCTAACTATTTCTTTTGGCAACTAGGATATTAATAAAAGGAAATAATTAAAATGATTAAATTTGAAGAAATTATCTAATCTATTAAAAATGTTTCAGAATATTATATTCAACCTGTTTTTAATTGTTCAAAGAAAAAAAATATATAAAACCAATGCATAGTAATGTTAGCTCTAATTTTCCTTATGCATCGAATGTATATAAACATATACTTATAATTTTAATTAAACTACATTTGTATATACAATATATTTAATTAATTCTAGAGTTAAATAGACTATTGGAATTTAAAAAAAAAATATACATCTGTATTTTGCACAGTAGGGTTAGCCTGAGTATATATATATATATATATATATATATATATATATATATATATATATATATATATATATATATATATATATATATATATATATATATATATATATATATATATATATATATATATATATAGTTAAAAACACTACATTTAAATATTTTTAAACAAGATGGTTATACACGCTATCTATATATATATATATATATATTAAAAATAATAATAATAAATAAGCAAAAAAAAAAAATTACATTAAACAATTTTTTTTTTTTTAAAATTCGTATGAAAAAGAAGGGGTTCGAGGGGGGGGGGCACGAATGTATAACCATCTTGTTTAAATATATATATATTAAAAAAAATAATAATAAATAAGCAAAAAAAAAAAATTACATTAAACAAATTTTTCAAAAAAAATTTGTATGAAAAAGAAGGGGTTCGAGGGGGGTGGAGGGGGGGGGGGGGCGCCAGCCCACTGTGTGCCATGCCACCACTGTGTGGACACACAGTGAGCGGCGCCCGGCACCCCCACCGCCTCTCTAACAAAAAAAATAAACGCCACTCTTCCATGTTCGCCCTGCATAGAAAAATGGAAAAAAAAAAAAAAAAACCCTAGCCCGGGTATGGATAGGGTAAAATAAAATGAAGATGTGTTTAAAAATATTAAAAGGGTTTAGTTTTATAATAATAAAATTTAGGGTTTGCATGGTTAATCTATAATTAAGGGTATATATATATATATAAAGTTCAAGTTATAAAAGATTAAGGCAAATTTTAGGTTATATAATTTATTAAGTGTATACAAATTATATATGTTTTTTTATAAACACATGGGGTTATGTTTAAATTTTAAAATTGCTTTTGAAATTTAATCTTTAAAAAAAAAACATCTTTATATTAAATTGGGTAAGGATATTTGACCATTGGGTAATATTTACACTTTATAGGAAAATATTTAATATGAAAATTAAATGACGTTTTTGTCGATTTAATTTAAACACTTTTCAATTAATGATTGAAATGAAAATATAGACATTTTTAAACAAAGTGCTAGGACTAATTTAATTAGTCCCTTAAAGCATTTATTGATTACTGAGGATTAATAATACCTTCGCCAAACATTTTTAGAGAATTTTAATTAAGTGATTAAAATCGTTGAGACAATATTAATTTCTTTGGAGAATTAATATTCCGCATTAATTAAATTTATTGTTGTCTACTTGTGATAGTAGTTAAAGTTAACTCCCACGTAGTTAAGACAAAACTTGTTAGTGCATTTTATATTTGCTAATTTAATGTTTTAAGTTGTGAAATTTAAAAAAAAAATTTATCCCGTTCGTGCCCAAAAGTTTGGGCATGACAGTAAGTATGAAGGAAAGGCACCTTTTAAATGTTTTACATGTAATAAGTTGGTCAATTTGCATCTAGATGTCCTAAAAGGAATTCAAGATTTGAAGAAAGAGTTAGAAGATCATTTAAGCCTAATCCTAGATATCAAAACAAGTATAAATACAAGAAAAATAGAGACAAATCATGCTACATAACGGATGAGGAAGGCATTACTGATTCAGATGATGAACCAACATAAGACCTGCTAGTGGATCCAGAAATGGGAAGGAATGGGTATTCTTGGATATCAAGGAAGATGATCTGACACTTAAAGAGAATGTACCTGAAGAGAAGGCACTTGCTGCTAAAATTGAAGATAAGGACAAATGGGTAATTGATAGGGTTGTTCACATAATATGACTGGAGATAAAGGGAAGTTTCTGTCTTTGCAAGAATTTGATGGTAGTCTAGTTAGATTTGGAGATGACAAGGCATGTATGATCAAAGGAAAAGGAACTATTTCATTGGATGGTAAGCACAATACTGAAAATGTTTATTATGTTGAAGGTGTGAGGCATAATCTTTTGAGTGTAGGACAATTGGTAGACAAGGGATTTCAATTATAGTTCAAGGATGGAAAATGAAAAATCATTAACCGATCTAGCTTGGAGATTGCAACCGGTACACAGACAAAATGTAATATATTTCACTTAAACTCCGGTGAGAAGACATGTTTGATTACACATATTGATGAGAGTTGGATATGGCATAAAAGGCTATGTCATGTGAATTTTGATTGCATTGTGAAGATCAGTTCAACTAAGGCTGTAAGGGATATACCTAAGATTATGAAGCCCCATAATCTGGTATGTAAAGAATGTCAAATGGGTGAATAGGTCAAAACCTCTTTTAGGAGTATACAAGATAAATCAAATGATGTTCTTGATCTTATTCATACTAATTTGTGTGGCCCTGCTAGAGTTAAAAAAATTCAAGGTGATAGATATTTTATGCTAATCATTGATGATTATTCTAAAATGATGTGGGTTACTTTTCTGAGAGAAAAATCTGAAGCATTTGAAAAGTTTAAAATCTTAAAGGCTAAAGTGGAAACTGAGATAAGATTGAAGATTAAATGTTTGAGATCAGATCATGGTGGTGAATTCACATCCATTGAGTTTAATAAATTTTGTGACAAGCATGGTATAAGAAGACAATTTTCTACTCCCCAGACACCTCTGCAGAATGGAGTTGTAGAAAGGAAGAACAGAAATATCTTTGATGCTGCTAGAACAATGATGATGGAAGCTAGCCTACCTCGTATCTACTGGAGAGAAGCAATGAGTACATTGGTTTATACATTCAATAGAGTACATATCAAAGGAGAAACTAGTAAGACACCTTATGAACTATGATTTGACAATACATCTTCAGTTAAGTATTTTAAAAATTTTGGTAGTAAATGTTATATCAGGAGAGATGATAATATCAGGAGACATGATATTATTGGGAAATTTGATCCTAGATGTGATGAAGGCATATGTCTTGGTTATTTTAATGAAAGCAAATCATATAGGTGTTATAACAAGAGATTACAGAGAATTGTGGAGAGTGCTAATGTCAAAGTAGATGAGCCAAACACAAGTCAAATTAGACTTTATGAGAAGGAACCAATAGTGGAAACGATTATATCTAAAACGTAGCACCTTTACTGGAACAGAGAGTTGAACCAATTACTTTGGAAACATCAAAGAATTCTACAGTAATTGAAGAACATGGAAGAAGAACAAAAACTCAGAAGACCCCTAGGTATGTGAGATTGAATCATTCTGAAGATCAAATCATTGGGGATAAGAGAAATGGAGTGATGACAAGAAGAAGACTGGAAACTAATAAGGTATGTTTAATTTCACAAGTTGAACCAGTACCAGTAGTTGAGACATGTAAAGATGAACATTGGTTGAAAGCTATGGAAAAACAATTTGATCACATTGAGAAAAATAACACATGGACCTTGGTTCCCTAGCCTAAAAATAAAAATGTTATTGGAACTAAATGGGGTTTTAGGAATAAATTGAATGAGGATGGTCAAGTTATAAGGAATAAGGCTAGATTGGTTTGTAAAGGATATTCTCAAAAGGAAGGAATTGATTATGGAGAGACTTTTGCACCTGTAGCTAGGATTGAAGCTGTGAGATTATTTCTTGCCTATGTTGTTTATAAAAACTACAAGGTTTATCAGGTGGATGTAAAATGTGCATTTCTGAATGGGGATCTTGATGAGCAAGTTTATATTGAGCAACTTGATGGTTTTTCACTATCATATGATACAAATATGGTTTGCAGGTTAAGGAAAGCTTTATATGGATTGAAACAAGCACCTAGAGCTTGGTATGCAAGGTTGGATAAATATCTTTTGAAGCTTGGTTTTACTAAAGGTAGTGCTGACAGTAATTTATATTATAAATCACTAATGATGATATACTGATTATTGAAGTATTTGTTGATGACATTAATTTTGGAGGTGAAGATAAGTTAAGCATAGAATTTTCTAAGAATATGGAGAAAGAATTTGAGATGTCTATGATTGGTGAGATCAAATTTTTCTTAGGTTTGCAGATTAATCAGACTGACAAAGGTACTTTTATCTGTCAAACTAAATATGCTAAGGAATTGTTGAAGAAATTTGGTATGGGAGACTCTAAACCGGTAAGTACTCCTATGGTTACAAGTGAGAAATTGACAAGAAAAGATGTTTCTGCACCGGTAAATCCTACAAGATACAAATCTATGATTGGAGGTCTTCTTTATTTAACTCAGACTAGGCCTGAGATTATGAATGTTGTATTGTTTCAATATTTCAGAGTGATCCTAGAGAAAATCATGAGATGGTGGTGAAAAGGATTTTAGATACTTGCAAGGTACATCAGAATATGGTTTGTGGAGCCTTAAGGATGATAAATTTACTTTATGTGCATATACAGATGCTGACTGGGTTGGAGATGTTGATGACCGGAAAAGTACTTCCGGTGGAGCTTTCTTTCTTGGAAAGAAATTGGTTTCATAGATCAGCAAGAAACAATCATTTACTTCTTTATCTACTGCTAAAACTGAGTATGATACTGCTGCTACAAACTCTACACAAGTTTAATGGATAAAGCAAATGTTGAAGGATATAAAGGTGGATTGTGATTCACCAGTAATTATTCACTGTGATAAGTCTACTGGTATTGATATATCACAGAATCTCGTATTTCATTCTAAAACAAAACACATATCTATCAATTATAAATTTTTGAAGGAGAAGGTGGAAGCAAATGAAGTTAGATTGGTTTATGTGAACACTAAAGAGAAAATTGCAGATATTTTCACTTAACCTTTGTCCAAGGAATCATTTGAGTACTTGAGAGACAGATTGGGATTTTCTATCCCTTCGATAGAGACTTGATTGATGCAGCTTGGCATCAGTCTGACATACATTATTAGAGATACTATTCATTCCGACATTGATGTAGGATGCTACTGCTCAGGAGGAGTAGTCAACTTTGTGATTTAGAGACTTATGTTTTTGCTTTGATATTTCTGTCATATTTCTGGAATTGATGTCAAAGAGGGAGTGATACTGATGTGAAAAAGAAAGTGAAAAGGGGAGTAATAATTAGAGCTATACTCGGGAGTTTGTTGGTTGTCTTCCATAGGGGGAGACTTGTTTGGCATTTCTTGGTACTTAGATATTTTTCACATCTAGTGTTGTCATCAATGCCAAAGGGGGAGATTGTTGGCTATTTAGTGGAATTGATTATGTGTTGCATTGATAACAATACTAGCTATTTAGATGCTTTACTGACACCCTTCTAGTCCTGGTAGGTTGAGTGGTTTTTCGTTAACTTGGATCCGACATGATTCGGTAGTAGTCTGATGATGGAATTGGCTTGTTCATGATACTTATACTCATATTTGGTTAGTTGGTTTTGGTCTAGAGATCAGATGCTATCCTACTTGCTTAGAAGATTGGTTTCTAGTTCTTGTGAGGGTTTCACCGACAGAGCTTCTGATAGATATCTTTGATAAATTGCATAAGTGGTGTTGGTACAGCTTCTGATGGATTTTCGGGATGCTGTTGGTGATCATGTTTGAGACTTGGCAGTTGGAGTTCATTGTTGTATCATGTGGACCTATATTGGGTTCTGGTTGATCTAGGTTATAGACCGACTTTAATGTAACGTGTGGATATGACCTATGGATGTATTTCCAAGATGTCTTATGTGTTGATATTATTTATTTTCTCTGAGGCTGACATGGTTTGTAATTATATAATTGGTTTATTTTCTGGTGGCCGACCTAATTGTTTATGGTCTAGCGTTTTGTATAAATAGATTTAAGATCTCATTGTAGATTATCATGGTTAATGTAAGAGGTCATGGTCAAGGAATGTAATGTGTGAATAATGTAATATTATTTAGGCAGAGGAGTTAGTCGATCATTGGAGATCGAACTGGGTTTATGTAAGAGGATTTAGTCCTCCATTTGAAAATATATCTTCTCCCCCAAGGATCCTCTTTACACTTATTGAAAGATATCTCATTTCCAACTATCTTATCCTTTCTTATAATAGTATTCCCTCTTTATCTTGGATTTATGGTCATTGTTTCCTAAAGGATATCTCCTTGGTGTTGAAGGTAGGTATCCTTGTTCTTAGCTTTCTTAAGACATCAACATAGGGCTATGTTGATATATTAAAGAGGGAGCACCATATCACCCTCTTTGTACCATATTGTACCATATCTTTGCATGTCTTAAATGGGGTGTTCAGACTTGAAACCAAAGAAAATAAACTCTTATATGAGATGCTTCACACCCAAAACTAGACATAACATTTGATATATTTCTTAGACAATGTGCACATTATTGAAGCTAGAGAAAACAAATTCTTACACGAGATGTCCTCCAAACCAGGCATGTATCTGTCTTAAATGGGGGCTACACATTCTTGAAACTAGAGAAAACAAACTCTTATACGAGATGTTCCCAAAATCATACACTCGCCCCTTAGCATTTGTATTTGTATTATATGTCTTAAATAGGTTGATGCATGTTCGAAACCAGAGGAAACAAACTCTTATACGGGGTTCCATATACTTGAAACCAGACATCACTTGCACACATGCATGAGGATGAGTGGAACTAGAAAAATACAACTAGACTATTCCTACTCTCCTCCTTAACATGGATCACCTAGAAAAACACATCTAGAGTGTGTATCCATGTTCTTTCTCATTATTCTTCTCATGGATCACCTAGAAAAACACATCTAACATGAATCCATGCTCTTTTTCTCTTTCTTCTCATGAGCTCATATATTTTCTATTAGTAGTTCATGGATGATTTGTTCTCTTGATATTTTATGTGATCACTTGTGTTCTTGAGATGACATTTTTTGAGAATTATATTAGTGGTTGAGACATATTTATATCGAGGTCTCTTAGGCTAGCTTACTTGAGATCTTGTTTTTGTTTTTTAGCTTTTCTATTGTGTGTCTTTTTTCCTTTGTCTTTTCTTTCCTTTTTGTTTTTTTTCTATGCCCTTGTATGTGTTTGAGTGAGTTAAGATCCTAATATTTGGGGCTTAGTTCCTCAAAATTAGTGATGTCTTATACTCGTGATTTTACTCCTCATTGCTCCTCTTTTTCATCTCTTTTGTCTACTTTACCATGAGTATTTGTGTAGCCTCATACTCTCATTAAAGTGGGGGCTAAATATAGCATCATAAATTGTTATCGAGCCAATTTACACCTCATGTTTATGCCCCTACTTTAGCGTGTCTCCCTCTCATCTCCTATTTGGGTCCATTTAGTGCCTTGAATCGAATTGTTATGCCATTTAAACCTACCAAATGACTCTTTGGAGGGGCGACGTCCTCTCTGGGCCTAAATTTTGGTCCCTGGTTGAGGAGGACCTGCCCTAGTCCCCCTCAATGGGGCCCATTTTTTAAGTGGATGATGAGACATATCTCTCCAATAGGAAATGAAATTGGTGGCTCTATATGACTATTGGAGGTCATCCTAATCAATAAATTAACCTAAGATCTCATATATAAAGAAATTTGACCAACCTAATTTCATCAGAGCAATTTCATCCAACAATCAAGCATTCAAGTGTTCAAGAATTCATCATCAAGCATTTCCAGAGATCTTGAAGGCTACATATTCTTCATTCAACCATTAAGGAGAAAAAATACATCATACATATGCAAGCATGTGTGTGTGATTATAGTTTTGTCATGTTCATGCCATTTTATACAACATATGTGATTACATTCAAGAAGAAAAGCATCATTATCAGTCATTGCAGATCTGAGGTATATCTTTCCATTATTTATTTTAGTATTTACAATATTTTGTTCAAGGTTAATTCCTAAAATAGGTTTAGACTTAGGCCAACCCCTATTCACAACCTATTTCCCTTCTCTAGTATGTGTAAGAACATGTATGTAACTGTGACCTTCATAATTGTCTTTATTTACAATGACAAACTAATCCCCCATTGGAGTGCGAAAAGTGTAGTTGACCAAAGCGAACACTATCCTGGTCCTGATAAATTAGGAGCCCCTTCTGGGAGCATGTCGAATACTCTTATATTCCTCAAAACAAGGTTCTTGGATCAATCCAATGACTATAGCTCACTATTTGTGTATAATTACTTCAATTCCGGCCCATTTGCCCTAATTTTAGCATTTCAACAATTCAATTTAAATTAAGGGAAATAAGAGGAATACTTAAAACTCACCTTGGAATTAGATTAGAATCTAGATCTATTAGGTTTAGATCTATCTAGATCCTATATTTCCCTAATGTAATGGTCCTTAGGAAAAAATAGTGGGTTTACTACATTCAATGATGGAAACTCTAATTTTCACCCATTACAATAGCAAAAGTTACATCTAAGGACTTAGTACCAACCTCAATCCTGGAGATCAATATAACTAATAGTAGGATAAGAGAAACCATCATATACCTTAACCATAACATTAGATTTATCATATGTTACTTGATTCAATTGTAAGACATAAAGCTATTATTCAGTAATCACATTCACCATACACACTGTATCAATGAGCGCCTCTCGTGAGAGTTTGTCTTTGATCTTTGGAATGATATATCATGGGCCATCAAGTGCAACAATAGTATCATTAGGGTCAAAATTAATGCATGGGTCTTTAGGAGATGTAGGTTTGTCAACAAGATTCATAACATTGTTAGATTCTACACCAAAGTCATTGGGAGAAAAGGCAAGAGACTCAGACTCAACAACATTGGTAGAGTGAGAAGGCAAAGGATTGGAAAATATTTGGAGATTTTGATTAGGAGGAGCTACGAACTCATTTCCTTTGTCAATCACACCAACCAAAAATATAGTATTATTATCAATCAAATCTTGAATCTTATTCATCAATGTATAACATTTCTTGGTATCATGGCTAGGTTGACAATGATATTGAAAAATGGATTTGGGGTCATGGTAGGGTGGCAATGGTTTATAAGTGTCAATTACCTTGATTGGAGGAATTTTCAACACATTAACATTTATCAACCTTGACATTATACTATACAAAGACTCAGAAAGAGGAGTTAATTCTTTTCTAAAGTATTTGGATAAAGGGGCCACACTTGATGTCCTGGTTACCACTTGAGTGTTGATATTGTCATTTATCTTGATGTAACCTTTGTTCGGTTTAAACTTCATAGACGATTGTTGAGAACCCTCATTATTATCAACCAAAGCCATTGAAGATGATGATTCAAATTGACTCTCTTGAAGCTAATAATTATGAAACACTACACACAATTGTGTAAAGGAAGTAATATTAGAAAATGTAAGCTTATATCTAGTGTCTTTTTGTAAATTAGCAATTTAAACATCATGATTAGGCGCTTGATAAGAAACTTAAGAATGCAAATATTTATATCTACCAATAAAATTAGTCACTTTATCTTTAACTCCTTGCTTATAATGAATCAAATCTGTCAGAGTAATTTTAGGACCAATATTATTTTATAATTGTTGAATGAAAGCATAGCCAATTTCTGAAACGAAGTAATAGAATAATGAGACAAAGAGAAATATCATTGCAAAGCTTTATCTCTAAAGGTTCTAGTAAACAATTTAGCCATAAGTCTTTGGTCATGAGTGAAATTGCTACACAAAGTTTGAAATGTCTTCACATGAGTCAAGGGGTCACATTTTCCATTATACAAACCTAATTAAGGGACTTCCATATGTTTAGGGGGAATTGCATAGACAATGTCATCATACAGTGGGCGTGCTACATCAAATGTGAAAATATTAAACTTGGATTGAGTTATAGAAGCCAATTGATGTTGTATGGATGTAATAGTTTTGGTTAAGTCATTGTGGTTGCTTCAATGGATGGATTGCAAGATGACATGTTGGATTGTGATTGAGGAGTGACATTTTTATATGTAGGTGGAGGTTGACAATGAAAAGGTGGAACATTGTGGTATATTGGTATGGGAGATGGTTGCAATACAAATAGAAGACTTATAGGAGGTATGCAATAATATTGATTAATAGGATTTCCCCCATGAATAACATGTGTAGGATTTAACATTTTGTGTGGAAGTAGTCATGATAAAAGATGCAAATGTGGGCACACTAGGAAAGGATGTAGACATAGGAATGGAATGATTGCCTTGACTATTAGATTGAGAGTAACCAAGGACTTTGGCACAAATTTTGATTGAAATGATATTAGTGTCAACAATATGGTCAAGGCCACACAATAAATCAACACCGATTTTATTGTTTTGCACAATTCTTTTGTCATGCCCAAACTTTTGGGCACAAACGGAATAATTTTTTTTTTATATACTTAACCTAGTACGACTAACTTAATTAAAATAATGCAAACTAGTCTGGTCTTAACTATGTTTTAAATGAATCAAGTAACTAATTTAATAAGGCGATAAATAATCTAAGTTATAAGCGAGCTAATATTTCTCCAAAAGAGTTATCACTAATCTTCCATTAATAAATAATCAAACTCTCTTAGCAATTAATCTCAAACTTAATATATGATCTTTAATTTAATTGATCAATAGTCTCTTATAGTTCTTTAAATACTGAGGGTCTAAAATTAATTTACCCTAACTCTTTGATTTATAAATCTATTAAATAAAATTTCCATTAATTAAAAGGTGTCTAATAAATTTCAGAATAAAGGGGTCAACTTGACATACATGGGTCATTTTAATCCCCTAAGATTTATCCTCCCAAGAGTTTCAAATTCTTCTTATTAAAATGCTTCCACATTCATTTAATAATTTTAAAGTGCATTAATTAATCTACAAATAACCATTTGGATTCCATATAAATATAGAATATATATATATATTTCAAGGAGAAAGGGGGGGATTTTCTTTTCTTTATTTTATTAATTTACTTATAGAAGAATTCAACAAGGTCACAACTAACCCTAACTCTTTAAACACCCACCCCACACATATTTTATTCTAAAACCTATGTGTGTTTGCCCTAACCGGAAACTAGGGTTAGGGCTTGTGTGTTATAGCATACACATTTTTTTTTTCTTTAACTATTAGCATTCTGCCCTAACCCGAAAATTGGGTTAGGGCCTGTGAGTGTGTGTGTGTGTGTGTGAATGCAGGTCGAAAGATTGGGTGGCGCCCAAAGGAGGGAGCGGCGGAGAGAGGGTTTTGAATAGGGAGCGTCGGGCGGAGGTAACCCGGATGCCACTGTGTTTCCCCATAGTGACGGCCGAGCGCCGCCCACTGTGGGTAAACACAGTGGCGGTCAGGCACCTTACCACTGTGGTTACCCACAGTGGAAGGCCCCGTGCCACCACTGTGGTTGCCCACAGTGACGGTCTCCGTGTCGTCCATTGTGGAAAACCACAGTGGCAGCCCAAGCCGCGCCGGCCACTGTGTCTTTACACAGTGGTTCGGCTCTTCCAAAAGACCAATTTTTTTTTTGCAAAAGTTTATTTTTTTAAAAAGTTTTCTTTTTTCTTTTTAAATATGTTTACCATTATATATATATATATGTATGTGTATATATATATATATATATGTATATATATATATGTATATATATATATGTATATATATATATGTATATATATATATGTATATATATATATGTATATATATATATATGTATATATATATATATATGTATATACAAATATATATGTAGATATATATTTATATCATTTTGCTTAGGAGATATTTAAGTTTCCAGATTAATATATTTTAATGTGTGTATATATATATATATATATAACATGCAGAAAACTAATAAATGATTTGCAGCATAAAATAGATGTAATATACATTATCTAGTTTGTCAATAATTAGGCTGTAAATTTTGCCCTTATCCTTTTTATAAACAAAACTCAACTAATTTATTTCCTTAGCATATTAGACCTAGTTTAGAGGAAAGAAGATAACGATATAGTTTATTTGCTTAAAGCATTCTGTAACTAATAATGCATTCTAACAACAATCTTAAAATATAATCCCTTTTGGTAAACAAAATAAAACTAAAACTAAATGCTAAATTTTTTTTTGATAAAATAAGCTACCACAATAAGATTTATTTTCTGCATTAAATGGAAAAATAATGACTGATTTATTTATTTTGCAGTAGCATAAATAACAAAATAATCATGTAGTAACAGGAATAAATTTATTTGCAGAATACACAAAAAATGCAACAACTTCATATTTTATTTTTTTTAAAGAATGAAGATTTAAATACAAGCTATTATATTTCGTTTTTCTTTTTTTTCCTTTTTGCAAAACTAACCAAATAGGAGAAATACATTGCTTTAGCAATTAAAATACAAAGTAAATAATAATACACATGGGTTTGAAAACCCAACTAATAATTCCCTTCCATAGGAATATGAATGACATAAATACACTTTTTTTTTGAAAATAAATACAACATAGCTCTCTTTCTTTTTCCTTTTTCTTGCTATAAATAAATACATTCTTTTTGAACTATTTCTACAACTTAGAACAGCAACTAATCCCTTTATCCTTTCTTTTCCATCCCAAGCAACCTGCAATAAAAATACAACTTGACCATGGAGAGCTCACCTCCCAGCCTAGGCTTACTAGAAGCCACCCCCGAGCTTGGAGAACCAAGTACTAGATGGGTTACAAACAAACAAACAACACAACAACAAAAGCAAACACTCAATATGCATTTTCCCATCCCAAGCTACACTCTCACCACAACTTGTGATGAACTTTCCATGGGTGGAAGTGGACCAAGTACCATTGGGGAGATTGCAAGCATAATACAACTCAAGCCACCTCATGGCAATACAAAATACAACAAAAAATTCACCTCCACACCTTATGCCCCCCAAAGGCATAAAAGCCATAATTTCTCCCCTTATGACCCCCAAATGCATACACAAGGCTATGCAACAAGGGTCACAAAAGACACCCTTGAGATCACTCTCCATAAGGAGAGCCTCTCACCCAAGGCTGTCATACTTCTTCCACCCCAAGACCATCCTACTCTCCCAAGAGTAGGAGGCCTTGGACACTCCCAAAACAAGAACACATAAACAAAGAACATGGAAATGAAAATTTACATTTTTCTCCTACAAAAAATTTACATATACACATCTCTTCATACAAGCATTTCTTTCTTTCAAAAACAACATAAACAAAAGGAAGTAAAACCAACCTTAATCTGCCAATAGGTATGTTAGACTTAGTTGGGTATGAGCTACCCAAATCCACCCAAACTTTCCACCAACACCTTCACCAAAATTCTATCCTACAACTAAATTTCAAAAATTGCATAATCTCCAACAATGGAGAGTGGGTGATTACTCACTAAGTCCCTAATCCTTGCCTAAGAAGGCCTCTCACACACTTCCCAACCCCTTGGGTGAGGTGAGAGTTCCCATTGGTTGCTCTTCCCAACCTCTTACATATTACTAAAACTAGAAAGGTAAAAGGTGAGAGAGGATGGGGAAGAGAGTTTGACATCAAAAGGGAAGGTTGTCTATCCTAGGAGGAGCCTTCTAAGTTGAATTTTCGCTCACCTTGTGAAAACCACTTTTTGAGGTGACTAAATAGTCACATGGGAGTAGTCACATGTTTCAAAATATCCCTAACCCATAGGTATACCCTTTGGACCTTTGGAAAAGCCCTAAAACTGACCCTAGGAGTCCATTTGACCCCTTAGAAACCCAACTGAAGTTAACCTACGGGTCAAACCTGAGTTGACCACTCCCAAGACTCCCTACCCAAGGCAAATTTGGGACCACACTCTTTTGTTTGAATGGCTTTGGTAGAAACAAAACTCCCTCCAAGAGACAAGTCAAAATCAATGACACTAATCAGTACATGTGTCAAGTGACACAATAAAATACAATATAAAAATGACACATGGAATTTGTCTCTTGTAGGTTTACACAATTAAATAAAATCAAATTAACACACATGCATAATTTACTTTCACAAATAAAATACATTACAAATGGGGTGTTGTCTCTCCAAATAGACAACCCCTAGCTTAACAAACGCACATTGGTCTAGGTTTGGTTCTCCATATTTATTCCATGGTCACATGGATAATTTTCCTACACATCTCAATTAACACATTAGTAATTCCAAATAATCACAATTATACATAATTAAATACATAGATTTCATTGCACATCAAACACTCATACATTTGACAATAATAATTCAATATCTCATTCATTCAAATTCTATTCCACATAAGCAATCATCATAATTCTCAAAATTGAACCATTCATAAAATAAGCATCATTTTTCTATCATCAAAATGAAGTCCTGCAATTCCAATAATGACATTCACCATTTCAAAGTAATTCTATTCTAGCAACATATAAAGTTTCATAATCAAAATGCATAAAATGAAGCATCAATATACGTCAATGTGATCCAAATCATGGAATCATATAGGTTCTAAATCCATAAAGCATAAAATAAAGCATCCATAATAGTCTCAAAATGCAATTAATTGAAAATGTCAAGCTGAGTCAAGGTAGGGCCTCACATCTTTTTAATCCTTCAAGCAAATGAATTGTGTCACTTTTCAGTGTTGACTCATCCATTGTTGAATATTTCAAATTCATTATCAATCTTCTCCAATTGGTCAATGGTAACCCTATTTAGTGATTCATCCACATCATGAGAATTATTAGGAGAATGAGGATAAATGATGTCATTTGTTGGATTAGAAGAAACACCAACATTCTGATGGAACAAGTTATCCAACAGAGCCTCCATCTCCTTAGTGTTTAAACCTTGGGAAGCCTTAAGTATAAAACTTATTCTCACTAGAATATTGTATGTAGGACTAATGGTAACAAAACTCATTCACAAAGGAGGTAAATTTGAATGTCAAAATTGAAAACTATGATTAAGCAATGCAATCTGTTATAAAATGATTGGTTAACAAATAAATTAAGCAATGTGAATTATGGGTCTGAACAATAAATGCTTTTAAATCATAACATAACATGTCATAATAATTAGATTTAAAATACACCTGTAAAATTTTGCAACCCACAAATTAATTTTAGAATAACAAATTAGGGTTTTTGTGAATTTAACATCTAAATTTATGTAATCTGATTGAAAATAAAAGCTATGAGTGCAAATTTGAATTTTAAAATGCATACAAAAATATATTTGAGACAATAAATTAGAATTAAGGATGAAAGATGTCAGGTTTACCAAAATGTAATCGTGTAATTTGGAATTGCGGTTTCACCAATAAAGTTAACAAAACAACTACTAATCCAAATTAACCAAAACAATTGAAAGAGGGGTGAACCCAATAGATCTAGCCTCAATCCAAGAAACTAAGGGGCTAAGGTTCTGATTGGATTCACCTAGATACGAGTTTTCCTTTTTCTTAGTTGAATGTGGAATGTAATTGTGAAATTAAGGTAAGAGTATGAATAAATGAAGGAAATTGTTATAAATAGATTGTTACAAATATCCCACCAAGCCACAAACTGAGATCTAGGGAAAATAAGATGTTTAGACCCTGTTCCTAGAAGTTTTACCTGATTTTTCAAGACTAGGTAGCACAAATCCACCCTGGTCCTCTAAATTTTTCATCATCGAAAGCTAAACCTATTCGTCATCATCGACACTGTCAGAATTCCTGCATACAACTCCCATACCTATTCCCTACACACATAGAGATAGGAAATAGGTTGGGAATAAGGGTTTGCCTTAGGTCAAACCCTGATTTGGAATTAATCATGAAATTGAATTGCTAAGTGTAATGAAAGACTATAATAAAATACTTTACTTTTAAGAGAAATGTTGAAATGCTTGAAACAACAATGTATAACTTAATGAAGTTTTGTTTGACCTTCACACAAAGGTTTTATGGTTTCATGTAGAATGTCTTTATAAAACATTGATCATGGATGTCATCTTCAATACTTACACTTGAATTCACTTCTGCTCCAATGCTTTATGAATGATTGATTGCTTTCTCACTTGACTTAAATTTTGCCAAAATGTAATAGAGATCATAGAAGATTGATTATGTAATTGATTAGGTTTCAAATGAGAGGGTAGACCTCCTTTTATACTTGACTGCCCGAAAACAAATAGAATTTCTAGAGTAGGTCAACGTGGGATCCAATTTCCCACTCATTTGAGATGAACATTGTAGGGCCCAAAAATGGGTCCTAATTAGGAGGACTAGTGTGTTGGGCACCTTGGTCCTGATTTAGGATCAGGGCGTCCAACATCTTGGTCCTAAAAAATCAAGATTCACTTGAGGGGGGAAGAAGAATAAATGATGAAAATGCAAGATTGATATGGGGTGTGTGGAGAATCAATATTTCTATTAGGCATTAGAAGCTTGAATCCCAAAGTGAGGCCTAGGCGAGGACAAAATTGTAAGCGAGTACAATTTACAATGCTAAAACTACTTTTTCAAACACAAATTTACCCACTAATTCATAATCAAGAATGCCTTCAATTCCCTTTATTAGATAGGTCACAAAATTTGTTTCGTGTTAATCATTGTAGATACATCAATTTCCAATTGTCTTACTTCCACACCAATACTAACTATTGTTAGGATAACCAATGAACAACTGAGGGGGGGGGTGAATGAGTTGTTAACAGATTATAATAATTAATCCACTATACAACCTTAAACCAGAGCACATAAACATTTAAATATCGGTAAAGCAGAAACAGATGCCAGCAGATACAAATATCAATAAATAATGCAACTCAATAATAAAACAGATAATCAATGCAATGCAACCATACCACATAACACCAATATTTGTACATGGAAAACCCGGTAAAGGGAAAAACCACGGTGGGAAGCCTACCCACAGTTAGATGATACTTCTATAGAAAGTATGTAATACAATGAGAGGCCTGCACATGCAGGAAGGCACGCTATCTAGAGTGCACTACTCATTACAAAAGAGTTTCACTGACTACAAAGAGGTTAAAACCACCTCAAGATATTTGGACAACAATCCAATAAAATGAGCTGCCAGAGATAGCATCTACCATGCCTGATTACAGTCTCGGTTAAGCTCAACACCGGAGACCTTTGACCTCTTCCTTAAACCAAATTTGATCCTCAATGATCAACCTAAACTCCTTCACATATGATATTACAATTCATGACCATGATAATCGATCTACAATGAGGTCTTACATCAATTTATACCAACCCTAAGACCTAAACCAATTAGGTCGGCCACCTAAAATATATTACAATAATATCATTACATAAATAAATATTACAATGATATGCCACGTCGGTTTTAGACCAAAACAATATTAACCAATCCGTAAATCATCCCGGTAACATGTAGAGAACACGTTAACATGATATCACTCCATAACATAAATAGGCACCAAACCTATTCTGGGTCCACCACGCCAAAGGGACGTCTCCTACTGGTTGAAGCACGATTAGAGAACATCTTCAGCATCCTGAAAGCCGCACCAACACCACTTATGCATCCTATCAAGAATTCTCAATGAAAGCTCTATCAGTAGAACCTTAAACTTATGTTGGTAAGGGTTTACTAGAGTGTATGATAGCATCCGATTACCAAGTCAATACCATCTGACCAAGACATGCTCCTAAAGCACGTACCAAATGTAACCAAACACATTCCATTGATTCAAACATGTCAGAAGTGTCCAACAGATAGTCTCTTCTGTTGGTAGCACTAGATCTTTTGTTGGTAGCCAAAACCTGTCTGCCAGTAACCAACCATAACAACTAGTGTTGAAATCAATGACAAAACATCAATGCAACACATAATCAATTCCTCCAAAATGCCAACAAATGCATGAAGATAAGCTGCAAACATGTCGATTATCTCATCACTACGACCAATCAATTTCAAATAGTCTAAAGTCACATGATCTCTAGGGAAGAATCCAATGGCTTCTCCATATTTAAGATATATGTTTTTTGTAGTTGTTCAATCAATAATAAAAAATTTACCCATACCATAACTAAACAATATAGATCCCTGATCAATTTTGAACCTTTTAATGCTATTCAGAAGAGAGTCTCTAACTACATCTTGCCTTTTAAATAAATATGAGTCATCCTTTTTACTGACTTGACCTATAAGAATAGAAATCTCTTTTCCATATTAGAATGCCCATTTTGATCCTTCATAGAAAACTAAGCCATTTCCCTCCTCTGGGTACCTTCTTCACAACATCAAAATTGTTGATAAAAAATAACATTAATTTCCAAAACACTAATAAGCCTTCTCTACACAATCCCTAAGTTGTCTTGATACTTTGCAAAAACTAGAACAACAGTTTCTACTCGATATGACCTCACTTCATCAAAAAACTTCCCTGCAATTGTCATCTTCTTCCCACACCAAGGAGATACAACATACTTAATTGTTTGCCCCACATGTTGTTCAAGAGTGACTGCAAGGTAAACAAGAGCACCTAAACACACATGCTTTACATATAATATTTCCAAGCAACCAAAAGCAACCGTCATGACTGCTTTATTAATGTTAGTTAGTTTAGAAAGACCATTTTCTCCCTTTTTCACAATGACCAAATTCAAGAGAGAGAGGTTAGGATTAATGCATGCAAACAATTTTTTTGCATAATTGGAAACCCCATTTTTTTGCATAATTGAATTTGCTTCTTTTGGAAGTCTTGTGCTTGAAAATGAAGGTTTTCTATTTTGTCAACCAAACATTCATTCTTCTCACCACGATTAAGAACCTTCGCAATGTTGTTCATCATAACACTCTTCACTTCAAAAACCTAGTCTTTCACTTTTGTAAGGTTGTTGATCTCTTTTGGATGATCCACACAATATTTCATAAGTTCCTTGTGTTAGAGTAAAGTAATTAATTAACTTTACTCTCCTCTTAAGATTTCCCTTTATGCACATATTAGTCATTTAATAATTAATATTTAATTATTAAATGCACACACCTTAGGGTTAGGTTTTCCTTTTGGTGTTGATCTCCTTTATATGGATTTATCTATTGTATTATTCATATTCTTGATTCATTTTTCTCTGATAATACATCTTTTCACTTTGTCAGAGCCAAAACCCTTGTATTCGTTCTCTCTCTTTCTCTGTGATAGGTTTCTTGCATGCAGGTTTCTTTGGGTTCTGTGGATTTGTATTTCTCAAATCCTACATGGTATCAGAGCTGGATCTGCTGCAGCTTGTTCAGACTTTTGAAAGATTTTGAGATCCAGGTTTTGGTTGCATCAGATTTGTGTTTGTCTTCTGTTTTTTATTTTGGAATAGGGGGTATTTTTTCGATGCACTTTGAGCCCAAACGGACCTCACCGTTGATCTCGTAGCACCCAAAAACCCCTATTTCCATTAAAAATTCGTCCGATTTGGACACAATTGCTCCAGAAGGCAAAAAATTTTATGCCCCAAGGTCGTACGGCCCCAGGGCATGCAACACGAGGCGCAACAATAAAAAAAAAATTAAAAAAAAGTGGTTTTTTGTTTTTCGGTGGGCGCAGCCAGTTTTCAGGCCCGAGCCACCGGTGTGCCGCCCGGCGGTCACTCCCCGGCCGCCGCCGCCGGTGTGGCCCGGCAACCACCGCCGTGCCGCCCGCCGCCCATCGGCGCAGCCCACAGCCCGCGCCCTGCCCGCGCGCCGCCACTCCACCGTTGCCACCCCTGCGCCACCATCACGCCACCCACCACTAGCGCTAGCCCCTGGTCGCCTAGCAAGACCAGGGGCTTATTTTTTTTAGCCCTTGAGGGCTGAAAGGGCCTATCTGGGCTTTTTGGAGTTGTTTTACAAAATCGGGCATAACTTGGGCATCCGATCTCCGTTTTTCGAAAACAAATAGGCGTTGAAAATCTGACTCCGAGCCTGTTCTAATGGTATAGGAATTTTTTCAAATTTCTCTAGTTTGATTGCAGTTTTTCGTAGTCAAAGTCCGAAGAGCCTTTTTGCACTCCGAGGGGCATAACTTGCTCGTTTTTGCTCCGTTTTTCGAAAATGAATAGGCGTCGGAAAGGTGGTTCTGTGTTTTTTCTAGATCTATAGTATATTTCATCAATAAATTCTTTAGGTGCTCCAAATTTTGTCTCAACCCATTCCTGCTTTCTATCTTTTTCTGGCTTTCAGTTTGTACTGGGGATTAGTTTTTTGCATTGTGGGGGGGTGTTTTTCTCTTGCTTTCTGTTATTTACATCAGAAAACTAGAATATACAAACACCAATACAAAACAATCAAACCCCTTCTGCATCTTTTTTCTAGTTCTAAAAGACCACTTAATAATAATTAAAACATTCAGAGCAATTGAGGCACAGTTCATAGGATGGCCGACAAACCTATTGACTCTCTCACACCGCATAATTACCACACTTGGAAGGGTCACATGATGACTCTTCTCCAGTCTAGAGGGTTATGGTCCTATTTGGATGAGATTCAACCTCAGTTGACACGTCCCTTTGAGGTTATGCAACACAGGAACAATATGGATCAGGCTATGGGATTGATGGCTTTACACATTTTCGATAGTCTCCAGTTTCATCTTGAGGGTTGTCTCACACCTCGAGCCATTTGGACCAAGTTTGAAGGACTTTTTGGTACTGTCAACGAGTTCAGAGCTTTACAGCTTGAGGCAGAGTTAACTTCCTTGGTACCTGATTCGTTTCCTTCTATTGAGGACTTTCTGATGAAGTTCAAATAGGAAAGATCTATCTTGCAGGGTTGTGGTAAGACTAAGACTGATACAGAGTGCATTTTCCTTATCCTCTCCAAGCTTTGGGGTCCATTTCAGATCTTCTCTTCGACCTTCTATTCCACCATGAATGCCTTGGGTGCTCGCCATGTCATGCCTTCTTTTGAGGTCTTTTGTGATCTTCTGACTCGTGAGCAAGCTAAGCTTAAGCAGTTGGATTCACTTTCAGGTTCACAGAACCAAGCATTGGTAGCCCAGTCCTCCAAAGGAAAACAGAAGCAGAAACCGAAGCCTAAGAAAGATTCAGAGGCTAGTGAGAATCCCTCCAAGCCACCACCTAAGTTTGAATCAAAACCACAGTCCAATTCTAAATAGGGCAAATCTTCAAAGTCTGGTGAGTCTTCCTCCAAGACTAAGAAGAAATCAGGTGATCCTTGCAGTTTTTGTGGCAAGGAAGGACATCCCATTTCCAGGTGTTGGAAACGTTTAGAGGCTTTGGAGGAAGCCATGCAGCAGCATAATATCAGTGCACCACAGCCTCCTTCACAGCCTACAGGGAAAGGTCATGCTCTTTCTGCATGAGCATTGTCCTCCGCATCCACTTGGATTCTAGATTCTGGTGCCTCTCACCATATGACACACACAGAGGATTTGGTCACCGCTCTTGCCCCTACCGACACTAGACATATTGCAGTTGGTGACTCAGCACAACTTTCCGTTCAGGGTTCTGGTACTGTTTCATTGGATGGTGGTTGTCTTCAGGATGTGCTTTTGGTTCCTGACATTTTGACAAACCTTCTATTTGTTTATCAGATTTGCCACTCTGGCTCTGGTAAGACAATTGAGTTCTCACCTCATGATGTGGTTATTCAAGATCTTCATGATCCTAACTTGGTTGTGGCTACTGGGAGTGTGGATTCTGCATCTCACTTATATAGTTTTGATGGCTTTGAGAGTTCAGACACTGTTGGTTCCTCTCTTATAGCACATGCAGATTCAATGAGCAAGCTTTGGCATGAGCGTTTTGGCCATGTCAATTACAGATATCTACAACAGATGAGTACATAGGCACTTGTGATTAGGCTTCCACAGATTTCTTGTACGGATGGTGTATGTCGTGGTTGTATCCTAGGCAAACATCATCGAGATCCTTTTTCTAAGGGTCAAGCCTCTCGTGCTAGGGCAGCCCTAGAGTTGGTACACAGTGATCTTATGTCCTTTCCAACTCCTTCCTTTTCAGGGGCCCGTTATGTACTCACTTTTATTGATGACTTCTCCAGACGTACATGGGTGTACTTTCTTAAGTACAAGTCTGATGTCTTTGACTCATTCAAGATTTATAAGACATTTGTGGAGAAGCAATCTGGACTTTCTATCAGGCGAATATGCACAGATAATGGGGGGGAGTATGTAAATCAAGCTTTCAGAGATTTTTGTACTGAGCATGGTTTACAGCATCAGTTTACAGTTCCTTACACCCCTCAGCAGAATGGTGTTGCTGAGAGAAAGAATAGAACCTTACGGGAGATGGCAAATTGTATGATACATTCTTGAGCTATGAGTTCTTCATTTTGGGTTGAGGCAGTCAATTGTGCCAATTATATTCAGAATCGGATGCCTCATAAGGCATTGCGACATATGACTCCTGAGGAGGCTTGGACCCATGTCAAGCCTGATGTTTCTACATTCTGAGTTTTTGGTAGTGAGGCTTGGGCATTTATTCCTGATGCTCAGCAGAACGCCATGGAGAGGAAGAGCCGACCACTCATATTTGTTGGCTACTATGAGGATGTTAAGGCATACAGGTTGTTTGATCCTACTTCCAGAGAGGTCTTGTTTCGGCGGGATGTCCAATTTGATGAGTGCTATCCTCAAATGGATTCTCCATCACCAGCTTCTCCCTCATTGCCTACTCCTTCCTCTTCATCTCTTGAGGATTACTTATCTCTTGAGGATGATGTAGATGATGATCCACCATCTCCACCACCACTAGTTGCTCCATCTTTGCCGAAGTGGGCCTGTGATGCTGTTGATGCAGCTGGTTCTTTGGCAGGTGATCCTTCAGATACTCGTCGCACTCGTGCTCAGACATCTGGTTCTAGTCTTTTGAGTCATGCCCTTTCAGATGATCCTCAAAAGTTTTCAAAGGCGACAGGACACCTTGAGTGGGATAGGGCCATGAATGAGGAGTATTCTTCTTTGATGAAGAATCATACTTGGGATCTTTGTCCTCTTCCTAAGGGAAGAAAGTTGGTTCGGTGCAAGTGGGTGTATCGTACCAAGTATGCTACAGATGGTTCTATTGATAAGTATAAGGCCCGTCTTGTTGCGAAGGGGTTTTCTCAGGTAGAGGGTATTGACTACTCTGAGACCTTTGCTCCTGTTGCCAAGATGAATTCTATCCGCCTGGTACTTTCACTTGCAGCTTCACAGGGATGGACAGTGTTTCAGATGGATGTGAAGAGTGCTTTCTTGCATGGAGACCTACATGAGGAGATCTATATGGAGCAGCCTCAGGGATTTGTGCAGGACACTTCTTTGGTTTGCAGACTTCGTCGTTCATTGTATGGTCTCAAACAAGCCCCTAGGGCTTGGTATGAGAAGATGGACTCTTTCCTACTTTCCTCTCACTTCACATGCTGTCATTCTGATCACACTGTGTATATTCAGCGTCAGGAGGGTGATCTTTTGATTCTTGTGCTATATGTAGATGATCTCATTCTTACAGGTAGCTCATCCTCCATGATTCAGAGTGTTTAGAGAGCTTTGATGGAGCAGTTTGAGATGACAGATCTTGGTCTCTTGCACTTCTTTCTGGGTCTACAGGTTATTCAGTCTTCGGATAGGATTTCCATATTTCAGGAGAAGTATGCTCTTGATATGCTTCAACGATTTGGCATGCTTGATTGCAAGTCTGCCCCCACTCCATTTCAGTCAGGTGTTGTTTTGTCTTCCACTTGCTCTACTCCTTCAGTAGACCCCACTTTATACAGGTATTTGGTTGGCAGTTTGTTGTACCTGACACATTCTCGTCCTGATCTTTCCTTTGCGGTTGGCCTTGTCTCTCGGTTCTCCCATGATCCTCATGAGAGCCATTGGCAAGCAGCCAAACGTATTTTGAGGTACATTCAGGGCACCACACATTATGGCATTCACTACACTTCAGGATCCCCTCACATCATTGGCTTCACTGACTTCGATTGGGCTGGTGATGTCAATGATCGGAAGTCTACTTCTGGCTTCATTTTTTGCCTTGGTTCTGGTCCTATTACATGGTCTTGCAAGAAGCAGTCTGCTATTGCATTATCATCTACAGAGGTTGAGTACCATGCAGCAGTGTTAGCCAGTCAGGAGGTTTTATGGCTTCGGCAATCGATGACAGAGTTTGGTTTTCCTCCAGATTGTCCCACTACTCTTTGGTGTGACAATCAAAGTGCCATTCATATTTCTCGCAACCCAGTGGAGCATTAGCGGACAAAGCACATTGAAATCCACATGCACTTCATCAGACAGATGATTCAGGATGGTTCTCTCATCTTGGAGTATATTCCTAAGAGAAGCAGGTTGCAGACATCTTCACTAAACCTTTGGCATCTCCGCGCTATCTTCAGCTGTGCTCTATGCTTGGGGTGAAGGAAGTTGTCCTTGGGGGGTCTCAGTGAGGCCTTCCTTCCTTCATGTTTTTTTCAGCATGTTTCTGTATCTCTTTTTGGAGAGGAGTTTTTTCCCACTGGGTTTTCTCCTTTACTCCGCTTTATAGAGATTTTCTTGTATTCGGGTGCCTGATCAAGCCTTGTTGTCGGGACACTCTTTTGCATTGTAGTTCCTTTGCTTTCTTCTGCATTGTTTGTAGCTGCATTGTAGCTCATCTTAAGGGGGGGTGTTAGAGTAAAGTAATTAATTAACTTTACTCTCCTCTTAAGATTTCCCTTTATGCACATATTAGTCATTTAATAATTAATATTTAATTATTAAATGCACACACCTTAGGGTTAGGTTTTCCTTTTGGTGTTGATCTCCTTTATAAGGATTGATCTATTGTATTATTCATATTCTTGATTCATTTTTCTCTGATAATACATCTTTTCACTTTGTCAGAGCCAAAACCCTTGTATTCGTTCTCTCTCTTTCTCCGTGACAGGTTTCTTGCATGCAGGTTTCTTTGGGTTCTGTGGATTTGTATTTCTCAAATCATACACCTTGTGTAGAACCTCTGTTATTTCATCCCACAATTTTATCTTTCTCCTGCTATGGAAAAAAAATGCTCCACATCCCAAGTAGTTAACAAGCCTACATATACTTAAAATTTGCATCACCTTTGTTCTCTATTTTTAACTTTACCGCACATATGATCCTTTATTCATGAGATTTTGTCCCATTTGTTCCTCAATTAGATTGTTCTCTTTCCTTTCCATTTTAGGTTTGGGATTTAATTTTTCCCTTTACCTCATCCCCTTTTGCATCAGTTCATTCCCTTGTCACTTTTGTAGTGATGTTTTTCCTAATTGCATCCCGATTAGGGTTTTTTGCTCCTAATTTAGCCCTCTTGTTCAACCTCTTTCACACCTATCTATATTCTTCCCTTTTCTTCCCACTCTTGGTGTGAAAGGTGCATTTTGACCCCTGATTTAGCTTGTTTGTGTTGGATTTTTACCCTCTCACTTCGGTAGTGTTTGTTTTGACCATTTACTCCATCTCAGTTTAGGGTTTTTAAGCCCGCTTTTAGGGTTTTGCCTAGTCATATGAAAAAGTTTCATTTTGACCTCTTTTCTAGTCCCAGGGTGTTGCATTTGTCCCTTTTTCGTACGGTGACCCGCTTTAACTTGGTTTACTTGGTATTGCTTGGTTTGCCCTAATTTGCAGTTTTTCACTCGAATTGCCTTGTTGCCTATCCAAAACTTTTTATTCTTTCCAATTTCATTTATTTTGACCCAAATTGACTTAATTTGACCCCTTTTAGGTCCTTGGACGTTAGTTTGACTATTTTTCCCTTTTAGGTTTAATTTCTTTACTAATTAATTAAGCCCCCTTTTTACTAATTATTCCACTCTAATTTATCATCAAACCCCTTCCCCTTTTAAAATTAATTAAATAATATTTTATTATTTGATTAATTAATTTTGATTTATCCCCTTTAATTAAACAATCTTAATTGATTAATTAAAGGTGCATTCATTTTAACCTATAGTTAAATAATTCATTTTAATTATTCAATTATCTACTTATTTCTTTGAATTAAATAAATATCTTTATTTATTTAATTTTCGTAATTATCTTCTCGAATGAGGATAATATCTGCTTTTTTCATTTTTTAATTTATAATATCTTCCCAATTTGGAAAATGGCAACTTTGTCTCATGAATTATCTTTGATTTTCAAAAATCCTAAATATCTCATTTTAATTCAATTTTTAATTTGAAAATGAGGTATGCATCCCCAAAAATCTACTTTTTGGCTTTTTCGTAGCTTTTTCCCTCTTCTCCTTCATCCTTCCCTGAATGATAACTTTGTCATGCGTTTGATCTTGTTCGTCCACCTAATCAAAAATCTTTTTAATCTTGCTCGTTCGTCGAGTCTCCAATTTCTTTTTATATTGAGGACTCCCCTTCAATCAAATGATCTAACTTTCATGCATTTTTACTCAGTCGAATCAATAATCTAGTTTTTAGCATTTTTATTTTTTCCTAATTTTGAGTAATCATTTAGATTAATCAATGTCATTTTGTCTAGATAATCATCTTTAATCACACATTTTGAGTAAGGTTCACATATCAACCCCTTTCGCTTTTGTTGTTTCATACACCTGGCTTCTCAAGAGAAACATATCTACATTAGAGCCAAAAGGAAGAGAAACAAGGTCTAATCGAAGAAGCAATTAATGGTTTGCATTCATTTTATACTTTGTTTCAGTTACTCTGTAGGTAGGATTAGGAATTTCAGCTTGCAATTTGAGTTTTTGTGATTACCTTAGGTAGATTGCATGCGATGTTTCATTTTTTGACCTGATTCTCGGTTTCCTGATCTACAAAGCCATCAACAAAAATAGATTTAAACTAGGCCATAATTTAATCATTAGGATCAATACCTTGTTCAGTAACAATATCATTTTCAACAACTGATACTTAAGAAAATTCCATTTGTTGTGTGGAAAAATTCTTCCCTGGGCTTTAAATTTTTGAGCAAATTTTACTCCTTAATTTTCAAATTGCTAAGAAATTCCTCAATAACAAAATCAGCTTCATCATATAATTGATCTAAAAACCTCTTTTGGGTAGCCAAATCCTCACACAATGATAGATATTTTGTATGCAATGAAAGAGTCGGCGTGGATTGAACAACTCCCACTTCAAGGTGGCCCTCTACTACATACAAGGTGACTAATTTTCTACCCCAAGCAATTTCCATGGCCTCTTTCATTACTTTTCATCTATTAGATTCAAAAGTAACTTCACATCCTTAAGAATCCAAATGTCTAGATGAGATTAAATTTTGTTTGAGCTAGGGAATACATCTTACATCCTGTTACAACCAACTATTGCTATCTTTTAGTTTTAACAAAAATATCTCCTTTACCAACAGTATCACAATATTTAGTATTACCAAAAAAAACCTTACAAAAGTCATCGTGGCTCTCTACTACATACAAGGTGACTAATTTTCTACCCCAAGCAATTGCCATGGCCTCTTTCATTACTTTTCATCTATTGGATATAAAAGTAACTTCACATCCTTGAGAATCCAAATGTCTAGATGAGATTAAATTTTGTTTGAGCTAGGGAACACATCTAACATCCTGTTACAACCAACTATTGCTATCTTTTAGTTTTAACAAAAATATCTCCTTTACCAACAATATCACAATATTTAGTATTACCAAAAAAACCTTACAAAAGTCATCGATTTATAGATTTTTGAAATACTTCTTTCACAAAGTGGCATGAAAATATGCTCCCGAATCAAGCACCCAACCATTGGTTGTAGTTTCTCTTAAGATTAGAATAAGAAAACTAACATCTTTTTTGTAAGCTAGTCGACTCCACCATCTTTTGGCTATTTTTCAAATTTATTATAAGACCAACAATTCCTTTTGATGTTGTCGTATTTGCCATAATACTAGCAACCAATATCTCTACCTTTGGATTTTGATCTTCCTCGTGATATCACATGACTTGTTGGACTTTTCCTTCTCTTTTATTTATCTTCCCCTATCATCTACATTCAAAACATTACCTAATGTTAGAGTCTCATCCATGCTCTTCCTTCACATTTCCTTGCTTAGAATTACACCAACAACATAATCAAATTGCAATGTATTTGATTCAGAAATAAAGTTATAACTATCATAATCAAGCTATCCCAACTTTCTGGCAAAGAAGACAAAATTAATAGATCTTGAACTTCTTCATCAAAACTTATTTTTATAGACACTAACTAATAGGTAATTGTATTAAATTTATTTAAATGTTCTTCTATAGAACCATCTTCAACCATTTTCATATTAAAAAACTACTTTAAATCATAAATATTTGATGTTGAAGTATTATCATACATATTCAAAATACTCATTAAATCAACAATTGTTGTTTCTTTAGATATGTTAAATGCTACATATGGAGATAAACACAATCGAATCACTGCTAGTACTTTTCCATCCAAAATATCTCAATCTTCATCTAGAATAACTATTGATTTATTTGCTTTACAATGCAATGGTCACCACAAATCTCTCTGGTATAAATAATCCTCCATCTGTATTTTTCAGAATGGATAATTGTGGTCATTGAACCTTTCAACCTTTCCTTCTTTTGTCAAAATTGATCCCACTCAAACTCAAATCTCTCATGTCAAATGATCAAACACAACCATCTCTAATACCAATTGTTAAATAATAGTGGATTAACAAAAATAAAGAACAAAATTGGAGATTCATAAAACAAGAACAAGACACAACATAAATTTATAGTTGTTCACCATAAAGACTACATCCACTCTCAAACAAGGCAATATATTATACACTATTTTTAGATACATTTCATACAACAACAACATGATCTTTATAAATAATCATAACAAAATTATCCAAAATGTGAAAGAGCCAAAATTTATTGGAGGGAAAAGAAGTGACTGATGGGTGCCATATTCAATAGGAATATCATTGACCTCTATATTCCATGTTCTCTCCACCTTGGTGGAAACCCTTCGAATTCTTGTGCACATTTGTAACATGACAGTTCCAACAATCACAAGGTCAAAGACACTTCAACAATAACTATTAGTTATGCCCCCACATGGCCTCACAAAACAACTTCCCCTCTGTGATTTCACCAAGTCATTTGGAACTCCCCAATGGCCTTCCAATCTATGACAGTTCTTTTTTTTTGGTATTTATGTATGCCCTTGTTCCTCTACTCTAAAATATGTTGGAATGATATAATTAAGGAAAAACATTATATTTTCATAAAGAAGCAATCAAATCCTTCCTTTGAGGTCTTAGGCACTCCAACATCTTGAATTACTCAGTTGGATGAAATTTTTGTTTGTTGTTGATATTGAGAGTGGATCTTTATGTCTTTAGAATTTTTTTTTTGCATTTCTATTTTCTATTCTTTGATTTACATTTAATTGTTTACTTTATACTCAACCATTAATGGCTTAAAATAAATTAGCAGCTTAATTTAAAACTCGTAAAGAGGGGACAATTTTTCTTTCTACTATAACTTGCAAACATAGAGGTATTTTTTTAGTGTAGATACTCATTGAAAGCTTATTGAAAGCCAATTCTAATGAATATTTTCACACATAGGTTGGATCTCAAATTAGAGCACTTTTTAATCATTTAGTACATATGCAATTAAAAATAGGCCCTTTACCGAGAAATTGACAAAATTGAGCACTATTTTTTTTGTAAAACTGCATATTTTAACATACTTCTTTCACAAAGTGGCATGAAAATATGCTCCCGAATCAAGCACCCAACCATTGGTTGTAGTTTCTCTTAAGGTTAGAATAAGAAAACTAACATCTTTTTTGTAAGCTAGTCGACTCCACCATCTTTTGGCTATTTTTCAAATTTATTATAAGACCAACAATTCCTTTTGATGTTGTCGTATTTGCCATAATACTAGCAACCAATATCTCTACCTTTGGATTTTGATCTTCCTCGTGATATCACATGACTTGTTGGACTTTTCCTTCTCTTTTATTTATCTTCCCCTATCATCTACATTCAAAACATTACCTAATGTTAGAGTCTCATCCATGCTCTTCCTTCACATTTCCTCGCTTAGAATTACACCAACAACATAATCAAATTGCAATGTATTTGATTCAGAAATAAAGTTATAACTGTCATAATCAAGCTATCCCAACTTTCTGGCAAAGAAGACAAAATTAATAGATCTTGAACTTCTTCATCAAAACTTATTTTTATAGACACTAACTAATAGGTAATTGTATTAAATTTATTTAAATGTTCTTCTATAGAACCATCTTCAACCATTTTCATATTAAAAAACTACTTTAAATCATAAATATTTGATGTTGAAGTATTATCATACATATTCAAAATACTCATTAAATCAACAATTGTTGTTTCTTTAGATATGTTAAATGCTACATATGGAGATAAACACAATCGAATCACTGCTAGTACTTTTCCATCCAAAATATCTCAATCTTCATCTAGAATAACTATTGATTTATTTGCTTTACAATGCAATGGTCACCACAAATCTCTCTGGTATAAATAATCCTCCATCTGTATTTTTCAGAATGGATAATTGTGGTCATTGAACCTTTCAACCTTTCCTTCTTTTGTCAAAATTGATCCCACTCAAACTCAAATCTCTCATGTCAAATGATCAAACACAACCATCTCTAATACCAATTGTTAAATAATAGTGGATTAACAAAAATAAAGAACAAAATTGGAGATTCATAAAACAAGAACAAGACACAACATAAATTTATAGTTGTTCACCATAAAGACTACATCCACTCTCAAACAAGGCAATATATTATACACTATTTTTAGATACATTTCATACAACAACAACATGATCTTTATAAATAATCATAACAAAATTATCCAAAATGTGAAAGAGCCAAAATTTATTGGAGGGAAAAGAAGTGACTGATGGGTGCCATATTCAATAGGAATATCATTGACCTCTATATTCCATGTTCTCTCCACCTTGGTGGAAACCCTTCGAATTCTTGTGCACATTTGTAACATGACAGTTCCAACAATCACAAGGTCAAAGACACTTCAACAATAACTATTAGTTATGCCCCCACATGGCCTCACAAAACAACTTCCCCTCTGTGATTTCACCAAGTCATTTGGAACTCCCCAATGGCCTTCCAATCTATGACAGTTCTTTTTTTTTGGTATTTATGTATGCCCTTGTTCCTCTACTCTAAAATATGTTGGAATGATATAATTAAGGAAAAACATTATATTTTCATAAAGAAGCAATCAAATCCTTCCTTTGAGGTCTTAGGCACTCCAACATCTTGAATTACTCAGTTGGATGAAATTTTTGTTTGTTGTTGATATTGAGAGTGGATCTTTATGTCTTTAGAATTTTTTTTTTGCATTTCTATTTTCTATTCTTTGATTTACATTTAATTGTTTACTTTATACTCAACCATTAATGGCTTAAAATAAATTAGCAGCTTAATTTAAAACTCGTAAAGAGGGGACAATTTTTCTTTCTACTATAACTTGCAAACATAGAGGTATTTTTTTAGTGTAGATACTCATTGAAAGCTTATTGAAAGCCAATTCTAATGAATATTTTCACACATAGGTTGGATCTCAAATTAGAGCACTTTTTAATCATTTAGTACATATGCAATTAAAAATAGGCCCTTTACCGAGAAATTGACAAAATTGAGCACTATTTTTTTTGTAAAACTGCATATTTTAACATACTTCTTTCACAAAGTGGCATGAAAATATGCTCCCGAATCAAGCACCCAACCATTGGTTGTAGTTTCTCTTAAGGTTAGAATAAGAAAACTAACATCTTTTTTGTAAGCTAGTCGACTCCACCATCTTTTGGCTATTTTTCAAATTTATTATAAGACCAACAATTCCTTTTGATGTTGTCGTATTTGCCATAATACTAGCAACCAATATCTCTACCTTTGGATTTTGATCTTCCTCGTGATATCACATGACTTGTTGGACTTTTCCTTCTCTTTTATTTATCTTCCCCTATCATCTACATTCAAAACATTACCTAATGTTAGAGTCTCATCCATGCTCTTCCTTCACATTTCCTCGCTTAGAATTACACCAACAACATAATCAAATTGCAATGTATTTGATTCAGAAATAAAGTTATAACTGTCATAATCAAGCTATCCCAACTTTCTGGCAAAGAAGACAAAATTAATAGATCTTGAACTTCTTCATCAAAACTTATTTTTATAGACACTAACTAATAGGTAATTGTATTAAATTTATTTAAATGTTCTTCTATAGAACCATCTTCAACCATTTTCATATTAAAAAACTACTTTAAATCATAAATATTTGATGTTGAAGTATTATCATACATATTCAAAATACTCATTAAATCAACAATTGTTGTTTCTTTAGATATGTTAAATGCTACATATGGAGATAAACACAATCGAATCACTGCTAGTACTTTTCCATCCAAAATATCTCAATCTTCATCTAGAATAACTATTGATTTATTTGCTTTACAATGCAATGGTCACCACAAATCTCTCTGGTATAAATAATCCTCCATCTGTATTTTTCAGAATGGATAATTGTGGTCATTGAACCTTTCAACCTTTCCTTCTTTTGTCAAAATTGATCCCACTCAAACTCAAATCTCTCATGTCAAATGATCAAACACAACCATCTCTAATACCAATTGTTAAATAATAGTGGATTAACAAAAATAAAGAACAAAATTGGAGATTCATAAAACAAGAACAAGACACAACATAAATTTATAGTTGTTCACCATAAAGACTACATCCACTCTCAAACAAGGCAATATATTATACACTATTTTTAGATACATTTCATACAACAACAACATGATCTTTATAAATAATCATAACAAAATTATCCAAAATGTGAAAGAGCCAAAATTTATTGGAGGGAAAAGAAGTGACTGATGGGTGCCATATTCAATAGGAATATCATTGACCTCTATATTCCATGTTCTCTCCACCTTGGTGGAAACCCTTCGAATTCTTGTGCACATTTGTAACATGACAGTTCCAACAATCACAAGGTCAAAGACACTTCAACAATAACTATTAGTTATGCCCCCACATGGCCTCACAAAACAACTTCCCCTCTGTGATTTCACCAAGTCATTTGGAACTCCCCAATGGCCTTCCAATCTATGACAGTTCTTTTTTTTTGGTATTTATGTATGCCCTTGTTCCTCTACTCTAAAATATGTTGGAATGATATAATTAAGGAAAAACATTATATTTTCATAAAGAAGCAATCAAATCCTTCCTTTGAGGTCTTAGGCACTCCAACATCTTGAATTACTCAGTTGGATGAAATTTTTGTTTGTTGTTGATATTGAGAGTGGATCTTTATGTCTTTAGAATTTTTTTTTTGCATTTCTATTTTCTATTCTTTGATTTACATTTAATTGTTTACTTTATACTCAACCATTAATGGCTTAAAATAAATTAGCAGCTTAATTTAAAACTCGTAAAGAGGGGACAATTTTTCTTTCTACTATAACTTGCAAACATAGAGGTATTTTTTTAGTGTAGATACTCATTGAAAGCTTATTGAAAGCCAATTCTAATGAATATTTTCACACATAGGTTGGATCTCAAATTAGAGCACTTTTTAATCATTTAGTACATATGCAATTAAAAATAGGCCCTTTACCGAGAAATTGACAAAATTGAGCACTATTTTTTTTGTAAAACTGCATATTTTAACATACTTCTTTCACAAAGTGGCATGAAAATATGCTCCCGAATCAAGCACCCAACCATTGGTTGTAGTTTCTCTTAAGGTTAGAATAAGAAAACTAACATCTTTTTTGTAAGCTAGTCGACTCCACCATCTTTTGGCTATTTTTCAAATTTATTATAAGACCAACAATTCCTTTTGATGTTGTCGTATTTGCCATAATACTAGCAACCAATATCTCTACCTTTGGATTTTGATCTTCCTCGTGATATCACATGACTTGTTGGACTTTTCCTTCTCTTTTATTTATCTTCCCCTATCATCTACATTCAAAACATTACCTAATGTTAGAGTCTCATCCATGCTCTTCCTTCACATTTCCTCGCTTAGAATTACACCAACAACATAATCAAATTGCAATGTATTTGATTCAGAAATAAAGTTATAACTGTCATAATCAAGCTATCCCAACTTTCTGGCAAAGAAGACAAAATTAATAGATCTTGAACTTCTTCATCAAAACTTATTTTTATAGACACTAACTAATAGGTAATTGTATTAAATTTATTTAAATGTTCTTCTATAGAACCATCTTCAACCATTTTCATATTAAAAAACTACTTTAAATCATAAATATTTGATGTTGAAGTATTATCATACATATTCAAAATACTCATTAAATCAACAATTGTTGTTTCTTTAGATATGTTAAATGCTACATATGGAGATAAACACAATCGAATCACTGCTAGTACTTTTCCATCCAAAATATCTCAATCTTCATCTAGAATAACTATTGATTTATTTGCTTTACAATGCAATGGTCACCACAAATCTCTCTGGTATAAATAATCCTCCATCTGTATTTTTCAGAATGGATAATTGTGGTCATTGAACCTTTCAACCTTTCCTTCTTTTGTCAAAATTGATCCCACTCAAACTCAAATCTCTCATGTCAAATGATCAAACACAACCATCTCTAATACCAATTGTTAAATAATAGTGGATTAACAAAAATAAAGAACAAAATTGGAGATTCATAAAACAAGAACAAGACACAACATAAATTTATAGTTGTTCACCATAAAGACTACATCCACTCTCAAACAAGGCAATATATTATACACTATTTTTAGATACATTTCATACAACAACAACATGATCTTTATAAATAATCATAACAAAATTATCCAAAATGTGAAAGAGCCAAAATTTATTGGAGGGAAAAGAAGTGACTGATGGGTGCCATATTCAATAGGAATATCATTGACCTCTATATTCCATGTTCTCTCCACCTTGGTGGAAACCCTTCGAATTCTTGTGCACATTTGTAACATGACAGTTCCAACAATCACAAGGTCAAAGACACTTCAACAATAACTATTAGTTATGCCCCCACATGGCCTCACAAAACAACTTCCCCTCTGTGATTTCACCAAGTCATTTGGAACTCCCCAATGGCCTTCCAATCTATGACAGTTCTTTTTTTTTGGTATTTATGTATGCCCTTGTTCCTCTACTCTAAAATATGTTGGAATGATATAATTAAGGAAAAACATTATATTTTCATAAAGAAGCAATCAAATCCTTCCTTTGAGGTCTTAGGCACTCCAACATCTTGAATTACTCAGTTGGATGAAATTTTTGTTTGTTGTTGATATTGAGAGTGGATCTTTATGTCTTTAGAATTTTTTTTTTGCATTTCTATTTTCTATTCTTTGATTTACATTTAATTGTTTACTTTATACTCAACCATTAATGGCTTAAAATAAATTAGCAGCTTAATTTAAAACTCGTAAAGAGGGGACAATTTTTCTTTCTACTATAACTTGCAAACATAGAGGTATTTTTTTAGTGTAGATACTCATTGAAAGCTTATTGAAAGCCAATTCTAATGAATATTTTCACACATAGGTTGGATCTCAAATTAGAGCACTTTTTAATCATTTAGTACATATGCAATTAAAAATAGGCCCTTTACCGAGAAATTGACAAAATTGAGCACTATTTTTTTTGTAAAACTGCATATTTTAACATACTTCTTTCACAAAGTGGCATGAAAATATGCTCCCGAATCAAGCACCCAACCATTGGTTGTAGTTTCTCTTAAGGTTAGAATAAGAAAACTAACATCTTTTTTGTAAGCTAGTCGACTCCACCATCTTTTGGCTATTTTTCAAATTTATTATAAGACCAACAATTCCTTTTGATGTTGTCGTATTTGCCATAATACTAGCAACCAATATCTCTACCTTTGGATTTTGATCTTCCTCGTGATATCACATGACTTGTTGGACTTTTCCTTCTCTTTTATTTATCTTCCCCTATCATCTACATTCAAAACATTACCTAATGTTAGAGTCTCATCCATGCTCTTCCTTCACATTTCCTCGCTTAGAATTACACCAACAACATAATCAAATTGCAATGTATTTGATTCAGAAATAAAGTTATAACTGTCATAATCAAGCTATCCCAACTTTCTGGCAAAGAAGACAAAATTAATAGATCTTGAACTTCTTCATCAAAACTTATTTTTATAGACACTAACTAATAGGTAATTGTATTAAATTTATTTAAATGTTCTTCTATAGAACCATCTTCAACCATTTTCATATTAAAAAACTACTTTAAATCATAAATATTTGATGTTGAAGTATTATCATACATATTCAAAATACTCATTAAATCAACAATTGTTGTTTCTTTAGATATGTTAAATGCTACATATGGAGATAAACACAATCGAATCACTGCTAGTACTTTTCCATCCAAAATATCTCAATCTTCATCTAGAATAACTATTGATTTATTTGCTTTACAATGCAATGGTCACCACAAATCTCTCTGGTATAAATAATCCTCCATCTGTATTTTTCAGAATGGATAATTGTGGTCATTGAACCTTTCAACCTTTCCTTCTTTTGTCAAAATTGATCCCACTCAAACTCAAATCTCTCATGTCAAATGATCAAACACAACCATCTCTAATACCAATTGTTAAATAATAGTGGATTAACAAAAATAAAGAACAAAATTGGAGATTCATAAAACAAGAACAAGACACAACATAAATTTATAGTTGTTCACCATAAAGACTACATCCACTCTCAAACAAGGCAATATATTATACACTATTTTTAGATACATTTCATACAACAACAACATGATCTTTATAAATAATCATAACAAAATTATCCAAAATGTGAAAGAGCCAAAATTTATTGGAGGGAAAAGAAGTGACTGATGGGTGCCATATTCAATAGGAATATCATTGACCTCTATATTCCATGTTCTCTCCACCTTGGTGGAAACCCTTCGAATTCTTGTGCACATTTGTAACATGACAGTTCCAACAATCACAAGGTCAAAGACACTTCAACAATAACTATTAGTTATGCCCCCACATGGCCTCACAAAACAACTTCCCCTCTGTGATTTCACCAAGTCATTTGGAACTCCCCAATGGCCTTCCAATCTATGACAGTTCTTTTTTTTTGGTATTTATGTATGCCCTTGTTCCTCTACTCTAAAATATGTTGGAATGATATAATTAAGGAAAAACATTATATTTTCATAAAGAAGCAATCAAATCCTTCCTTTGAGGTCTTAGGCACTCCAACATCTTGAATTACTCAGTTGGATGAAATTTTTGTTTGTTGTTGATATTGAGAGTGGATCTTTATGTCTTTAGAATTTTTTTTTTGCATTTCTATTTTCTATTCTTTGATTTACATTTAATTGTTTACTTTATACTCAACCATTAATGGCTTAAAATAAATTAGCAGCTTAATTTAAAACTCGTAAAGAGGGGACAATTTTTCTTTCTACTATAACTTGCAAACATAGAGGTATTTTTTTAGTGTAGATACTCATTGAAAGCTTATTGAAAGCCAATTCTAATGAATATTTTCACACATAGGTTGGATCTCAAATTAGAGCACTTTTTAATCATTTAGTACATATGCAATTAAAAATAGGCCCTTTACCGAGAAATTGACAAAATTGAGCACTATTTTTTTTGTAAAACTGCATATTTTAACATTCTATATGCAATACCTTGATGCATTTTAAAAAGAACTAAGTTATAAAGTGCCAAAATCTGGATGGGTCACCAGATATTGCATAAGCGAGAAGTTGGGGCAGTGGGGAGGGGGGTTGGGAGGGGTGTGTCTTAAGTTGTGCCATTGTGCACTTCCATGCTTCTTGTCATTGAACACTTCCACATCTCCCTTTTAGCATATCACGTTTTCAAAAAAATCTACTATGCATAGAGTTCAACAAAACCATTAAGCCTTTAACACCCTTCAACTATAATGAATGGAAATTGGTCGTTTCCCTTATTTTGAAGAATTAAGGATTATACAAGGTAAATATAGGTATAGAAAAAGATCCCAATGCAACAAAAGATAAAGAAAAATGGTTAATAAATGTGATCAAGCCTTTAGCTTTCTATGTCTAAATATATCTCTAAAACTTATATTCCATGTAGAAGGCTTGAAAACACTCAATGAAGTTTGGCTAGCCCTTGAACAACTCTCAAGGAAGGTTGATGAACTAGGAAGTCATGAATTAGAAAATGAAATCTTAAGTTTTAGTCTAGTAACACTTTGAAGTACTATTTCAAAAAAAATTTGTTGGTGTAAATAAATATTCATCATGGATATTATTACACTTTACTTAAGTTAACTTAGGCTAATGTATCTCTTTGTAGTTTGGATATGAGACACTTAGGGAAATGTACACATAGGGATATAGCTTGTAGGAGAAATTCCACCTTTTGTGGTCTTATTTTGCGGTTACACTCCACATTCGGTGGGTCATCCACCTCTTGTGGAATATTATATTATTTCTCCTACCTACCCCTAGTATTTCTTACCTACCCTTGTTTCTCATTGAGCCACATGTCATGATTGTGTGCTCACATATCTATATGGCCTTGCCTATATAAGTAGGCTCATATTCATTGTATTGGTTAATCCAGTTGATCATTTGTATATTGATGAGAATACAATTTGTTCTTGTCATTCTATTGTCTCTCTTTATGCTTTTCATTGTGCCCTTGATCTACCCCTGCAGTACCTTTTCGCGGGTTTTTGCACGTCCTGTGCTCCGGTAGCATCTTCGGGCCCCGGCCTTGCCGCTCCAGCTGCCACCATCGGCCCTTCGGCCCGACCCTGCCATCCGTGTGGCCCCATAGCCACTTCGACAGATGTCGTCGACTCTCCAGCTAGGCCCCCACCGATCCTCTGTCGTCGGTACCTTCACCACTGGCTCCTCTAGCTCCAGGCCCCAACCCCATCACCATTGTTGGCAGATCTCCCGCCAGCCACCGTTGACAGCCCTCCAACCATCACCACCTCACCAGTCGAGCCCACCTCAGTCTGCCACCTCAGCAGCCAGGTCCACCGCCTGCCACATCAACACTGCGGCAGGTGCCCAATCAGTACCACATCAGAATTTTCTGCCCAGTTAGCCTGGTCCAGGGGTGCGACGACCATTTTGACGGTCCTACGACCGCCAAATTTAGAATAGTGTTTTTTCGACATTAGCATTTTTTGAAAATTTTAGACCCCTCTTTATTGAGCAGTTTGGATTTTTGGGTCAACTTTGGAGGCTCATAACTTGCTCAATTTTTCTCCTTTTTGGGTGCAATTTTTTTTTATTTGGGCTAATTTTTCATTCTCTTCGTAGTGGTGTGGTTATTTTCTGATTTTGGTGTATAGGTTTTTTAGAATTTTTGGATTCTCTCAGCTATACCTATCCAATCCTTGATTTTGCAACTTCAAAGGCTTCGTTTGGGCTCATACGACCTCCTTTTTAGGTGCCATTTTTTTTTAAGTGCATATTTTTTTGTCTACTTTCATAATCTATGATAGTTTTCAGATATTTTGAGTGGATATTGTACTTTTAGATATTAGTCTTTTTTGGCCTACTTGATACTTGTAATTTGCTTGGATCTTAGTTTAGATCACTTGTATTATTAGTTTGAGTCTCCTTTGGCCTCATTGAGGCAGTTGTAAAGTTAAAATCAGAAGTCCACTTTGCCATTTTTTGCAAGTGGCCCATTGTACGTGCACTAAGTATAAAGTGCCAAATCATCTTTTTTTTGGGGGGGGGGGTTCTTTGATTGAGTGAATTTGGGGGGGTGTCTTGTGTGATTATGCCTCTCTTTCCTTGTGCTCTTTCATTTTTGTTGCAATGATTCCTCATAAATTTCCACCTTTAACTCCACATAATTATGCATCTTGGAAAATTAAAGCATGGAGCAAATTAATGGAAAAAGGTCTCACGCATTACATAGATGGAACAATAGCGGCACCACTAGATCCTAAGACTGATCCTAATGCTCAGTTAGAATGGCACGCTAAAAATTGCATGGCTCTTGGAACTTTGCACAAGTATGTATCAGATGACCTCATTTTTCATATTGAGAAGTGCACAACAATCAAAGAGGCTTGGGATATATTTCAGAAATTGTATGGTCAAGTTGATGAAATCGGAGGTTACAAGATTGACAATGAGCTCACCAACTTGGATCCCAAGAATTTTGATACAATGCAAGATTCTGTGACCAAAGAAAATGAGCTAAGAGCAAAGCTTAAGGATTGTGGAATTGACAAAAAGGATGCTTAGTTGATATTCAAATTGTTGGACAAGCTTGCACCATAATATACGACATTTGTTTCTAGCTTCCAAACTCATCGTTTGTCAGTGGGGAGTTCCTACACTATGCCTTCATTTGATGCTTTCACAGAAATGTGTTGGAACAATCTAAGTTGTTGAACATGGGACTTCTCAAGTCTTCAAAGTCCAAGGATTTGGTGGCTAATCAAGGGAATCAAGGAGGTCAAGGCAAAGATTTCAACAAGAAGAAGAAGCAATCTAAGTCAAAGCCATGGCAAGAAACAGGGCAATCCTCCTCTCCATCACAAGGCAATTTTTCATCCTCTTCCAAGAAGGGGACTCCACCTAAGAAGGATAAACCAACTTGTGCTTATTGCAAGAAGTATGGTCATGATGAGCATCAATGCCACACCAAGCAAGTTGATGAGTTGACAAATCTTCTTAAGAAAAATAGCATCAACTTGCCATCCACCTACACAAAGAAGGATTCAACTCCTTCCTCTTCCTCACAGTCTAAGGGAAAAGGGCAAGCATTTGTGGCTACAACAGGTTCTTCACAGCAATGGATACTTGACTCGGGTACCTCTTATCACATGGGTTCTACAAAGGAGCAGTTTTCTTTATTGGAACCATCAAAGGTACCTCACATTAACATAGGTGATGATACACAAGTTGAGGTTGAAGGGAAAGGTTCAGTTGACAGGGATGATGGAACATTTGAGAATGTTCTCTATGTTCCTAAGTTGTTTACCAACCTTCTCTCTATCTACCAAATCACTCACTATGGGAATGGGAAAAAGGTTGAGTTTACACCTGATTCAGTTGTAGTAAAGGAACTTGATAATGATGCCTTGGTAGCAGTGGGACAAGTCAATGACAACTCAAGGATTTATTCATTCTCCCACTTTGTGCCAAGTTCTCCTTCTAGGGCCTTGCTTACTCATTCAAATTCAGAAAGTAAGCTATGGCATGAGCGGTTTGGTCACCTTAACTACCGCTATCTTCAGCAGTTCAGGACTAAAGACATGGTCACATATCTACCTCGAATCAATTTTTCAGAGGGTGTATGTTCAGGTTGTTCCATGGGCAAGCATCCCAAGGAGAAGTTCAATAAGGGGAAAGCTTGGAGAGCTTTGGAAGTTCTTCAACTTGTTCACAGTGATGTAGAAGGTCCATTTCCATCACCTTAATTTAGTAAGGCCCGCTATGCCCTCACCTTCATTGATGACTACTCCCACTTCACTTGGGTTTACTTTCTTATTCATAAGAGTGAAGTATTTGAGAGATTTCAAGAGTTCAAGACTCGTGTGGAGAAGCAATCCAAAAAGTGGTCAAGATTCTTCGTATAGATAATGGGAGGGAATATGTGAATAAAAGACTGGAGGATTTTTGTACATTTGAGGGGATTGATCTTCAACATTTTGTTGCATACACTCCATAGCAGAATGGAGTTGCAAAGTGCAAGAATAGAACTCTCAAAGAAATGGCTAAATGTATGATACATGCACGTTCTCTTGATCCCGCCTTTTGGGTAGAGGCTACCAATTGTACCACACACATCCAGAATTGGGTTCCTCACAAAGATTTGCAACGTACTACTCCTTTTGAGGCTTGGGCTGGTAGGAAACCTATTGTGAGACATTTCAGAGTCTTTGGGTGTCTAGCATGGGCTCGCATACCTCTGCAGAAACGCAAGGCATTGGAACCTCAGAGTAGGCCTTGCATATTTGTTGGATATCCTGAGGGCATTAAGGCATATAGATCGATGGATCCTGAGACACATGAGGTGTTTATTGAGAGGAGTGTTCACTTTGAGGAAAGCTCTCATATCTTAGCCTCTCTACCTTCTCCACCTTCCTCCATTGTGGACAATGATGCCATTGATTTAGATGATGAGACTCCTTCAACTCCGACTCGCAAGGTTACACCTCTGTAGGGTCTACTTGTAGTTGAGGAGCCTCATTCTCCACCTCCACCTAGACATCATTGGGCTCGACAGACACTTGAGTCAATAGGTTCTCTTGTTGGGGATCCTTTAGATACACGGATGACTCGATCACATCATCAGAACCTTCCATGTGCATTCATTGCTACCGCTTTCGATCCATAGACATTTTGGGAAGCATCAGAGGTTCCTAAGTGGGACCAAGCTATGGAGGAAGAGTATAGTTCCTTGATGAGGAACAACACATGGGATTTAGTCCCTCTCCCTAAGAGGAGAAAGATGGTTTGATGTAAGTGGATCTATTGGACCAAATTTGCAGCAGATGGTAGTGTGGATAAGTATAAGGCTCGACTTGTTGCGAAAGGCTTCTCTCAGGTTCCAGGTGTTGACTATACTAAGACCTTTGCACCCATAGCCAAGATGAACTCCATTTGCTTGACACTTTCTATTGCTGCCACTCATAGTTGGGATGTACATCAGATGGATGTGAAGAGTGATTTTCTTCATGGGGATCTTGATGAGGAGATTTATATGGAGCAACCACAAGGTTCCCTCCAAGATTCTTCCTTGGTTTGCAGACTAAGGAAATCTCTCTATGGCCTTAAGCAGGCCCCCAGGGCTTGGTACGCCAAGATGGATTCCTTTTTTCTCTCAGCAGGGTTCACCAGGTGTCATTCTAATCCGAATGTCTACATTTTGCGATAAGATGACTCACACTTGATACTTTTGCTCTATGTTGATGATTTGATCATTACAAGGAGTACCACATCGATCATTAGCAATGTCAAATCTGCTTTGCATGACAAATTTTCCATGACTGACTTGGGTCTTTTGCACTCTTTTCTTGGGATAGAGATTTCACAGTCATCTTCCGGGATCACTCTTTCGCAACCCAAGTATGCTCTTGATCTTCTTGCACGCTTTCATATGGTTGATTGTAAGCCTACCCCAACTCCCTTTCTTTCAAAAGTCAAGCTTGAGGCTCGATGTTCTTCTCCACCAGTTGATGTCACATTGTATCGTCATCTTGTGGGTAGTCTCATCTACTTGACTCACACACACCCTGATATTTCATTTGCGGTTTGCATGGTTTCCTGCTTCATGCAAGAACCACATGACCTTCATTGGAAAGACGCCAAACACATCCTTCATTACATCTAGGGTACACATCACTATAGGATTCACTATGCAACAGACACAAGACTTCACTTGGTTGGTTACACAGACTCCGATTAGGCTGGCGATCTTGATGATTGCAAGTCTACTTCAGGTTACAACTTTCACCTTGGGTCGGGCCCCATTTTTTGGCAGAGCAAGAAGCAGCATGCTATTGCTCTCTCTTTGACCGAGGTTGAGTATCGAGGCGCTATTAATGCAACGACTGAGACCATTTGGCTCCAATAGATTCTCACAAAGTTTGGGTTCACCACTCCATGACCGACAGTTTTACATTGTGACAATCAAAGTGCTATTGCAATCTCAAAGAACCCGATCCAGCACCAACGGACCAAACACATCGAGATCCATATGCACTACATCCGAGAGCTGATTCAGGACCAGGTCATTGATTTGCAGTATTGTCCTATAGCAGAGCAGGTTGTTGACATCTTTACCAAACCTTTCACCGAGAGTAAGTTCCAGCAGTGGCGAGCTCTCTTGGGGGTGTGGGATGTCTCATTAGGGGGGGTCCGCTGACTTCTCCTTCCTCTCTTATGGGGGGGACTTTTTCCTCTTTGAGGTTTTGTCCTTCTTCTTTGAGAGTCTTTTGTACATTCATCTCTCTTTTGGGGGGGAGTTTTTTCCCGCTGGGTTTTCTTCCTTTCTTCATTTGTGAGAGATTGCATTGCATAGTTTTGCTTGCATTTGCATATTGTACATGGGTACCTATCATGGCTTTGTAGCTGAGACCCATCTTGCATTGCTGACTTGAGTCTTCATTCCCCTAAGTTGCACTTAAGGGGGGGCATTGGTGTAAATAAATATTCATCATGAATATTATTATACTTTACTTAGGTTAACTTAGGATAATGCATCTCTTCGTAGTTTGGATATGAGACACTTAGGGAAGTGTGCACATAGGGATATAGCTTGTAGGAGAAATTCCACCTTTTGTGGTCTTATTTTTCTGTTACACTCCACATTCGGTGGGTCATCCACCTTTTGTGGAATATTATATTATTTCTCCTACCTACCCCTAGTATTTCTTACCTACCCTTGTTTCTCATTGAGCCACATGTCATGATTGTGTGCTCACATATCCATATGGCCTTGCTTATATAAGAAGGCTCATATTAATTGTATTGGTTAATCCAGTTGATCATTTGTATATTGATAAGAATGCAATTTGTTCTTGTCATTCTATTGTCTCTCTTTATGCTTTTCATTGTGCCCTTGATCTTGGTAAAATCTCACAAATTCAAATTAGTAAGGTTGCAACTTAAAGAATGTGACATAGAAAAGAAAGAGGACCAACTCATTCTTTGTATTTTTTCTAGACTAAGTCTTGACTATTCTAGTTTTGTACCCACCTTTTATTCCAGTAAGAGAGCTCTTGTAGCCACATACTAAATGCCATATTTGGAAATTTTCATTGTAAGCTTATTAAGGCAACAAGATAAGTTAATCCAAATGAGCACCTTGAAGGCCACTAAACCTCAAGCCCTCATTGCAAGAAAAGGTTAAAAAAAGGCTTCAAACAAAGGGGAGAAACAAAAATATCAACAAGATAAGGAAAGTAAGGAAGACGATAAATCCTCCAATCAAATTGACACTTTTTCAAATCAAGGAAAAACCAAGACAGAAAAAGTGAAATGTGTCTTTTCCACAAAATCAAGACATAATAAGAATACATGTATGCAAAAAAGGATTCATCACCTAACACATATTCTTGAGCAACATGGGATTTTTTAATCCAACAAAGAGTGTCCAAGTCAATGAATAAATCTAAGGGTCATGCATTCTCAACTTTCAGTATGGATTGCTCATCTCCACCATCAATTGCTGCATTAGAATTCAAAGACGTTCCACCAAGATAATCAATATATTTTTCACAACAAAGTGACACATGGAGAATTTGAGCATCATATTATGGGGAGACTACATATTCTCTCTTTTAAATTTCCTATAGGAGATCATTTCATGCATATTTTGTATCATCTCTCTTTTGGGGGCTAGTTTTCCTCCCGTTGGGTTTTCTACCTTTCTCCGCTTTATTGGAGACTTGCATTGTACATGGGTACCTACAATGGGTAGTAGCAAGGACCCATCATCGTCGTCGTCGTCGTCGTCATCATCATCATCATCATCATCATCATCATCACCATCATCATCATCATCATCATAATCAACAACAACAACAACAACATCATCATCATCATCATCATCATCATCATCATCATCATCATCATCATCATCATCATCATCATCATCATCATCATCATCATCATCATCATCGTCGTCGTCGTCATCATCGTCGTCATCGTCGTCGTCATCATCATCATCATCATCATCATCATCATCATCATCATCATCATCATCATCATCATCATCATCATCACCATAATCAACAACAACATCATCATCATCATCATCATCATCATCATCATCATCATCATCATCGTCGTCGTCATCGTCATCGTCGTCGTCGTCGTCGTCATCGTCATCGTCATCGTCGTCATCATCATCATCGTCGTCGTCATCATCATCCTCATCGTCATCATCATCATCATCATCATCATCATCATCATCATCATCATCATCATCATCATCATCATCATCATCGTCGTCGTCGTCATTGTCGTCGTCGTTGTCGTCGTCATCATCATCATCGTCATCGTCATCTTCATCGTCATCGTCATCGTCATCGTCATCGTCATCGTCATCGTCGTCGTCGTCATCATCATCATCATCATCATCATCATCATCATCATCATCATCATCATCATCGTCGCCGTCGTCGTCGTCATCGTCGTCGTCGTCGTCGTCGTCATCGTCGTCATCATCATCATCTTTGTATACATTACTCCCTAAGTTGCACTTAAGGGGGGTGTTGGTGTAAATAGAGACATTACATAATTAGTTAGTAGTTATCTACTTCTTAGGATGACATATTCACATTGATTAAGTTTACTTAGACAAGAATTAGATATTTTTCTCCCCTTGAATGTGGTTGAGACGTGTAGTTACCTAATGAGACACCTCTTGCATACACCCATCACTTACCTATACATTTGTCAAAATTACTCATAGGTGTCCCACATGGGGTATTTACTAATAGTTCCTTACCTTCTTACTTCACTTTCTTTTCTATATAAGAAAGCCTACATTGTACATTTTACTTATACTTTTATTTTATTATTCTTGTATTGAATTGTTATTTTCAGCTTCATAGATTGAGTGTACATTTGCTTGACTTATATAACTCATTGATGTTAGTTTTCAAATCAATGATCTTAGAAAAACTAACATATCATTCTCAACACTCCCATCTATGAGAACCAAATATATTATATGCAAGTCATTTTGTCACTTGTTCAAACAACCTTTGTTCTATAAAATTTTTTGATTTCCTTCATCATGTTGTTGAGTTCCAAACTTCTCATGAAATGCCAATGAATGAATATGATAAGAAAACCTTAGTTGTGCATATTGTAGTTTGTTGATTGAACAAATTATGTGCAAGGACAACAACTGTATAGTTCAAATATCCATTTTGATGCATCACCATCATAGTTTTAGCTCGTATTTTCAAGTAATGCTTCCCCTTTCTATGAAAACAACAATTTAGATTTAGGATCTAGGTGATAAACAAAGGAACCAGTCTTCTCTAGAGGTTCCCTTTCATAATAGGTGGCCCACAACTTGAAACTTATCCAATGTTTCACTAGGTTATTGAGTTAGTAGCTCAATAAGGGGTGTCAACTTTAGTGATAATAATAATGAAATTTTAAGTGGATGGAGATGTTGGCATGTGGAACACATCCCTTAACATAGTTATATTCAATATGGATAAATTTTGTAATCAACTATAGTAGGTGACAAGTGAGCCTTCATTAAGATTACCCTCTATTATGTTCTGAGGAGGAGGTGTATATAAAGGAGCTGATTGTCATTGCATGGATATGTCATGAGTTTGTTACTGTGTTTCAAATCTCTTGGAGATATAGCATGGAATGACTTCTTCAATAAGAAGTATTGTATGTTATTGTACTATTTATGTGTATATTGGATATTAAGACATTTTGGGCTATAAACATCTCTTGTTTGGTATGAGATCAATCTTCTACATTGTCTGGTTTTCATTATTAAGTGTTTGGATCATATCATAAATGCTCATATTTCACCTACTAAGATCCCCTTTATTTCTCCCTCCACAAATATGCAAGGTTTTTTCTCCTAACAATGTTCGAGTCTTGTATTTTACTAACTTACGTAAACTTTCTAAATATAATTATAAAGTGTAATTTGTTCTTTAGAATTGCACCTTTGCAAATAAGAAATAACAAGTGTGATTAGTTTTATGTTATATTTTTCTTCTAATGTCTTAATATTCAATCTAACAATTATTATTTTTTTTGTGAAAGGTTTAATTTAAGGTTTTTTAGTCTAATTTATGTGTAAGTCAAAATTATAGAAACATGTGTAAAACCACTATGGGGGCTCCTAATGGGGGTGTTGTGGATGTGAATATGACTAGGGACCCCATGGTTCTGACCACTGTTGGTGCCGCTGACATGGGTAGCTCTGAAATGCAAACCCAGGACCCCATTGATGTTAAGGATACGACCCCTATGAACACGGGCACTAAGGGTCTTATGGGCGAGGAAATTTCCGATAACAAAGCCCTGGACTCTGGTAACTTGGACCTGGATTTAAAAATGGTTGAACGGTTGATGCAATCTATCCCCCTGATGGGATTGGTTAATAATAGTGATAGCTCCCTTGCTGGAGGTGTGCCCAAAGAGATCGAAGAGACTACAGATGACATGGCTGCTGAGAACCCCCAAGGTGTCCCTACTCTTCAGCAAATGAAAAAACTGAGCACGGATGTGTTGAACATCACACAGAGGATTGAAAAGCTCGGCCCTATGCTTAATTTGCAGACTATCAAGGATGATGTCAACCGACTCAAGAACAAGATGGAGGCTTGAGAAGCCCAAATGGCAGGCCTTAACAAATTCCATGCGCAAGTGTTACACAGCTCGACACTCGCCCTCTCTCTATTGAGGGAACGTTTTGCGAACATGGAAGAGGACAAGCAAGAGGCTAGGGACCTTTACAAGTTCCTGTCCAATGAATGGAACAGTGGCATCCAATGAATGGAACAGTGGCATGGATGCCACTGGGGTGCGCAAGGCACCCCTGTAGTTTGTTTTTCGTTTTTTGTTTTCTGTTGTTGTTTTTTATTTCTAAAGACTAATTGTTGTTATAGTGTTGTTTCCGCACTATGATTTTTAATAGTTATGCTATATAAAGGGTCAATGTCCTTGTTCTCACTGCTTTATTAATCAAAAAAATGTGTAAAACATTATTCCAATATCTCTTATGATATTGGAGATTTTATATTCAACAAGATTATTGTTTATAATTTTAATTATTTAATTTAATAAATAAATCAACAAATCTTTCAAATCAACCAAATCAATTTTGGATTCATAAATATTTTAACCAGCCTCATTCACACATGACATGATAAATGTGAATAAAGGAAATGTTTGTTTGATATGATATATGTCAATAAATGAAATGTTTTACAAACTTAATAAATGTAAATAAATAAAATGTTCTTAAAATAGATAAAACAATAAATGATATTTAACTGAAAACTATGATATATTTCATGGTGACTAGTATATAATGGACAAATATCAGTTAAATGACATGTCTGACATTTTGGGCCCCTTGAAGTGACTGCAGTATATAGTCTCTGCCTTTAATCTCTCCTCACTTTTAGATTGTGGATTTTACTGATACAAAAAGCCATGCATAAACTCTTCTAGCCACACCTAGTGCATCCAGGCAATTTAAACAGAAATGTTAATCCAGGGAATGTTAACTGCCCATAAAAATATTTATGAGGCAAATAAAGCCATTCAGTTGATTGTTGGATCTGTTTATTCCATAAATCAATCATGAGATGTTCATCATCCATGGCTCATATGAAGCTCCTGTTGATTGCTCTGCTCATTCTGCAATGTGGGCTTGCTCACTGTGGATGCCACAACAGATTTATTCTTCAAAGCTTAACGTCCCAACAAAACTTGGTATCTGATGGAGTTGATAAATCCAATCTGCTGGAACTCACAGAAATGCTTATAACAGAGTTGGGATCTGTTAGAGCCAAGTCTTTTTCTGCAGGTTTAGTTCAAAGAAGTTTCTGAGTATTACAATTTATTTATCAAAATAGGAAACAAAATATTTAGAGAACTTAACTTCTGCTGGTCTCTTATGGGGGCATCTTGGTCTAAGGTTTAAGAGATTTCATGAAGTAAAATACAATTGGTACAAGATTAATTGAAATATCTGTCTTAAAAAAAGGAGCTCCTATTTTTTTTCAGGTAGGGATTTTTCAATCCAGATTTAAGATTCAAGAGATCCCATGAAATCCAAAAAGAAAATTGCTTTGAAAAATAGCATATGAAAGAGTGGAAAAATTCTGATTATTCATGACAGATAGGCAGTCCAAATATAACTATTTGTGGAAATGGGTAATTGGGTAGCCTAAAAGTAATTATTTTTATTTTAAGTAAAATTTAAATTTTGTTTAATATAAACAAGATAATCATGTAAAATTACTATTTAAACTATTCAATAAAATTATTATTAATTTAAACAGTGTGTCCAAAAACTAAAAATTTGATAAAATAGTTCAATTTTTTCTACCTATTCAATGACAGTACTAAGGAACAGGATGACTCAGGTTCAAATTTCAGCACTACTTGTCAAAAGTTTAAGAACAGAAATAGATTTGAAGAGCTGAAATAGGCATAAAAACACTAACCAAATATAAGCAGGGCGTGAGGTAAAGCTCCAAGCCACCCACAATAGCAGGACCCATTACATTTAACAGAAGCTTGGCCGCCTTGAACATGAAGAAACCATACAAGCCCAGCAAAAACAGGGTACCAAGCACGGTTTTGTCAAAAACCCACAAAGTCTCTTCACAGTTCGCAGAAGAAGATTTGGCTCTCTAAGAGATCGGGAATCTCTTATAAGAATTTGTGTCATTTCCACTAGATTGGATCCATCAACTCCATCAGTTACCAGGTTTTATTGAGATGTGGAGCTGTGAAGAATAAATCTGTTGTGGCATATCTACAGTGAGCATGCCCACAGTGCCGAATGAGCAAAGCAATCACCTGGAGCTTCATGCTAGCATTGGATTATGAAGATCTCATGACATAAACAGGTTGATTTAAAACATTCGCCGGATACACCTTGGCCATAAGGGTTTATTGCATTCTTCTAAATAGTACTTTTTTCAAAAGCTGAAGTTGAATTCAATGATATAAAAGTAAGCATTTTTTCTATAAGATTGAGAAAACAAGCTGAAATCAATAATATAAAAGTTTACATATTTTTTTACAAGATTGAGAAAGCAAGATCGCTTCTGCACAGGTGATCTGTGAGAATAAGTAAGGGAATTGCTCCTGCACCTGCCGTGGCTACTCAATCTGCAGCTGCGTCCGCTACTAAGGGCTCTGGGTCTCCAACTTAAATGGGATCTGTATGTGGAACGTGTACAGAGACTGGAAGGGATACCGTGTGCTATGGAACAGGATCCGCGCCTGGAGGACCTGCTCCTGCCTTTACTGTCTCTGCTACTTGCTCCATCGCTGCCTCTTACTCTGCAACAACTCAATTAGAACCAGGAGATAGAGGGGGATCCACCAAGATTGAGAAGATGAAACTAAATTCAATAATATAAAAGTTCTTTTTTTATTCATAAGATCAAGAACATCAAGCTGAAATCAATAATTAATATAAAAGTCTGCATTTTTTCCACGAGATGAGAGATAAAATTGAATTCAATAACCTAAAAGTAAGTTTCATCGAATTTTTTAATTAGATTAATTAGAGGGAAAGGAAAATCAGACTGAATTCAATAATCTAAATGTCAGATTTTTTTATAAGACTAAAAAGATAAAGCTAAAATCAATAATATAAAAATTTACATTTTTTTTCATAAATCTGAAAAAAGCAAAAGTGAAATTAATAATTTAAAAGTTAGCATATGAGGAATAGATTTTCACCAATATTTTTACATTATATACAGATCAACATGCTAAATATCTTTTTTTTTGAACTTCCAAAACATTTTATTTATTTACATTTATTAAGTTAGTAAAACATTTTATTTATTGAAATTTAGTATATAAACAAAACAACGTTCCATGGAAATTTTGAATGTAACTATTATTTTTGTGTTTAATTTAATTTATTTTTTTTAAAAATCTATTTAAAAGAGGTTTGTTAAAAAATGTAATAATTAAATATTGATTAGTAAGATTTTTTATATTAGTTAAAATGTCTTTGATTTATTTGTAAGATTAAATATTTGAACTTGTTTTAATTTTGTTAAATATAAAACTTAAGTATAAATTTATTTATTTATTTTTTGATCGACAAAGGCTATGTCAATTTTTTTATATTAGTAAGGATGTTTTATCTTTACAAAAAAAACATAATAGTTTTAAGCTTGGGTTACTGAAAATAAATATTGGAGTTGAGGAAAAATCAACTCTACAGCTCCCAAAGATCACCTACATAAAAACTTGTCATAGAAAGAGAGAAGCAAAAAAACTATGGACGCCAGAATTCAGAGATCCAGAAAAGAGGAGTCATATTGATTGTGCAACAAGAATGCAATTCAATAATTACAATTGTTATTAAAATACAAAGAGAGAATCCTTATAAAAGGATACTCAAAACCCTAAAGAATTATAAGATTTCTAAGTTTAGCTTAAACATAGAATATAATAGACTAATAATTAAATAAATAATTATTAGCTAATAAAAGATAACTCCAACACCCTCCATTAAGATGAACTTAGGGAGTAGCTAAAAAATCATGTAAAAAAAGCAGGAAAGCAACAATGGGTCCCGACAACTAGGCCTGATGAGGTACCCAAGTACAATAAAATCTCTGTAAAGTGGAGAAAAAAGAGAAAACCTCGTGGGAAAAAAAATCTTCTATAAGAAAAGATGAAAGCTCAAATGAAGGACTAAGAAGCCTTCAAACAAGAGTGTTCCAGAAGATAGGAACAAAAAGAAGAGCATGAAGAACACCACTGAAGCATGAAATAGCTGCAAACATTGACGAAGAGTAACTGCTGATCTGAAGAACCTCCACTGAAATAGAACATGACAAGGTGGAGAAGATTATAATCTGCATGAGTGCCCTCAAATGACACTACTCGAATCAGATGGCAAACAAAGGCAAATAAATGAACTCAAAGATATAGATGGAATAAAACACCAAAGCCTAGAGAGTTGATCAATTGAACCAAGGAATCATTAGAACAACATGATAAACCTCCCCATAATGTTCAAAAAGGAGAGGGACAAGTACACTGAAAAGAACGACCAACAAGAACTGCATGACAAAGAACCAGGAACATTGAAGGTGCAGAGAAAGTACATAGTGTCGTGGAAGGAACACTCACTTGACACACATCATGAGGCTAATGTTGTGGAAGGAACACTCACGTGACAAAGGTAGATGGAAAACAAAAGGCAAACATCAACCCCCTCCCATGACACTTTATAAGTAGTGCATGTACAATAAGGCACAAGATGTGCAAGATCCCAAGTATACAGTGCATGATGGCACTTTATCTCAGTGTGTGTGCATAAATAAAATGCTACAATGATCAAAAGAGACAGAAGACTGGAAATAGAAAGAACAGCCAAAGACGAGACATCCTACTCAAAGAAAGAGATCCCAAGACCTGAAATGTCTAAGATATTCACCAGAGTGCTAAAAAACAAAAAAACAAAATAAAATATACCTGGATCAAAATTTGGAAAGAAAAATTATATGAATGGAAAGAACATAGAACAAGTTTTCGAACGATATAAAGTTTTCAAAAAACGGAGTGTGGATGCTCAAGTTATGTCTCTCGGAGTGCAAAAAGGAACCTCTGGCTTTGATAGCAAAAAATGCCATCAAAAAAGAAAAATAAAAATTTCAAACCTTCAAATCTTGATAGATCTCAGAAAGAGATTTCCGATGATATAAGGTTTTGCAAAAAATGACTCTGTTTGCCCAAGTTATGGCAAAAAAACCAATAGCTTGTAAAAAACCCTTCAAGAAAAAAAAAACCTTGCTAGTGGCAGGGAGGTGGTTGTTGGGTGGCGGTCGAGCAGAGTAGGTGGAGGGTTGGCGGCCAGCAGGTTGGCAGGGGCAGTGATATCGGCCGGAGCATGCAGTGGCGGTTGGCTTGGGCGGGCAGGGGCTGGGCAAAGCAGGCAGCGGGCGGCGGAGCAAGTAGCTTTTGGGCGGTAGCGATGATAGGTCTCGGGAAGAGGTGGCAGTGGAAACTCCTGGGCGGCAGTGGTAGCAAGTCCTAGGCGGTGGCAGCGGCAACGCCAACTCTCGGGCGGCAGCAACGGCAGGTCCTGGGCAGTGGCGGCAGCTCTCGGTCAGTGTAAAGACCACTGAGTGAGATCACCGAGTCATGATCGTCTGGAAAACCAGTGGTAACTTCCAACGCGGCCCTGATGGTCCGCGTTAACCCATTGGCTTGGGCAAGCCATTAAATTGCACCCAAATTATTTTTTTCGAACTGTGTGCCCGAGGCCGTACGACCTGGACTTAAAAATGTTTTTGCCTCCTGAAGACTTGGCACCAAAATATGTCAAATTTTATATCAAAATTCATGGAAACGACCTCCTAAATCTAACTGTGAGGTCCTTTTGGCACCAAAATGTACCAAAAAATCAACTACCCCCAAAAATGAAAAAAAAATAACTGCACAAACCCTGAATACACAGATCTAAAGAACAAGGCCCAAAATATCTCATGAAGAGAATAGGGGCATGTAGATCTAGAGCTCTGATACCATTTTGGAGTTGATGAAAAATCAACTCTACAGCTCCCAAAGATCACCTGCATGTAAACCTATCACAGAAAGAGAGGAGCAAAAAAGCTATGGAGGCCAGAATTCAGAGATCTAGAAAAGAGGAGTCATATTGATTGTGCAACAAGAATGCAATTCAATAATTACAATTGTTATTAAAATACAAAGAGAGAATCCTTATAAAAGGATACTCGAAACCCTAAAGGTGAAAACCCTAAAGAATTATAAGATTCCTAAGTTTACCTTAAGCATAGAATATAATAGACTTATAATTAAATAAATAATTGTTAGCTAATAAAAGATAACTCTAACAATAAACTACTATCCATCTTCTCTATCTGAGTAGTTTTGATTATACTTGTCTATAATAATTAAAACAAAACAAAACATAGAAACATCTCTTTGGAATTAGAAGGAACCAACAAGAATTAAGTTCTAGAAGGACTGTCTCGACCCCTGCTATGGCCACGACCACCAGCCCAACCTCAACCATGTTCCATGCCACTGCTACCTCCACCAACACTAGCAAGGGCTATAACATTTTGAGATTCCCCACTTGGGTGGGAAGAGGCAATCATTTCTTCATTAGATGCCCCACTTGGGAAGGAAGGGACGATTGTTTCTTCATTTGGGAGGAAACCATTGTGAGTAGTGTATTTTTTGAATTCCTACTCCTTGTTTTGGTCCCCAGAATGCTCTGACAGAACTTTCCATTTGAGGAATTCAACCGTTGTCGAAACATTTTTTCTGTGTGTTCTCCTAGTAGGCCCCTTGAGGTCTAGTAGAAGAGGATAAAATATCATATTTGTTCCATCTTCATGGGTGGCTTCAATATTTGCTGGTCGCATGACACTAGAACCTGACAAAGCATAGGAAAGAATCTTGTCAAGCCCACCAAGTAAGTTAGGCTCAAATAATTCAGAGGTGAGGGAGGAAGTGGGGGCTTTTGAGAATCATGCATCCAAAATAGAGGCAACAAACCATGAAGAGATCTACGTATTATCCCTATAGTATTATTTCCTATCAAGGTGGCCCTGTCCCAAGATCATCTTTGTTGCCATAATTACTAGAAGGTTAACTAACTGTGTGAAGGAACCACTTAATTCTTAGATCCATGATTTCCTTGAAACATCTTTGGCGGACATTGCTAGATAAATAGATTGGGGTGTCCACCCCTAGGCTTAGAATTGGATTTGTGGGAAACTTGATGACAGTTCTAAAATTTTCTGCCATTGAAATGTTTGGAATGAAACCCTATGATCAATTCAAGAAAACCAAACAGCTATAGGAGAAAATAGCTAGGTAGGAAGTAGAACAATATGAACAAAATAGAATGAAGTGTCTTCTTTTAAAAAAACACAATCATCCCAATGAAAACGAGTCTGGCGCCTCTAGAAGGAAGTGCATGAAAAGACATTCCCATCCCGCAAGAAGGTAAGAATTAAATGTCTAGACCCTTAGAAACACCGCATTAATCCAAATTTGAGGTGGCCAACTTGGCTTGGAGATGACAAATCAGACTTCCATAGGGAGAAACTAATGCATCCCCCCTACGAAACAACTATCAAGGCAAGTGGAAAGGACATGGGACTTAAATGACATGGGACTTAAATGAAGGAGCCTTTTAGAGAATAAAATCTAGGAAATAAATTGGTAGATCTCTAAAATTTTGAGAAAAGCAAAAAACATCGTGTCAATTTTAACGATGGAAGTAACCGCCAAGAGGCTACCAAAGGTAGAAAGAGCCATCCTGAACGAGAAGAGGAAAAAGGACCTCTGTATCTTAGCCAACAACCCCTAAAATTGGCTTCTTTTTTAATTTAGAGGAGAGTAAATAAAACCTACCAAATCTAGTTGAAAATAAAGGATGACACAAGCCTTGGAAAATTTTGGCATTGGTAATTTAAATAAGTAGTCCCTCCTGATAGCACCATAAATACATCTACACCAAAATGCCATCATCTGACTTGGACTCTAGATTCTGATTATGGACAACTCAGAATGAGTTCAAGCCACTTCAAAAGATAATGCTATGCCACCTCAACTGCCAAGAAGGGAGTTTGGCATCCATTTCGTATGAGGAAGTGACCATTAAAAATTCAAATTTAGACAATTGGAAAAGCAAACAGCATCTGTCACTTCGGGAGCTTATGGAAACGTCAATTCTTCATCCACCAAAGCAAGGAGACATAAATGACTCTGCCAAATACCATCATCCTTCTCTATTAACAGTTATATATTTCAAGCATCCCATGTTAATTTTAGACCAGTAGTTAGAATAATTCTAGAACCACCTCAATTACCATGATTAATGAAGATCTTCCATTGCATTTGGAAAACAATGGTTAAGAATTCAAATTTACTGATGCCAAAGCTGAGAAAATAAAAAGATAAGCTCCCTTTCATTTGATTAAAGTAATCATTGGGTATTCAAATTCCAATTGGTTTGATTGTCACTCAGTCCCTTGATATTGATTTAATCTATGGGGATAGATTGATTCCTTTGCCCACCACCTTAGTTCAGATCCTTTAGCCACTAGCTTGGAGAGTAGATCGGCCTTTGTATTGGCTTCCCTGTAAATATGTCCAAGTGAATAGTGATCAAACTCAGACATAATTAACAAAGTTTGTTCCAATAAGGCCTTTAAATGTCAATTAGGCGTGCTCCCAACTCTGATCATATTAATCACTATGATTGAGTCAGCTTCAATTTCAACTTCCTTGATGCCTTTCTTGAAGCACTCAACAAGACCCATGAGAAGAGCCTTGAACTCTGTCATATTGTTAGTAATCGAAGGCACTAAAATAGAAAATTTGCTTATAAAAGATCCAATGTGGTTCCTAACGATGCATCCTATGCCAGAAGGTCTTGGGTTGCCTTTTAAGGCCCCATCAAAATTGAGTTTTAACTAGCCAGATTTAGGTGGGGACTAGACAACAGAGCTTCTTGCTTCAACCTTCTTTCCAAACAAGAAGGAATTTTAATGTCATTCCATCTAAATCTGATCTTATCATCCCAATCTATAAATTCCCTATTGGGATTGAGAGAGAAATCCAATCTGCAGTTAATGATCTCAACTATAGAGCTTTCAATCAAATTGATAACTGACTCTACTTTCCTAGCTTTGCTGTCAAAAATTATCCTATTTCACTCTTTCCAAACTTCCCAAATGAGAGAGGAGGGGAAAGGACTAAGAATGCCATCTTTAGGTTTGATTGGTCAACCTTGGAAAAGGGAAACAATGTCATTAGGAAGAGCAGTAATCCATCCTAGCTTAGCGCAAAGCCACCTCCAACATTTGGTTTAGAAAGGGCAATTAAGAAGAAGATGACCCATTAATTCCTCTTGAGCCTTGCAGAGGACACATCATGAAGGCCCTTCAAAACCCATTTTATTGAACCTTTCTATTGTAAGAATTTTCTTTCTTGTGGCTAGCCAAGCAAAGACTCCCGCCTTAGGTATTAGTCTGCTACTCCAAAATAGTTTATGATTCATTCCAAGATTATTTTTCTCAAGCTGACTTCCTAAGAGATTATAACCTTCTTTGGCAGTATATTGACCTGATTTTGAAGGGAACCAAATTAGAGAATCACTTCTAGGTCTAAAGAATAGTTGCATTTCTTGGATAGTAATATTAAGTTGGTCTATTTCATTAGGAGGGAGAGGGAGCCCTTCAAATATTTTCCAGCATCACCCAAGGGGATCTTTCTCAATGTAAACAACATAATATTTAATATGTGGACCCAGGTTAAATTTGAGCTAGTCTCTTGTAGTTTGAATGGTAATCAAGCTATAAATACTTGGATAGCTCCCTCCCCCCAAGAATCCTCCCAAAATAAACTTGAGTATCCATCATGAACTTCCCATGATATATAGTCAGCCACAAGGGGTCTACATTTAATTGTGAAGTTCCATATTCTTGATCCTTTTGGCGAATTAATTACTCTCATAAAATTGACAGGATCCCCATCCTTGATGTATTTTTCAAACATATGTTTTACCCATCTTGTTGATGGTTTTTTAACCATCTTCCACACAAGTTTTTTTCCTAAAGCTTAATTTTGAAATTGCTTATTTTGGATACCCAAACCACAAAAGGATTTTGGTTTACAGATTTTATCCCAAGCAATTAAAGCAATTCTATGCCTCTCCTCAGAGCATTGCAAAAAAAAATCTCAGTTTTTTGAATAAGAAAAGAATTCATCCCTGTAATAAGGGCAAGGTAGGAGAGAAGATAAATGGGGAGTGTTGAGATAACCACCTGGAGCATATCAATTTACCTTCCCATGAGTCATTTTTCTTTCCAAAAGTTAGTGTTGTGCTTCGTTTTCATCCTTAACGGATCCCAAAGTTTTGAATTCCTCATACCTCTGTCAATAGGGATTCCAAGATAGACACAAGGGAGACATCTTTTTTACAATTGAAGATCTTTAAAATTTTGATTTCTATTTTTGGAAGGGTGGAGAAGAAATAAATCTCTGAATTTTCTTTGTTGACAACCTAACCAGATGTCTTTCCATAGCAAGTGAGAATTAATTGTATTTTAGTTGCCTCTCTTGGATTGGCTTCTCCCATCAATAGGTTATCATCCGCAAATTGTTGGTACATGGCTGAAAATTTTTTGGGTATTTTTATACCCTTTATCAAACCTCTTGTGTGCATATCTTTCATTACTCTGCCCAAAGCTTCTGCCATAATGATGTAAAGGAATGGGAAAAGAGGATCTCCTTGTTTAATACCTTTGGAGGCTGAAAAATATCCTTCTGGGGTCTAATTTATAAGGATAGAAAATCTTGGAGTCGAGATGCATTCAAAAATCCAATTGATCCATCTATTGTTGAAACCAAAAGCCTACACGACTTTACAAAGGAAGCACCAATCAACATTGTCATAAACCTTTATTATATCCAATTTAATGGTCATCCCTACTTTATTAATGTTTTGAAGTGTGTGGATTGCTTCTTGGGCAATTATTACTCCATCAAGAATTGATCTTCTTGGAATAAATCAAGTCTGCACTTCCAAGATTACGTTGTCCATAAGAGTTTTAAGCTTGTTACTGAGCACCTTCAAAAGGATTTTATATATTGTGTTGCAAAGAGATATAGGTTTGAAGTCTCCCAGCTTAACAACTTTCTCTTTTTTGGGGAATGAGAGCAATGACTGTATTGTTGATTTCCTTGAGAATATTGGAATTATTTTATTTTTTATTTATAAGTTTATATTTATTTAAAAATATAAAAATTATAAATTTATTTAATAATATTTTTTATTTTAAATTTGAATATTAGATAAATTTAATTTTTAAATTATTATATATTATTTTGAAAAATAAATTAATTTAATCTAATATATTTAATATTTTTTTGTTATTTTTAGTACATTAATCGTTTTTACAATTATAATATGTTATCATTAATTTTTCTGGTTTTGATTGTAATATGTTATTTTTTATTTTTTTTGGTTTTGATTGAATATGTTATTTTTAATTTTAATTAATCTTAATTTTGATATTGATTGTAATCTTAATTTAGGTGGGGTTGAAATTAAACAATGTTTACATATTTATATCTAAATGTTTTTATTTTTTATTTTTTAGATGACAACTTTTTGTTTTAATCTATGTTTGGTTTATCTATACTTAAGTGTTCTTGTAGTATAAATGATTTTATTTTTTATTTGTAAGTTTATATTTATTTAAAAATATTAAGATATATACTTATTTACTAATATTTTATTTTAAATTTCAATATTAAATAAATTTAAATTTTAAATTGTTATATATTATTTTTAAAAATAAATTAATTTAATTTTAATATATTTTATATTTTTTGTTAATCATTTTCAAAATTATAATATGTTATCATTAATTTTCCTAGTGTTGATTGTAATATGTTATTTTTATTTATTTTTGGTTTTGATTGAATATGTTATTTTTTATTTTTTATTTTTTGATTAATCTTGATTTTGATGTTGATTATAATCTTAATTTAGTTAGGGTTGGAATTAAACAATATTTACATTTTTTACATTTTTAATTCTTTTAATAATTTATTTAAAGTTAACATATTATATTTTTATCTTTAAGGATGTATTATTTATATTTACAAAAGTATATAAGATAAATTTATTCTCAATTTTATTTTGAAAATTCTTTTTATCAAATTTCATCCAAATCTAATTTCAATCAAACATGAATACAAAATCAAAATATAATTTCTATCAAAACCAGAATTGATTTGCATTATCCAAGTTGAGTACCATAGTACTTATGATTTCAGCAGTTGCTTTTACAACTTTGTGGCTCAGATTCATAATTATGTGGAGGGAACCCTTAATGTTGTTTATCTTTTCCTCAAAATCAGAAACCTTCCTTTCATAATACTTCTTCAAAATCTCAATGGCCTCAATAGGCTTTTTCAAACAATCTACCATCAATTTTTTCTCTTCTTCGGTCCAAATTGCTTTTACACTAGAATCCCTACTATTATCAGTGTCAGATGCCTCCATCACCTCTAATTGACTTCTAGCAGACCTCTGTTTAAACTGTAATTCCTTGATCTCATGGAAGACCCATTTGAAGAGATTGAAGAAATCAATAGCAATGTTTTTCACCATACCCATAACATCAAATAACTTCTCACAATCAAGTTTCAAGTGTTGGGAATCAACATTCAACTCCAAAAAGGATGAGGATCTTTCTTGACCATGAGAGGTAGGGTGAGGTGAAAAAGAGCCACTCGAATCAGGGGATAAACTAGCATTATTCTTTTCCACCCTGTAGGAAGGGCCACCCATCTCCGCATTTTTCCCCTTACACATCCTAGAGCTTTCCTTCCACCCCATGGATTTACTTCAATCATCATTAGGGGAAGGTTCAGAAGAAATCCTAGTGTTCTACATTTTTCCAAACCCAACCATGGAGGGAGTAGAAATATCCTTCCCCTTCCCCTTACCTTTCCCCCTAGTCAAAGATTTTTTGCTAGCTTTGGGAGGATTTTTAGTCTTCTTAGGGGGCACATAATCTTCCTCCTCAATATCAGTATCCTATTCATCCTCCTTAGACCCACTAGAGTTCATCTCATCCTCCTTCGAGACATTGATAACATTGAAAGGAGAAGGCAAAGCTTTAACATGGTCATGAATTAAGAGAAGAAGACTTTCGTGTAGAACCATATTTTTAACATGGTTCTTCCTATGATCCTTAATGTTGGAGCTTAGGGAAGACAAAAAGAAGAATGGAATGGAAACCCTTACCTGATGCCTAAAATGATTGAGAAGTATAAAGTGATGGTTGAAGGCTCTAGTAAAACACCCATCTAAAGTGATATATTCCATTAGAACTTTCAAAAGGTCCCTCCAAACTGGCTTAATCTATGACATATCATAGCTTCCCTATGGAGACCTAACCATTTTCTCTCTTTCCTTCTTTGATTTAGGAAATTTATTCACAACTAGCTTAGAGTATTTTCTATTTATATATAATTTTATGCCCTCCATAGACAGACCTGTTACCTCCAAGATAAGCTTCTAATCAACCACCGCATTTCTACCACACAAGGAAATATTTCCATTTTTCCAACCCTTGGCAAAGAGCTCAGTGACATTTGGATTCCACCCATGAAGCTTCTCAATGTATGGAGTGAGCCCACCCCTAACCAGAATTTGCCACATGGTCAAATTCTTCCTCAAGCCATAGCAATCAATTGGATCTTCACGACGCCTATCATCCCCCATTTTGATACTAACAATGCATATATGCTTAGACCTATGTCGAAGAATAGAAAACCATCCATGCCACTAAAATACCTAGAAAGTGTGTGGGTAAATAAGACTTAATCTAGCAATAACTCTGCCCACATGAATAAATGCATTGGGAATTATACCATAACACATAAGAGAAATCATGACACAATGCGAGAGAGGTGGTATTAAATTATTGGAAAAGGTGGGAGTTATTTCCTCTTCCATGAATCTCATCATACTTAAGCAATGTTGCAACATATTCATCCAGCTTGTCATTGAGGTTCCATGTCATCCTTTCTCTAGCCACAACCCCTTTATTGGCAAAAAGTCTGCCACCGTGTTATTTTCCCTGTAGGTATGGGAAATCACACAATTTTCAAAAGTTTTGATGATTTTTTTAAGATAAATTAATCCATCCCTCTACATTCCAAGAAGGCTTATAGTTCTGATTAATTAAAAAAATAGGTTTTTAGGACCCAAAACCTTTAACATAAGTTTTAAGAAAGGACACCAAAAGGAATAGAGCTTAAGAGCCGCATACAAAAAGACTGGTAAAAAAACCAGTGAACAGAAAGGACAACAAAACTAACAACAGCTAATAAACTAAGAAGGCGCTACACAGAAATTTTCTTCAACAAGTCCTTCGCCTTTGTCACCAGCTCATCGTAAGAAGCCCCGATAGCTTTAAGGTCTTCCAGATCCTTATTGGGTTTTTTATCCTTCTTTTTGCCTCTGGTGCAAGTTCTGGGACCTTGAACTTCCCCTCTTCCTTCCGTTTCCGGGTCAATGTCCAGGATTTCCTTTTCATCGTCCAGCTTACTGATGAGAGTGTTGGTGTTGTTGGCTGAAATCTTCAAGATGCTAAGGCTCTATTCAGCAATGTTCTTCAGGCACTCCTCAATTTTACCAATTTTGCCAACAGTTTTCGTTAGGGTGTGGTCATTAATGTTAGCAAGATTCTTTCTTTCCAACAAATCCTTCTCAATTTTTTTGAACCTGGGGTTGAAAGAATCTCTTGTGTCTTCAGCTTTGGCGATGGTACTTTTTAGGTCCTCTATGAAGTTGGCCATGGTTTTCCCTTCCCCTGTATTGATGGTTTCTAGGATCAAGATTCTGTTACAAAGTTTTTTATTTTCATCCACAGCTTTCTTGTAACCATTGATGAGCCATGTAATGCCCCTACCCTAGTCGGACTTGTAATACCTGTTTGACCTTGGTTGACTTCCTATGTGGCATTCTTGAATGGTAGGTTAACCATGATGCAATGTGTAGTTTAGATAATATAAATAATCGTGCATACCTATTATTGTGCTTTTGCTTCGATTTGCATGTAAATGTAATTATTTCCTAACCCTTGTGATAAATCTTGAGCTAACACCTTCATTGAATATGTATATGTATATGTATGCTTGCGTGATTCATGGGTGCAGGAGATTGCAGGAACGACACCGCCTAAGGTGAGGTTCATCTCCTTCGAAGTTCGCAAGTTTGAGTATACCTCCTTCATCCTTGGAATTCGGATTTGGTGGTCATAATACTCTCATCTTGCCTTAGCCATGGTCGGGAGAGCGTCATGTGTGGTTCATGGGGCTTTCTTTTTGTTGGGTTGCGTGTCGGGTGATTTGGTGGACTTCCTCGGTTTGCGTGCCTGGCGCGGGGTAAGTGGAGTTTGTTATCCCAGATATTCAATTCAATTTAATGAGTAGAAGTACGCACTAGTATTTTGGAAATTTAAAATAGGTAGTTTTCTTTTATACAATTAATCGTTAATTTAAAGAGATTGCTTTAATTATTAATGTAGCAAGCTTAAGGTATTTAACTTGGATTAGTGTGCTCATTTACGTATTTGTAGTTGAGAATTTAGAATAAATAAGACTCTTGCATTAGACTAGTCATTTATTTGAAAAGGTCACTTTACTATGTTATAGCAAGTCAATTTAATAGTTAAATTCGATAATAATGAATTTAATGAGTTATGCGTTTTAGAAAGGAAAAATTTAAAAGTCAATTGAGGAATAGAAATAAATTAATCATTTTCGCATGTTGGAAGAGAAAGGGTAAATTGTATTATTTAAAAAGGAAATTATTCTTTTTACTTGCAAATTAATATAGTATAAAGGATTGATTTTTGAGATTTAAATTAATTTAAATATCTCCCCCTTGTTAACAGTTCAAAATATAAATGTAGGCCTAAATTGATATTGAGAGATTAAAATTAGAATTAAATAAGAAATAAAAGCATGTTAATTTTAATTAGAATAAAACAAGTTAGAATTATTGAGCAATGGAAAATAATGGTTTCCACTTTCTTGTTCCTTTTATTTTCAAAAAAAAAATGCCTAAATTCGAAATTGAAAATTAGTTCAAAAATAGGGTTTCTCATTTTAACCTAGCTTTGGAAACATTTTGGGGGTTCTCTCTTTTGAGGGATCTTTTTGGAAATGGAGATGGGGAAAAATGTTGAAAAAAAAAATGGAGTTCTCTTGCTTGGAGTTGAGCAGATTTGGGGAGCTCTTCATCAAGATTCTTGCCCGGAATGCATTATGAGGTAGGATTCGAATCTACCTTTTTATTTCTTGTTGGATAAAAGAAAAAGAGGATATTACCCATGAATGTTTTTTTTTGAAGGATAGTTTCAGTTTTCTTTTAAGCTTGGTTGTTCTAGAATCAAATTTTGGTTCTCAATAGATTTTGTGTTTAAACTTGATGAGGAAATATAGTTTTCCCATAATGGAGTTTTGGGTAAAATCTGGAAAATGAATAGGTCTGTGAAACACAAAAAAAATAAAAAAATAAAAAAATGAATGATGCAATAATGAAGGATTTCATTTTTGTTAAATTTTTATGCAAAAAAAATGGTTTATTCGGACTGTGAATCGAATCAAAAAATTAAACAAAAAAAAAAAAAATATAAAATTTAGGGTTTCGGGGGGGGAGCCGAAGCTCAACCCGCCCCTCCCCGCGCGCCGCTCGCAGTTCCTTTCGGTGCCCACACACAGTGGGGGCCGAGGGGACTGCGTCTCCCATGGAGGCCGCAGTCCCTCCCGGCGCCACTGTGTGGGGAGCCGAAGGGCCTGCGACCCCCACGGAAGGCGCAGAACCCCCGACTCCACTATGAGTGGAGGCCGAGGGGCCTGCGTCCTCCGTGGAGGCCGCAGCCTCTTCGGCTAGGGCACGGCCGCCCTAGGGTTTCGCCGCCTAGGGTTTGGCCGCCCTTTATTTTTTTTTAAACTGTTTTTTTTTAAATTAATTTTATTATTATAGTTAAAACTTGCATTGGGGGTTTTCATGGTATAAAAGGGGAGATGCTTATTGATGCAAATTTGTTTTAAGTAATATTGGTATTGTCAAAATGAGTTGAGATTTTATATTAGTAAATAATGTTTGAAAAAAAAAAAAGGGGGAAATTTACTTATTAGTATAAATTTATCATAAGAAATATTCTTGTACTAAAATGTGAGATGTGGTTTATATTCTAACAAGTATGTTTAAAATAAAAAGGGGGACAAATGTATATATTAAAATATATGCTAATATAGATGACATCTATTTATCATATATTAGTAAGTATATATATAGATTATTGGGCTTTAATATAGCAATGACTTGGATTGTATTTTTAAACCGAATGATAAATCACTATAGGATAAAGAGTAGGTTAAATGGAGGTGATGGTCTTTAATCCTTAAATGTATGCAATAGAAGCTAATTTAGCTCGGAAATGATTTTTCCATTTCTTCGTTCACTCATAATGTATTTGTTCTTCATAGAAAAAGGGTAATTTTGTTTTGTGTCGTTAGAAAAGGGGCTAGACTATTGTTGTAAACCAACTTGTCATCAGTGTTTATCTAAGGGTTAATTAATCTGCTTAGACGTTTATGTCAACTTGAGAAAGTGTTGTAATTACCCGTTAACGCTTGAGCATGGCTTATTATTTTGGTAATTTGATGCGTCTGTTATAATAGCACGTCCTTGATAGGTATGTTGGGTCCCCGTCGTCTGATTGCTTTTGTCTGACCAACGTCGGTCAAGTCTCCATTTAGGGTATCGTCAAATATGGAATCCTTGTTTTTGCTTGATGTATTGGATAGGATCCGCTTCAAATGGGATCATTATGCAATTAACTTCCGAGGTGGCTGTTGTATATTGGTTGTATTTGCCTAAGTGCGAAGGATGTAAAAGACTTATAAATTATGTATTCTTAACTATATTAAATGCCAGAGGGGTCTTGCAGTTGAGCAGACCCGGAGATGTAGCCCTGTAGGGGTGAACTCCGAGATCATACCTGTGTTATGCGATGTTTTAGTTTCCTTTGTTTCATGCTTTAAGTTATCATGTATGGTTGTTATCTTGTATAAGTGTATGATGGAAAATTAACGAATTTAAATCAAATGCACAAAATCAAACATCTTGAGGAATGTAGTAAATCAAATTCATAAGACATTGTAAATTATGTTTATGGCAAAGTATTTAAAATATGTTAATTAAAGTTGTAATAGTGGAAAGAATCTTGCTAGATTACATCGTTGGATTAACTTGTTATTAAGCATGTAAATTGAACAAATGGGTAGGGGAAATAAAGATAGAATTAATGTTATAATTTCTAAGATGGAATCTAAAGGATGATCATCATATAGGTATTTACTTTTTTTTTATCTTCTTAAATGAATTAACGCCATGTTAATTATATTCCACTATATTGGATAAAGTTGTTTAGTTATTTACGCTTTAATCTTAACAAATAATCCTTACCATAATTAACTTGGAAATTGGGTTAACTCAACTATTTATCCATAATTGTAATCCTTAATAAAAGAATCCCTTATAATTGCTAAAATGGAACTAAAATGGGAAGTATGGGTATAGTTGATTTTATCTCAACCTTAGTAAATGTATCTCTTCATGTTAACCTTATTTGATTAAAAAGGAGTGTCATGCAATAAGATAATTATACTTTAATCCTAATGAAAGAACGTCACTATGTACTCATGTTTTAATCATGTAATGATGAATATCATCTTGATAACTATATTTTAATTTAAGGGATGCTCTCATGTGTCCTAATACATTTTCACCTTATTGAATTTAGCCATCTATTAGTATTAATAAAACTTCAATGAATTCTATGGCTACTCACAATTTATCTTTCATAAAAGAACTACAACTCATTAGTTGGCTATGCATGAAATCAAATGAAGGGACCTCACTCTATTAATTGTAGTTTATTCCTTAATGAATGTATCTCATCTTATTAGCCATACTTATAATATTAAAGGATGATATCAATTGTGAATGGATACCCTTAACCCAATGAATGAACTTTGTTATAGTTATCACATTGAACCTTAAGGGAGGCCTCTTAAATTAAATAGGTGTTAATGTGCATTGGGTAGATAACCTCACGATAGCCTCCTAACCACCCAAAGTAAATGAACGCTTCCTATCTATTAAAAGATGTCAAATCATTAAACATATGTATAATCAAGCCTTAAGCATTATCTCGTAATTAAGTCATCCAGTTTATTGGATCAATTGATGCAAGTTGAGCTAGGTGTAAGGTTATGTAATCGCGTTGGGAAACTCCTTAGGATCGTTTAGCCTTCCGCTGTGTTATCTAAGTTTCAGATAACTCCAAATTATCTTAATGTTGTAACTTTTCATTAACGCTCTTAATTATTATTTTAAAAAAAATATATTTACACTCTAATTGAGTGTTTTTAACTTAAACCCTTAGGGGTTTCTTGGCGGGGCATTACAAGCCACTCCATAGTTTCCATGAAACCATGCAAACCCTCGGGGGGAGGGTTAGAGGGGGGGTCAGCTTTTCCAGGGGTTGTCTTTTCCTCTTTAGGAGTGTGCTGGATGGTAGTGTCAATAGCCCTAAGAACCTCTTCCATGGTCTCCTTTTCCAGATTTTGATCATCTTCCAGGGCCTTAACTTGCTTGTGGGCTTCTGGTTCCTTAACAGTCTCCTCTTTCTTCTTGTGCTTTTTCCTTGCCTAGGTGTGAGCTTTAGTCTTCTTCTTCAGCCGACCTTGAGGGTGCTCCTCCCCTGAGTCATCTGAAGTCGCTTCTTCTGAAGAAATGCTAATCAGGGGACTACCTTTAAGCTTTTTGCCTTTAGAGGATGAAGGTCTGGCTTTGATGTGTTTCCTCTTCTTCCCACTTTCATAGTCTGAGACATCCATGTTGTCCTCAGTATCAGTTGAAGGGTCACTTTCAGACTCCTCTTCCTTAGAGAAGGAAGGGTCAGATCCCTCATCCTCAGAATCTGCAGAGGGCTGCAATCAAGCAATTTGGTTGGCCTTAAGGTGGTCATAGATTAGAACCATAAGGCCTTGGTGCATGGTCGTATCACCCCGTGGGTTCTATTTGTAGGCCTTCAGGGATGCATTCATTGAACATAGCAAAAAATAAGGGAAGTTAACCTTATCATTGTGCCTAAAGCGATTCAATAAAACAAAGTGATAACCATAAACTTTGGTGAACCTACCATCTAGAGTGATGTACCGCATTAAAACAAAGAGGACTTCCTGCCAGGGTTTGGCAAAAGCCCTGGGCGGGTAGTAGGTTATGCTCAACTTTACCAGTCTTTTCTTCTCTTTCTCAGTGACTAGGTATCTTTCGATAGCTTCCCTACTGACTTTCCTATCTCTGTAAAATTTGCACCCTTCTCTTGTGAGGCCCGTAGCTTGAGCAATTAAATCTTCATCGATTTCTACAGTTTGGTCTCCCATTTTCAGCATGCTCTTTTTCCAGTTTTTGCAGAAAAAACCGGTGATCATACCGTCGCGACCGTGGAGTCTCTCCATGAATTTTGAGAAGCCACCCTTCTGCAGAATATCCCAAACCTCCTCCTTCTATTTCCATTCTTTACAACTACTTGGTTCATATCGCCTCTTGTTACCACCCATGTTGTCACTGCTCAACACCAAATTTTCAACCTTCCAGAGCATATTAGCCGGTGATTTTTTCAGAGCTATCAAAGTTACCCAGAAAGCGTGGGAGCTTATGGCATTGGTAATATAATAAATGAGTCTCTCATTATTATAATGACTCAAAGTACTCAAGTCAGTTCTTTTCATAATTATCTTGTCCATCAAGTATCTTAGGAGTACTTTTATAGCGATCATAGCAAATGATTTGCCTGACATCTTCGGGGAGTCCTTGTTCTCCCATCCATGTGGTAATTGCTTCCTTGTTAACCACCGCAGTGGCTGCCCAGTCAACCGAGCCATTGGCCTCCCGGTATATGTGGGATATGTAGCTTTTTTCAAAGGTACTAATTATGTCTCTAGCAGATATGATGATATTGTTGATTGACCATGAAGGTTTTGAGACCCACTTAAGACAATTTATAATATTGTTTGAGTCCCCTTCAATCCATAGGTGGGAACAATTCCATTTCTTTGCTAGGAGGATCCCTTGGAGAGAAGCCATCACTTCAGCTTTATAGTTACCATTGAGGAATTGAATAATATTATTCAAGTCTCCTTCAGCCCAAACACATTTACAATTGAGCTAATGAGCCAAATTTAAAACTTGATAGGCCCCAATGGCTTTAGCAATGTGGTTGGTCAGGCAACCCAAGGGGAGTGCCACTGCTGCAATAATTTGACATCTTTGTTGGATGTCATCCTTCCACTTCAATCACTTCAACATTTTGTTTCTTTTAATCTTTTTCATCCACCAATATAGTAATATAATAATAATGTAGTCTTAAAAAATTTCCTTTTAATAATAATAATTTTGTACTAAAAGTTTTTTTTTAATATTTTCAATGGAATATAGAAATATAATAACAAGAATATATTAAAACTTAATAGCATAATCATATATTTATAATAATTTAATGTTAATTGCAATATCATAATATAATAATGATTTAACATTAATTTAAATATAATTATGTGTTGGAGGAAAAGCGAGATCAGGTGACTCGGACCTAATCTTACCTTTGCCAGCACATTGGGAATATGAAACAGCCTAGGGAGACAGATCACTTTGGCTACTTCTTGTGATAAAAAGAGAGCAAAGGAATATCTCTTAGGTTTTCTATTCCTCTTGTTGCAAATGATGAGAAAAACTAGGGTTTGGATGATCAACTAGACTAGGAGATAAAGAATGAAGTATAAATGAACTTGGAATTGCACAAACTTGCAAATATGAAACTAAGATATTGAAAGAATTAAAGGGGGGGGATTTTGGATGTGTACCTGATGTTGCAAACTGAGCCAAACTGACCAAGACCAGGGTGTCATGCCGTTGTCCCTTAGAATATGGTAGAGAGTTGTAACTAGAAAGATGGAATCTGAAGGTCCTGAACCTAAAACCTACTACAAATCACTACAAAATGGAGGGACCAGGGCGCCATGCCCATGTCCCAAGAATATTAGGGTAGATCTAACGATTATGGGTGGTTCTGATGTCTTTTCCTATTCTACAACTACTTCTGGGTACCTGTTCTTGCACCTACAACTGAAAAGGAAAGGTTTGGGTGGCTATATAGGGTTTTGCCTTAGTCAAACCCCTATTTTGGTGATTTCCACCTCCACAAATAGCTGATAAAGTATTGAAAATATGTGTGCTAGAACCTTGTGTGTATGCAAGATCCTAAAATGAAAGAAACTAGAGCTACCCTACACATGAGAATAAACCCTAAATGTAAATGTGAATGTAAATGACAATTCTTCAAACTAGACATGCTAAATGATCTAAAGCATGAATTTAAATGTGCAAATTGATGTAAAGAAGCTCATACAAAGACATGAAATCATACCAATCCCCAAGGGAGATTACTCTTCAATGTCTTCAAGGCTCCTAATTGATGATGAATGCTTGATGAAATGTTGTTGAAGACTCCACATAGGCTTCTCTTTCACTACATAGAAGGCTCCTTGTGCTCCAAAAACCTTCTCTTAGATTCTTAGAAAGACCCCTTCAAATGAAGAAAGAGATCTCTTATGTATGAAACCCTAGATCTTAAATTCGACTTAATTTCATCTTTAGGCTGACCTAGGATTTGAATTTCCTGCCAATATTTTTGGGTTAAGCATTATAATATCATAGAGTTGTGCTCCCTAAATTTTGGGAAAAATATCAAGGACCATGTGCACTCTCGCCACGGTCAGACCAACTTTTCACCAAATTTTCAGGGTTGTTAGATAAGATTACATTAGAGCGAATCCCAAAGTTACAACCAATTTCGAGGTGTTTTGATATGTGAAATCAAGCCTTAAAGGTCGAAATAGGACATACTTAGGGTTTATGATTAAATGATTTATTGGAGGAATAAAATAAAAAGGGGCACACTTAGGGTGAAGGGCCAAATTTTATGATGTTGGGAATGATGAAATATGACTTTAGATTTAATTTAATTAATTAATTAATTAAATGCTTAAAGGGAAATTGCAATGCAAAATGCAAACACACTAAGGCGGGTGCTAAACTAAGTGTGAAATTGTACCACCCTAGCAAGGGTGTACAATTAACGACAGTACAAATTATATAGTAATTTTTCAGTATAATAATGAAAAAATATGATATCTTTTAGTGGACTTTACCTATATTCCTCTAAAAATAAGTATGCTAGTTTATAATTGTGTTATTTTATCATGTATTTGATTTCCCTTCACTAAATTCTCATAACTATGAGATTCACCTTGATTATACCTTTGTTTTGACTATTTATAATAATTCTCTAATGCAAGAGGGAGGATTCACATCAACACAATAGATTTATTTGTGTAACCCTTTAACCATATCAACGTACTAAGACAAAATATGCCACTTGTGAACAATCCTTAATATCTTTCAGTAGAGACATAATTAAGCCAATTTCTTCAGTGAGATTTAAGAAAGCATAAATACAAACCTTTCCTCCAAGTTGTAGTCAAATCCAACGATTAAAAATAAAGTTATGATACTTTTCCCAAAACTGCTAACCCTAGGTAAGGTTCCAAGCAACCTGCACCAAATTGCTTATCACTTTTGAAAGACAATGAAATTGAATCAAAACACCTTATATTAAACTATAATAATTTTTTTAACTTTTTCAATTGGTTTTAGGGATTTTATGTACCAACAATTTCCAAACCACAAATTTTGTAACCTATTATCTTCACCAAAAACTGTCAAACTAGAAAGCCTTCACCAAAATCGCCATCTTACACAAAACTCAATAAAGTTTAATGATACAAAAATATTTGGAAATTAGAAACAAATATATTTCCATTCATATATTATATTCCTCAATATGAGACCATTAAAGGGCTGTAAAATAGCATGTTTTAGACTGCAAATTCTGAAAAACTTTAAAAAACAATGTAAGGATGCTACAAAAATAAATTTTCTTTATTCCATCCTTCTCCAACCTTCAAAAACCTTCACCAACTCTTTTAATTTATGTTGGAGGCCATATTTATTCCCTTTTCAACCAACAATGATCAATTACAACTGACTTTTAAATGACTTGACCCTTCACCTTCCACATACAACCAAAAATGCAAAATTGCATGACAACATTTGACAACATGACAACTTTTCAAAATATTTTCTATATAACCACAAATGACCTCCTAAGATTCAAACTCAATACAAATAAGTCCAAAATTATCTAAAAGACCTCATTACATTATCAAAACACAATGCTAAAGCCAAATTTACTAAATTGCCTCATGGAGGCATAAAGTCCATCAGGTGCTCCTACACTATACTCTCAACCAAATAAAATCTCCAAGTCCTCTTGGAGTGAATGAAGTAACAAGTCACCGTAATCAAGTTATCCTCCTTGATGCCTTATATGGTCTGCCCTTTACCTTGGATTTCATCTTGAACTTTGGTTTTCCATTGTTTACAATCTCAACAAGAACTATGTATACTCCTTCCTTACTCTTTCTCCTTTTTGGTGTAGGTATTATCTCTTCACCTTTGGTCCTCACTTTTCCCATCTGTTTCTCTTCCTTCAACCTTATTTCTTTGTTAGGATCACAAACCTCTTCTATTTCCACATCTTCATGGTTTTTCATGGTTGCTTCCTTCATGGGTATGTCTTCATCTACCATCATCTTAGCTTGCTTGGCTTGTCCAACTCTAACTTTTCTATTCCATTCATTCTCAATGGCTGCATATGTTGTCCATAAATCTTCTTCTTCATCATTGATTGTTGTCCTTGTTTGTTTTCTTTGATAAATCTTGTTAATGGGCCATAATACCCTTTTATTTATTTTCAAGTGCCAACTTTGTTGCTGCATCTCAATTCTTTTGTCCAATTCTTCTATGTTTTTTCTTATTTGCTCCATAGCTTGTCTTATTTCTCTTATCTCTTCCTCAAACTCTTTTTGCCTCATCATTTCCTCTTTCCTCTTACTCTCTTTTTCTTCTTGTCTCTTCTTTTTCTTATCCTCTTGTGAACCCTCACCTCTCAAGAACCTCCTCAAAAAATCCATTTCTTCAAGAAAGTCCATTTAACCTTGCTTCCACATTGTATTTGCCTCACCTAGGTCTTTCTCTTCTCTACCTATTCTTTTGGCAACCAGGTTCTCTTCTCAACCTACAAACACACAAACACTCTCTTTGCCCAGAACTTCTAAGCTTTCATACCAATTGATGTAAGAGTGAGGATTCATATTAACACAATATATTTATTTTTATAACCCTTTAACCATATCAACGTACTAGGACAAAATCTGCCACTTCAGAAAAGTCCTTAATAACTTTCCTTAGAGACAATTAATCCAATCGCTTCAGTAAGATTAAAGAAAAGAGTAAATACAAACATTTCCTTGAATTTGTAGTCAAATCCAATGGTTAAAACAAAAGATATGATATTTTTCCCAAAACTACTAACCCTTGGCAAGGTTTCGATCAACATGCATCAAATTTCTTATAACTTTTGAAAGGCCTAATGAAATTGAACCAAAACACCTTTAGATAAAACTAGAATAATTTTAAAAACTTTTCCAATTGGTTTGAGGTATTTTATTGTACCAACAATTTTTATACCACAAATTTTGTAGATTGTTATCTTCACCAAAAACTGTCAAACTGGATAGCCTTCACCAAAATCGTCATCTTACACAAAACTCAATAATATTTAATGAGACAAAAAGATTTGAAAACTATAAAAAAATATATTTCCATCCATATATTACAGTCGCCAATATGAGACCATTAAAGGACCATAAAATAGCATGTTTCGAACTGCAAATTCTGAAAACTAAAAAAAACAATGTGAGGATGCTACAAAAATAAATTCTTTATTTATTTCATCATTCGCCAACCTTCAAAAAACTTCACCAACTCTCATAATTCATGTTGGAGTCCATATTTATGCCTATTTCAACCAACAATGATCAATTACAACTAACTTTTAAATGACTTGACCCTTCATCTTCCACATACAACCAAAAATGCAAAATTGCATGACAACTTTTTACAATATTTTCCATATAACCCACAAATGACCTCCTGAGATTCAAACTCAATACAAATAAGTCCAAAATAGTCTAAAAGACCTCGTTACATTATCAAAACACAATGCTAAAGTCAAATTTACAAAATTGCCTCATGGAGGCATAAAGTCCATCAGGTGCTCCTGCACTATACCCGCGACCAAATGAAATATTCAAGTCCTTTTGCAGTGAATGAAGTAACAGGTCTCCAACTTATAATTCTCGTCCTTGATTCCTTCTATGGTCTTCCTTTTTACCTTGGATTTCATCTTGAACTCTGTTTTTCCCTTGATTACAATCTCAATAAGAACTATGTGTACTCCTTCTTTACTCTTTCTCCTTTTTGGTGTAGGTATAATCTCTTCACCTTTGGTCCTCACTTTTCACATCTGTTTCACTACCTTCAACCTTGCTTCCTTGTTAGGATCATAAACCTCTGCTTTTTCAACACCTTCATGGTTTTTCATGGCTTCTTCCTTCATGGGTATATCTTCCTCTACTATCATCTCAGCTTGCTTGGATTGTCCAACTCTAACCTTGTTATTCCATTCTTTCTCAATGGTTGCATATGTTGTCCATATATCTTCTTCTTCATTATTGATTTTTGTCCTTGCTTGTTTTATTCTTTGAAAAATATTATTAATGGGCCAAATACCCATTTATTTATTTTCAAGTGCCAACTTTGTTGTTGCATCTCAATTATTTTGTCCAATTATTCTATGTCTTTTCTCATTTGCACAAAAGCTTGCTTTATTTGTCTTATCTCTTCCTCAAACTCTTTTTGCCTCATCATTTCCTCTTTCCACTTCCTGTTTTTTTCTTCTTTTCTCTTCTTTTTATTATCCTCTTGTGAACCCTCACCTTGCAAAAACCTTTTTTTAAAATCCATTTCTTCAAGCAAGTCCCTTTAACCTTGCTTCCACATTGTCTTTTCCTCACCTAGGTCTTTCTTTTCTCTACCTAGTCTTTTGGGAACAAGGTTCTCTTCTCAACCTGCACAAAAACAAACACACAAACACAAAACACTTTGTTTGCCTAGACCTTCTTATTTCTGATACCAATTGATGCAAGAGGGATGATTCATATCAACACAATAGATTTATTTTTGTAACCCTTTAACCATATCAATATACTAGGATAGAATCTGCCACTTGCGAACAATCTTTAATAACTTTCAGTAGAGATATAATTAAGCCAATACTTTTGGTGATATTTAATAAAAAGTAAATAAAAAAATTTCCCCCAACTTGTAGTCAAATCCAACAATTAAAACAAAAGTTATGATACTTTTCCCAAAACTACTAACATTAGGTAAAGTTTCAAGCAACCTACACCAAATTGCTCTTCTCTACCTAGTCTTTTGGAAAAAAGGTTCTCTTCTCAACCTGCACAAACACAAAAAACTCTCTTTTCCTATACCTTCTTATTTGTGATACCAATTTATGCAAGAGGGATGATTCACATCAACACGATAGATTTATTTTTGTAACCCTTTAACCATATCAGTGTACTAGGACACAATCTGCCACTTGCGAACAATCTTTAATAACTTTTAGTAGAGATATAATTAATGCAATATTTTGGTGAAATTTAAGAAAAAGTAAATACAAATATTTCCCCCAAGTTGTAGTCTAATCCAACAGTTAAAACAAAAGTTAAGATACTTTTCCCAAAACTGCTAACATTAGGTAAGGTTCCAAGCAAGCTAAACCAAATTTCTTATAACTTTTAAAAGACTTAATTAAATTGAACTAAAACACGTTTAGATTAAACTAGAATAATTTTTTAAACTTTTCCAATTGGTTTTAGGGATTTTATTGTACCAATAATTTCCATACCACAAATTTTGTAGACTGTTATCTTCACCAAAAACTGGCAAACTAGAAAGCCTTCACCAAAATAGTCATCTTACACAAAAATCACTAAAGTTCAATGAGAAAAATATTTGGAAATTAGAAAGAAATATATTTCCATCCATATATTATAGTTCTCAATATGAGACCATTAAACGGTCGTAAAATAGCATGTTTCAGACTACAAATTCTAAAAACTTTAAAAAAACAATGTAAGGATGCTACAAAAATAAATTCCTTTTTTATTGCATCCTTCTCCAACCTTCAAAAACCTTCACCAACTCTTTTAATTCATGTTGGAGGCCATATTTATGCCTTTTTCAACCAACAATGATCAATTGCGACTGGCTTTTAAATGACTTGACCCTTCACCTTCCACATACAACCAAAAATGCAAAAATACATGACAACATTTGACAACATGACAACTTTTTAAATTATTTTCCAAATAACCCACAAATGACCTCCTAAGATTCAAACTCAATACAAATAAATCCAAAATGGTCTAAAATACCTTGTTACATTATTAAAACACAATGCTAAAGCCAAATTTACTAAAGTGCCTCATGGAGGTATAAATTCTGTCAGGTGCACCTGCACTATACTTGCAACCAAATGAAATCTCCAAGTCCTCTTGAATTGAATGAAGTAACAGGTCTCCATCTTCAAATTCTCCTCCTTGATGTCTTCTATGGTCTTCCCTTTTACCTTGGATTTCATCTTGAACTTTGGTTTTCGCTTGTTTACAATCTCAACAAGAAGTATGTGTACTCTATCCTTACTCTTTCTCCTTTTGGGTGTAGGTATGATCTCTTTAAATTTGGTCCTCACTTTTCCAATTTATTTCTCTTCCTTCAACCTTTTTGCCTTGTTAGGATCACAAACCTCTTCTATTTCAACATCTTCATGGTTTTTCATGGCTGCTTCCTTCATGGGTATGTCTTCCTCTACCATCATCTTATCTTGCTTGGCTTGTCCAACTCTAACCTTTCTATTCCATTCATTCTCAATGGATGCATATGTTGTCCATAAATCTTCTTCTTCATAATTTATTGTTGTCCATTCTTTTGTCTAATTCTTCTGTCTTTTCTTACTTGCTCCATAGTTTGCCTTATTTCTCTTATCTCTTCCTAAAACTCTTTTTGCCTCATCATTTCCTCTTTCCTCTTCCTCTCTTTTTCTTCTTGTCTCTTATTTTTCTTATCCTCTTATGAACCCTCACCTTGCAATAACCTCCTCAAAAAATCCATTTCTTCAAGCAAGTCCATTTAACCTTGCTTCCACATTCTTTTTGCCTCACCTAGGTCTTTCTCTTCTCTACCTAGTCTTTTGGCAACTAGGTTCTCTTCTCAACCTGCATAAACTCAAATGCACAAACACATAAACATAAAAATACAAAGCACTTCATTTGCCTAGACCTTCTGAGTTTTCAAACCAATTTATGCAAGAGGGAGGATTCACATCAACACGAAGATTTAATTTTGTAACCCTTTATCCATATCAACGTACTAGGACAAAATCTGCCACTTGAGAACAATCCTTAATAAATTTCTGTAGAGACAATTAATCCAATCACTTCAGTGAGATTTAAGAAAAGAATAAATAAAAACATTTCCTACAAGTTATAGTCAAATCTAACGGTTAAAACAAAAGTTATGATATTTTTTCCGAAACTACTAACCCTTGGTAAGGTTCCAAGCAACCTGCACCAAATTGCTTATAACTTTTGAAAGTCTTAATGAAATTGAACCAAAACACCTTTCCATAAAACTAGAATAATTTTTTAAACTTTTCCAATTGGTTTGAGGGATTTTTTTGTACCAACAATTTCCATACCACAAATTTTGTAGACTGCTATCTTCACCAAAAACTGTCAAAGTGGAGAGCCTTCACCGGAATCGCCATATCCTACACAAAACTCAATAAAATATAATGAGACAAAAATATTTGTAAATTATAAACAAATAGATTTCTATCTATATATTATAGGCCTCAATATAAGACCATTAAAGGTCGTAAAAGAATGTTTCTGACTACAAATTCTGAAAACTTATAAAAACAATGTAAGGATGCTACAAAAATAAATTCCTTCTTTATTCCATCCTTCTCCAACCTTCAAAGAGTTGGCATATGATGAAGTGGTGTTAATGTATGTTTGGCATTGATGTTCAAGCAAGGGAACCGGTATGAACCGGTATGTATGGAGATCGGCAGTGGTTATGGACAACCAAAATGGAGTGGACCGGTGTCGGGGTTCACTAAGTGTGACTACCGGTTGGTAGTCTCAGTTCAGTTCTAGGGTTATCAGTTTGGCTTATGTGGGGCAACCGATGATTTTTTGTGACCTGCTAGGTAAGGAATAAGGATAAGGATCAAGACACCACGTCAGCTGTGTGAAAGACTAAATGCATTAATTGCCTACCTTGGCAATGCACATTTTTCTTAAGTGGTGTGGGAAGAGTGCATGATGGGTTATTAATTTGTAGATGTGGTAAATATCGGACGATGCAGAATGTCTCAAGATCTATTTTAGATCGTTTAATTCTATGCAATGTGTTTGGATGGTCAGGATCGGACCGCTTGTAAGTAGATGGTCAGGATTGGACCACTAGTAAGAGTAAACCTAAAATATTTAGGGTTTAGGGTTTATGCTACCGACCTAGTCGTTGTCTATAAGGTCAATGAGTTTTGTTATTGTAGAAGTTGGCAAAAGTTGTACATGTGTCCACATGTTGGAGATTTGATACTTGCCAAACCAGAGAGAGATATCTGCAAAGTGTGATTGCAGAAGAGAGGAACTAAAAAGGATCTGCCCTAGCAAGTTGTGCTATCTTCAAATTAGTGTTTTACCTATTATCTTCTAATCATTCCAATAGATGGAAAATCCCTTGATAGGGTAGCTTTAATAGGATTTGATGTAATTCCTCTAACCAGGTGGCTCAAGTTTACTAAGTTATTTAAATCCTCTAGCAAGGTAACTCTTAACAGGGTTTCAACCTTTAATAGGGTATATAGCCATCCCTTAACCGGGTGATCCCTAACATGATCGGTTCCTAACAGAATCTTTATTGTAAATTATTTAACCAGACTAGGCTCCTAATAGAGCGGACTTCCAAAGAGTTCAAAAACAAGCTTGTGGATTTTCATCCCCATCGTGGTTTTTCCCATTCGGGTTTCCACATGAAAAATCTATGTGTTATGGGTTGTGAGTTTTTCATGTGATGATTGTGTGATTCTGATTAAGTCTGATATGCATGCAATGTCAAATTGGTTATGATATTATTGATATAACTCATGCATGATTATATCAGTGAAGTAATCTTCATGGTTTGAAAGCTATAAATTGTTGTATGAAGTATTTATGTTTAACCGGTATAGCTATCTGGAGTATCTTTATTTAATGGGTATTGCTATAATTAAGTTGAGAGGTGATGATTACCGGTTAGCTGTGTTTTGATTTATCAAAGTGTTGAAGTAGTAGTTTTTGTGTGTACTGATTCACCCCCCTCTCAGTACCGGTTAGGACCTTAGTTGTTCATCATTATTCATCAATTGGTATCAGAGCGCATCCAAGTCCTCGGTGATATAAGCTTAACCGCTTGAGGTAAAAGATCATGTTTTAATGATGAAGAGGGAAGGTCCTAAGTTCAATAAGGAAAAATTTAAAATATGGAAGGAGAGGATGAAGATATATGTCAAGAGTTTGGGTGCACAACACTAGAGCTATGTTCAAAATGTCTATGTAATCCCCACTGGCACTCTAACCAATGATCAGAAAAGAGAGATACAAGAAAATGGGCAAGTCATGGAAGCCCTTATTAGCAGCTTGTCTGATGTAGAGTTCATTGATGTACAAGACAAGGACAATCTGAAAGAGGTATGGGACAAACTGGAATCCATTTATGGCAGTGATGAACATGTCAAGCAGGCTAAGGAAGCAAGCCTTAGAGGAAAGTTTGAAAATATGAGGTTGGTTGAAGGAGAGACCATTCAACAGTATGGCATAAGAATCAAGATAGTGATTGGAGAAATCAAGAACACTGGTGGAACAATTGATGATCCTACTATTGTTAGTAAAGTTCTGAGATCACTCTTACTGGTCTATGCAATTAGGGTTGCCGCTATTCAAGAACTAAGGTCTATCAACAAAACCAAGGTTTCCTTAGACTCTATTATTGCAAAGTTGACTATATATGAATTGAATAGCTATGATGGAAGTGTTCAGAAGATTGAGTCAGCCTTAAGAGCATCTGCTTCCTCTGCACCGACCAGGAAAGGAAAAGAGGTCAATACCAGTTATGAATCCAGGCCAAACAAAGATATGGACGATGAGGAGATTCTAATGGAGTTTGAAGCTCTTCTTGCCAAGAGACTTCCAAAAGGCACCAGAAAATACAGAGGTAAGCTTCCTTTGAAGTGTTTTTCCTGTAATAAGATAGGACATATAGTTGTTAACTATCCTAACAATGACAATAAGGATAAACCAGAGAGGTTTAGGAAGTATAAAGGAGCAGGTAGGAGAAATTGTCTTGTTGCAGTGGATGAAGGTTCTACAGATGAGGAATCTGAGGATGAAGAGAATGAGGACATAGTGTTTGTGGCTGTCAAGGAGGAGTTGTCTAACCAAAAATACCTTGTCTCACATATTGACAACTCTAACAAGTGGATCATTGATAGCGGGTGTTCTCATCACATGACCGGTGACCAGAGAAAGTTTATGTCTCTTGAAGAATATGATGGTGGTGTCATCTGGTTTGGCAACAATGCACCATGCATGGTGAAAGGAAAAGGATCCATCTCACCGAATGGAAAGAGCAGTGCAGATGATGTATACTGGGTGGAAGGCCTTAAGCATAATCTTTTGAGTGTTGCTCAGTTGAACGACAAAGGACTTATACTGGAATTCAAAGGTGGAGTCTATAGAATAATTGGAAAGAGTGGAGAACTTATTGCCACTGGTAAGCAGACCAGAGGAAACTCATTTCAACTAAATGCCAAGATTAGTCAGTTCCTAATGGCAAAATTTGATGACAGTTGGATATGGAATAGGAGACTTTGTCATGTAAATTTTGACAATATTGTAAAGGTTAGTAAGATCAAGGCAGTAAGAGGATTGCCTTTGCTGAACAAACCAGAGAATGCCTTGTGTAGAGAATGCCAACTTTGGAAGATGTCTTCCTCAACATTCAAATGTAAGTCTTTTTCCTCAAAGAAATTACTTTATCTAGTGCACACCGATATGTGTGGTCTGATGAAAATTAGAAGCATTTAGGGATATCGGTACTTCATGATTCTTAAAGATGATTGCTCAAAAATGATGTGGGTCACATTCTTGAAAGACAAATCTGAGGCATTTGGAATGTTCAAAGCCTTTAGAGCATTGGTGGAGAAGGAAAGTGGTCAAAGGATTAAATGCCTGAGAACCGATCAGGGAGGTGAATTCACATATGATGAATTCAATAAGTACTGCGAGGATAATGGTATTAAGAGGCAATTGTCAGCCCCAAGGACACCACAGTAGAATGACATAGTTGAAAGCAACAACAGGACTGTGGTTGAAGCTGCAAGAACTATGTTGATCCAAGGAAATGTTGCTCACATATTTTGGAGAGAAGCAGTGAGCATTGCAGTCTATACCATGAACCGGGTACTCATTAAGAAAGGTAAAGTCAAAACCCCTTATGAGTACTGGACCTCCCACTGTGAGTTATTTCAAAGTGTTAGGGAGTAAATGCTATATCAAAAGAGTGAGCATCTGAGCAAGTTTGATGCTAAGTGTGATGAAGGAATATTTTGCGGATATTCCACTAAAAGAAAATCTCTCAAGTGTTACAACAGCAAGACTCAGAAAATTGTTGAGAGTATCAATGTCAGGGTTGATGAATCCACTGAGAAGCCTAAGGAAACTGGCAGCAAGCAAACAGAACATGAACTAGGTTTAACCTTCTAGGAACTAGTTAAGAGAGAAATAAGTAAAGACCTCAATGTTTATGTACTGGTAGAAGCATCAATTGGTGAAGAAGAAGATGAAGCTGAAAATGAAGAGGAAAAGCAAGTGAAACCTGCTATAGTCATTCCTAGGTATGTAAGACTACATTATGATCCAAACCAGATCATAGGAGACAAAGATGCAGGAATACTTACAAGAAGAAAGGTGAAAGAAAACTCTTGCATGATTTCAGAATTTGAGCCTAAGACCACTAGAGAGGCATTTACCAATGAAGACTGGATAAAGGAAATGGAAGAGGAGTTGGACCAGATAGAGAAGAATGCAACATGGTCCTTGGTACCCAGACCGGAACACAAGAATGTCATAGGTACCAAATGGGTCTTTAGGAATAAGCTGAATGAAGAAGGCACAGTGGTAAGGAACAAGGCAAGACTTGTATGCAAGGGATATGCTCAGGAAGAAGGAGAACACTATGGAGAAACCGTTTCCCTAGTGGCTAGACTGGAAGGTGTCTGAATGCTACTTGCATTTGCAGCATTCAAGGGATTTAAGGTATACCAGATGGATGTTAAGGCTGCCTTCTTGAATGGAATTCTGGAGGAAGAAGTGTATATTGAGAAACCAGATGGGTTTGCTTTGTCAGAAGATAGTGATATGGTGTGCAGATTACACAAAGCCCTGTATGGATTGAAACAGGCACCAAGAGCATGGTACGAATGGTTACACTCTCATCTTGTGAAGATAGTATTTCAGAGAACAAGTGAGGACAACAACATCTACTTGAAATATGAAGGTGGTCAAATTTTGATATGTGAAGTATTTGTAGATGATATAATCTTTGGTGGAGACAATGATATGAGTCATGCATTTGCAAATGAGATGAAAAAGGAGTTTGAGATGTCTCTTATTGGAGAGATAAAGTTTTTTATTGGTCTACAAATTTAGCAGATGAAATATTGTATCTTCATTACCGAGTCCAAGTATATCAAAGAGGTATTGAAGACCTTTGACATGGAGGAGAGAAAACTAGTTGGAACACCGATGGTAACCAGCTGCAAAGTAACAAAGGAGGATGATACAACATTAGTGGATGAGAAGGAGTACCGGTCAATAATCGGTAAGTTGCACAATGTGGTGCACAACAGACTGGATATTGCTCATGTAGTGGGCATAGTGGCCCGTTTTCAGAAGAGTCCAAGAGAATCCCACTTGGTAGCAGTAAAGAGGATTCTTAGATACCTAAAAGGAACAATTGATTATGGATTGTGGTATCCATATAATGGTGACTTTGATCTCAAAGTGTTTACCGATATAGATTGGGCAGGAAATGTGGACGACCGGAAGAGCACAACTGGTGGAGCATTCTTCCTTGGTGGAAGACTAGTCTCGTGGACAAGCAAAAAGTAGAGTTGTATTTCCTAGTCTACGGTTGAAGCAGAGTATGTGGCAACATTTATGAACTACACTCAAGCAATCTGGATGAAGCATGTATTGAATGGCTTCAAAGTGATTATATCTGAACCGGTGAGTATATTTTGTGATAATACAAGTGCAATAAATATTTCCAAAAATTCGGTATTGCATGCTAGGACCAAGCACATTGAGCTTAAGTATCATTTCTTGAGAGAAAGAGTTTAGAATAAATAAGTTGTGTTAGAACATGTTTCCAGTAAGGAGCATCTAGCAGACATATTCACTAAGCCCTTACTGAAGACTACATTCACCTATTTGAGAGGTGCATTAGGGGTTCTGGCCCCTTCATGAAGTAAATTAAAGATGTGTGCTCCACATCAGTCAGGTACTACAATGTCAGACCTTACAGGATTGATGTGTTCAAGGATGCTACTCCATAGGGGGAGCAGCATAGTGGAAATTGCTAGTATATGTATGATGTTTTGTTATAGTGGAGATTGGAAGCTTGTGCCTCCACTTTGGTATTGTTGTCAAAGGGGGAGAAGATATATTGATTGGAGAAGATTGATGGGAGAAGATATATGTTATAGTTGCACCGATATATGTTATTAATAATGGTGCAGATACTGCGAATGATACACTGAGTATTACCATCAATGCCAAAGGGAGAGATTGTTGGCATATGATCAAGCAAGGGAACCAGTATGAACCAGTATGTATGGAGATCGCCAATGGTTATGGACAACCGGAATGGAATGGACCGGTGTTGGGGTTCACTAAGTGTGACTACCGATTGGTAGTCTCAGTTCAGTTCTAGGGTTACTGGTTTGGCTTATGCAGGGCAACTGATGATGTTTTATGACCTGCTAGGTAAGGAATAAGGATAAGTATCGAGACACCACGTCAGTTGTGTGAAAGACTGAATGCATTAATTGCCTACCTCGGCAATGTGCATTTTTCTTAAGCAGTGTGTGAAGAGCACGTGATGGATTATTAATTTGCAGATGCGGTAAAGATCAGATGATGCAGAATGTCTCAAGATCTATTTTAGATCATTTCATTCCATGCAATGTGTTTGGATGGTCAGGATTGGACCACTTCTAAGCAGATGGTCAGGATTGGATCGCTTGTAAGAGTAAAACTAAAATATTTAGGGTTTATGCTACCAACCTAGTAGTTGTCTATAAGGCCGATGAGTTTTGTTATTGCAGAAGTTGGTAAAATGTGTACGTGTGTCCGCATGTTGGAGATTTGATACTTGCCAAATGAGAGAGAGATATCTGTAGAGTGTGATTGCAGAAGAGAGGAACTAAAAAGGATCTGCCCTAGCAAGTTGTGCTATCTTCAGATCAGTGTTTTACCTGTTGTCTTCTAATCATTTCAATAGATGGAAAATCCCTTAACATGTTAGTTTTAACAGGCTTTGATGTAATTCCTCTAACCAAGTGGCTCAAGTTTACTGAGTTATTTAAATCCTCTAGCGAGGTAACTCTTAACAGGGTTTCAACCTTTAACAGGGTATATAGCCATCCCTTAACCGAGTGATCCCTAACAGGATCAATTCCTAACAGAATCTTTATTGTAAAGTCTTTAACCAGACTAGGCTCCTAACAAAGCGGACTTCCAAAGAGTTCAAAAACAAGCTTGTGGGTATTCATCCCCACCATGGTTTTTCCCATTTGGGTTTCCACGTAAAAAAATCCGTGTGTTATGGGTTGTGAGTTTTTCATGTGATGATTGTGTGATTCTGATTAAGTCTGATATGCATGCAATGTCAAATTGGTTATGATATTATTGACACAACTCATGCATGATTATATCAGTGAAGTAATCTTCATGGTTTGAGAGCTATCAATTGTTGTATGAAGTATTTCTTTTTAACCGGTATAGCTATCTAGAGTATCTTTATTTAACTGGTATTGCTATAGTTAAGTTGAGTGGTCATGATAACCGGTTAGCTGTGTTTTGATTTATCAAAGTGTTGAAGTGGTAGTTTTTGTGTGTACTGATTCACCCCCCCTCTCAGTACCAGTTAGGACCTTAGTTGTTCATCATTATTCATCACAAAGCTCTTCACCAACTCCTGTAATTCATGTTGGAGGATGTATTTATTTCTTTTTTCAACCAACAATGATAAATTACAACTACTTTTAAATGACTTGACCCTTCACCTTCCACATACAACCAAAAATGCAAAATTGTATGACAACATTTGACAACATGACAACTTTTTACAATATTTTTTATATGACCCACAAATGACCTCCTAAGGTTCAAACTCAATACAAATAAGTCCAAAATAGTCTAAAAGACCTCGTTACATTATCAAAACACAATGCTAAAGTCTAATTTACAAAATTGCCTCATGGAGGCATAAAGTCCATTAGGTGCTCCTACACTATACTCATGACCAAATGAAATCTCCAAGTCCTCTTGGAGTGAATGATGTAGCAAGTCTCCATCTTTAAATTCTCCTCTTTGATTCCTTCTATAGTCTACCTTTTTACCTTGAATTTCATCTTGAACTTTGGTTTTCCCTTATTTATAATCTCAACAAGAGCTATGTGTACTCCTTACTTACTCTTTCTCCTTTTTGGTGTAGGTATGATCTCTTCACCTTTGGTCCTCACTTTTAACATATGTTTGTCTACCTTCAACCTTGCTGCCTTGTTAGGATCACAAACCTTTGCTATTTCTACACCTTCATGGTTTTTCATGCCTACTTCCTTCATGGGTATGTCTTCCTCTACCATCATCTTAGCTTGCTTGGCTTGTCCAACTCTAACCTTGTCATTCCATTCTTTCTCAATGGCTGCATATGTTGTCCATAAATCTTCTTCTTCATCATTGATTGTTGTCCATTCTTGGTTTCTTCTCTAAATAATCTTATTAATGGGCCATAATACCCATTTATTTATTTTCAAGTGCCAACTTTACTGTTGCATCTCAATTATTTTGTCCAATTCTAATATGTATTTTCTCATTTGCTCCATAGCTTGCCTTATTTCTCTTATCTCTTTCTCAAACTCTTTTTGCCTCATCATTTCCTCTTTCCACTTCCTCTTTTTTTTCTTCTCGTCTCTTCTTTTTGTTATCCTCTTGTGAACCCTCACCTTGCAACAACCTTTTCAAAAAATCCATTTATTCAAGCAAGTCCCTTTAACCTTGCTTCCACATTGTCTTTTCCTCACCTAGGTCTTTCTCTTCTCTACCTAGTCTTTTGGGAACAAGGATTTCTTTTCAACCTGCACAAACACAAAACACTCTCTTTCCCTAGACCTTCTGATTTGTGATACCAATTGATGCAAGAGGGATGATTCACATCAACACAATGGATTTATTTTTGTAACCCTTTAACCATATTAGTGTAGTAGGACAAAATATGCCACTTGCGAACAATATTTAATGAAAGTCAGTAGAGATATAACTAATCCAATATTTCTTTTGATATTTAAGAAAAAGTAAATACAAACATTTCCCCCAAGTTGTAGTCAAATCCAACAGTTAAAACAAAAGTTATGATAATTTTCCCAAAACTGTTATCATTAGGTAAGGTTTCAAGCAACCTACACCAAATTGCTTAGAAATTTTGAAAGACTTATTGAAATTGAAACAAAACACATTTACATTAAATTAGAATATTTTTTTAAACTTTTCCAATTGGTTTGAGGGATTTTTTGTACCAACAATTTCTATACGACAAATTTTATAGATTGTTATCTTCACCAAAAACTGTCAAACTGGAAAGCCTTCACCAAAATTGCCATCTTACATAAAACTCAATAAAGTTTAATGAACAAAAAGATTTGGAAATTAGAAAGAAATATCTTTCTTTCCATATATAATAGTCCTCAATATGAGACCATTAAATGGTCATAGAATATCATGTTTTAGAATACAAATTCTGAAAACTTGAAAAAAAACAAATGTAAGGATGCTACAAAAATAAATTCCTTCTTTATTTCATCCTTCTCCAACCTTCGAAAACGTTCACCAACTCTTTTAATTTGTGTTGGAGGCCATATTTATTCCTTTTTCAGCCAACAATGATCAATTACAACTGACTTTTAAATGAATTGACCCTTCACCTTCCACATACAACCAAAAATGCAAAAATGCATGACAACATTTCACAGCATGACAACTTTTTACAATATTTTCCATATAACCCACAAATGACCTCCTAAAATTCAAACTCCATACAAATAAGTCCAAAATGGTTTTAAAGACCTTTTTACATTATCAAACACAATGCTAAAGACAAATTTACTAAATTGCCTCATGGTGGCATAAAGTTCGTTAGGTGCTCCTCCACTATACTCGCGACCAAATGAAATCTCCAACTCCTCTTGAAGTGAATGAAGTAACAGACCTCCATCTTAAAATTATCCTCCTTGATAGATTATATGGTCTTCCCTTTTACCTTGGATTTCATCTTGAACTTTGGTTTGCCCTTGTTTATAATATAAACAAGAACTATGTGTACTCCTTCCTTACTCTTTCTCTTTTTGGGTGTAGGTATGATCTCTTCAACTTTGGTCCTCAGTTTTACCATTTGTTTCTCTTCCTTCAACCTTTCTACCTTTTTAGGATCAAAAACATCTACTATTTAAATATCTTCATGGCTTGTCATGGTTTCTTCCTTCATGCGTATGTCTTCCTCTACCATCATCTTAGCTTGCTTGGTTTGTCCAACTCTAACCTTTCTATTTCATTCATTCTCAATGGTTGCATTTGTTGTCCATTAATCTTCTTCTTCATCATTGATTGTTGTCCTTTCTTGTTTTATTTTTTGAAGAATCTTATTAATGGGTCAAATACCCTTTAATTTATTTTCAAGTGTCAACTTTGTTGTTGCATCTTAATTCTTTTGTCCAATTCTTTGATGTCTTTTCTCATTTGCTCCATAGCTTGCCTTATTTCTCTTATCTCTTCCTCAAGGTCTTTTTGCCTTATCATGTCCTCTTCCTCTTCCTCTCTTTTTATTATTGTCTCTTCTTTTTCTTATCATCTTGTGAACCCTCACCTTGCAATAACCTCATCAAAAAATCCATTTCTTTAAGAAAGTCCATTTAACCTTGCTTCTGCATTGTCTTTGCCTCACCTAGGTCTTTCTCTTCTCTACCTAGTCTTTTGGAAACTAGGTTCTCTTCTCAACCTGCATAAACACACTCACACAAACACAAAACACTATCTTTCCCAAACCTTCTGAGCTTTCATACCAATTTATGCAAGAGGGAGGACTCACATCAACACAATAAAAAACAATGGTAACCCTTTAACCATATCAATGTACTAGGACATAATCTGCCACTCGAAAAGAGTCCTTAGTAACTTTCCTTAGAGATAACTAATCAAATAACTTCGATGAGATTAAAGAAAATCATAAATACAAACTTTCCCTCAAAGTTGTAGTCAAATCCAACAGTTGAAACAAAAGTTATAATATTTTTCCCAAAACTGCTAACCCTTGGTAAGTTTCCAAGTTGTTGGCCATTTGGTGGAATTGATTATGTGTTGCATTGATGTTTTGTCATTGATGTCAACACTATCTGTTTGGATGCTTTACTAGCACCCTTCTAGTCCCAGTAGGTTGAGTGGTTTTATGGTTGATTTGGATCTTGCATGATCCAGTAGGATTCGGTATGATCCAGTGATGGCATTGGCTTGTTCATGATTCTTACACTCATATCTGGTCATTTGGTTTTGGTCTGGCAATTGGATGTTGTCCTGCTTGTTGAGAAGCTTGATTTCTGGTTCCAGCGAGGGTTTCACCGGTAGAGCTTTTGGTGGAGATCTTTTATGAATTGCTTAAGAAATGTTGGTGTGGCTTCTAATAGAGTTTCAGGATGTTGTTGGTGATCATGTTCGAGACCTAGCTTTTGGAGATCATTGATAAAGCGTGCAGACCTATACTTGGTCTCGATTTATCTAGGTTATGGACCGGCATTGATGTAACGTATCGATAGGACCTATTGATGTATCTCTGGGATGTCTTATGTGTTGGATATTATTTGTTTTTCCTAAGGCCGACATGGTTTGTAATTTTGTAATCAGTTTATTGTCTAGTGGTCGACCTGATTGTTTATGGTCGAGGGTTTGTATATATGGATATAAGATCTCACTATAGATCATTATGGTTAATGTAAGAGGTCATGGTCAAGGAATGTATTATGTCAATAATATAATATCATTCAAACAAAGGAGTTGGTCGATCATTGAAGATCGAATTGGGTATATGAGGATTTAATCCTCTTGTTTTGAGCTTAACTGAAACTATACTTTGGCATAGGAGATGTTGTTTCTTGTAGTTCAACACTTCTCCGGATTGTAGTCTGGATTTGTATGTAGTCAGTGAGACTCCTTTTGTGATGAGCAGTGTGCTCTAGGTTGTTCATCTTCCTGCAAGTGCAGGCCCCTTCATTTAAATTTGCATACTTATTGTAGAAGTATTATCTGACTGTGGGTAGGCTTCCCACCATGGTTTTTCCCTTTAGCAGGTTTTCCATGTACAAATCTCTGTGTTGTGTGAATGAATTTTATTCTGTGATTATTGTTTATGCTTACTTGGATTAACTGCTATTCTAATATTATTGTTTTGAGTTTCCATATTAATGTTTAAATTGCTAAAGCTTTCAATAATCTGTGACAACTAATTCACCCCCTCCCTCTTAGTTGTCTTCATGTTATCTGAACTGTCTAACAATTGGTATCAGAGATTTGGTCCTCTCCGTAGAAAGCTTAACCGCTTGAGGAATATCCTATGGCAACTAATAGTTCAAGTTCATCCAATTCTTCTGGAGCTATCTTTAGAAGGGATATTCTGAGGCTTGATGGAATAAATTACACAGTATGGAAGATTTAGATGGAGACTCATCTAAGATGTCTTGGCAAGGAGATTTGGGAGATCACACAGAATGGTGTCACACCCTATAATCTAGGATCTGGAAATCCTCCTCTGGCAAACCTGGAGAAGGAGCTTGAGAATGATTGCAGAGCAAGAGAAGCCCTCTTGTGTGCACTTTTTGATCAACAAATAATGGGATTAACTGACAAATCATCTAGAAAGGCTATATGCGATAAGTGGGAGACTCTTAATGAAGGTGACCCTATAGTGAAGATTTCTAAACTTGATGGTTACCGGGTGAGATATGAGAACTTGAAGATGGAAGAAGATGAAAGGATTACTGCATTCATACAAAGGGTAAATGAGATTGTTATGGGAATTCAATATTGTGGTGGAACTCTGAGTGAAGATGAAATAGTTTGTAAAGTCCCGAGAGCCCTACCACCGACTTACAAAATGAAGGCCACTGCTATTAATGAGTTGAGAAAAATGGCTAATACATCTGTCAACAAAGATACCTTGGTTGGGAAACTATCCTCTTTTGAGCTTGAGGAATTTGGACCCTTTGAAGCTATGAAAACTGAACCTTCTTTTCATGCATCTACATCTGCAACCGATAAGCAAGACTGGAAAGCTTTATATGCAAAAGAGTTATAAGATATGAAGAGAGAAGATGATGAGTTTGAGCAACTTGAAGCACTATTTGCTAGAAGGGTACCAAAAGGACCGATAGGAAGTAAGTATGAAGGAAAAGTACCTTTTAAATGTTTTGCATGCAATAAGATTGGTCATTTTGCATCTAGATGTCCTGAAAGGAATTCAAGATTTGAAGAAAGAGTTAAAATATCTTTTAATCCTAACCCTGGATATCAAAATAAGTATAGATTCAAGAAAAACAGAGACAAATCATGCTACATAGTGGATGATGAAGGCATTACTAATTCACATGATGAACCGATAGAAGACTCTGCTAGTGGATAGGGCAATGGTAAAGAATAGGTTTTCTTGGCTATCAAGGAAGATGATCCGACACTAGATATACCAGAAGAGAGGGCACTTGCTACTAAAATTGAGGACAAGAATGAATGGGTAATTTATAGTGGTTGTTCACATCATATGACTGGAGATAAAGGGAATTTTTTGTCTTTGCAAGAGTTTGATGGTGGACTAGTTAGATTTGGAGATGACAAGGTATGTATGATCAAAGAAAAAGGAACTATATCATTGGATTGTAAGAAAAATACTGACAATGTTTATTATGTTGAAGGTTTGAAGCATAATCTTTTGAGTGTAGGACAATCGGTAGATAAGGGATTTCAATTATAGTTCAAGTATGGAAAATGCAAAATCATTAACAGATCTGGCTTGGAGATTGCAACCAGTACACAGACAAAAGGTAATATCTTTCATTTGAACTCTGGTGAGAAAACATGTTTGATTACACATATTGATGAGAGTTGGTTATGGCATAAAAGGTTGTGTCACGTGAATTTTGATTGCATTGTGAAGATTAGTTCAACTAAGGCAATTAGGGATATACCTAGCATTATGAAGCCCTATAATCTGATATGTAAAGAATGTCAAATGGGTAAACAAGTCATAACCTCTTTTAGGAGTATACAAGATAAATCAAATGATGTTCTTGACCTTATTCATATTGATGATTATTCTAGAATGATGTGGGTTACTTTTTGGAGAGAAAAATCTGAAGCATTTGAAAAGTTTAAAATCTTTAAGGCTAAAGTGGAAATTGAGACAAGATTGAAGATTAAATGTTTGAGATCAGATCATGGTGGAGAATTCACTTCCGGTGAGTTTAATAACTTTTGTGATAAGTATGGTATAAGAAGGCAATATTCTTCTCCCCAGACACCTGAATAGAATGGAGTTGTGGAAAGGAAGAACAAAACTATCTTGGATGTTGCTAGAAAAATGATGATGGAAGCTAATCTACCTCATATGCAATGAGTACAATGGTTTACACATTCAACAGAGTACATATAAAAGGAGAAACCAGTAAGACACCTTATGAATTATGGTTAGGCAATACCCCTACAGTTAAGTATTTCAGAATTTTTGGTAGTAAATGTTATATCAGGAGAGAAGATACTATTGGTAAATTTGATCCTAGATGTGATGAAGGCATATTTCTTGGTTATTCTAATGAAAGCAAAGCATATAGATATTATAACAAGAGATTGCATAAAATTGTGGAGACTGCTAATGTCAAAGTACATGAGCTGAGAAAAAGTCAAATCAAAGTTTATGAGAAGGAATCGGCAATGGAAACAATTATATCCCAGCAGCACCTTTACTGGAACAAAGACTTGAACCAGTTACTCTGGCAACATCAAAGAATTCTATAGTAACTGAAGAACAGGGAAGAGGAACAGAGAGTTAGAAGACTCCTAGGTATGTGAGATTGAACCATTCTGAAGATCAAATCATTGGGGATAAGAACAATGGAGTGATGACAAGAAGAAGACTAGGAACTAATGAGGTATGTTTAATTTCACAAGTTGAACAGGTATCAATAATTAAGGCTTGTAAAGATGAACATTGGTTAAAAGCTATGGAAGAAGAATTAGATCAGGTTCAGAAAAATAACACATGGACTTTGGTTCCCCGGCCTAAAAATAAAAATGTCATTGGAACTAAATGGTTTTTTAGGAATAAATTGAATGAGGATGGTCAAATTATAAGGAATAAAGCTAGATTGGTTTGTAGAGGATATTCTCAGAAGGAAGGAATTGATTATGGAGAGACCTTTGCACCGGTAGCTAGGATTGAAGTTGTAAGATTATTTCTTGCCTATGCTACTTATAAAAACTACAAAGTTTATCAGATGGATGTTAGATATGCATTCTTGAATGGGGGTCTTGATGAGGAAGTTTATATTGATAAACTTGATGGTTTTTCACTATCAAATGATACTAATATGGTTTGCAGGTTAAGGAAAGCTTTATATAGACTGAAACAAGCACCTAGAGCTTCGTATGCAAGGTTGGACAAATTGATCGTATGATGAAAGAATAAGTATCCAGTAGATTACTCAGAGGGGGGGGTGAATCAGTAAATAAAAAAGCTGATACAAACTTCCCAAACTCAAACTCAATCACACAAAGTAAACTTATCAATGAAATACCACTTTTAAGATCAATACTCATAAGATTACCGGTTGACTATTATAGCAACTTAACAGTAAACAATATTCAACTTGTAAACATCCAAATGCTTCATTTCTCAATGCTTTCAGTTACCATACTTCATCAGTAATAGTTAAGTAGTTAATCAAATCAACAATAAGATCATAACCACAAAAACATTCTCCACATGATACAAGTATTTATACGTGGAAAACCCAAATAGGTAAAAGACACAGTGAGATGGGACTCACGAGAAAATATTTGAACTCTTCTAAAGTTCACCCTATTAGGAGACTAGCATATTAAAGCTTTTACAAAAAGTCTTGTTAAGAACTAATCCTGTTAGGAATCACTCGGTTAAGGGATTGACTACAAATTCCTTGTTAGAAGCAAGTACCCTGTAAGGAGTGACGATTTGAGAATCCAATCTAATGGACCACCTTGTTAGAGGATTTAATAAGTAACCAAGCTTGTTAGAGCTTACCCAGTTAGGGGATTTCAGTTTTGCTGTAATTATTAGAAAACAACAGGAGTTTCTTGATCTGTCTGAATAGCAATACATTTGCTTGATCAGATCCATTTAAGCTTATATCTACCTTTACTCAAACTACAGACTCATTCTCCAGTTAGGCAACCACACACTCAACTGATTTCTGCCAACTCTTGCCAACACCAAAATAAAACAACTTCATCGACCTTAAATACAAATCAACTAGGTCGGTAACATAACAAAGATCTAATCTTCTCATCATCGAGATTACAAACAAGTTGGTACAAGCATGACCGTTGGATTTCATAGAAATCTCATCACATCAATCAAGAAAACCTCACCCGCTCCTTGATTACTACTTCATCGAGCTTTGTAACTCATCACGTGCTTTGCATTAGATGCAATACAATTTGCTCCTTCCCTAGACAAATAAACGTGCCAAAACATTTTGAACTTGTCTTCATACAATGACCTTATGTGTCACCATCATTACAGCTCAAATCATAAACCAACATAACCAATTCAACAACCTTAATCGGTTAGGGTTTAGAAAAAATAATTGATAAGGTTTTACCGGTTACATAACATAGAAAGGGTTTAACCTTATACACTGGTTTACCGGTTCAGCTCACCAACTTACATACCAGTTTACAATAACCTTTACAATGTTCTTCATATCAAGTTCTTCTTACCGGTTACAAGACAATATCATTACCGATTCAATTGACATCAATGCCAACATAACATATCATTAATGCAATCTTCGTGCAAACGCCAACAATCTCCCCCTTTGGAATTGATGGCAATACAAATATCAACACCATTTCTTTGCTACTGTGAATGTGAATAGGAATCCTGGTTTACATTACCAAGTATTCACATACTCTTTGTCTTCAGTCTGTCACTGGTTTTCCTGTACACATAATCACATAATTCTTCTCTCCTTTGACAACAATGCCAAATTAAAAGTAAAACATGTAATGTCAAATTTTCACTGTGCATCAACAACATACTACAACTTGATGCTCCCCCTATGGAATACATCCACTTCTACATCAACCCTTGTAAAAAATTTATAATTAATTCAAGGATTGATGCAATCAACATCATATTCAGCTAACTTCATGAAGAGCCCCCAACTGACTTCTAAGATACTCAAAAGTAGTCGTAGGAAGAGGCTTGGTAAAAATATCTCCAAGCTACTCCTTGGTAGAAACATGCTCTAAGATAACATCTTTACTCTGAAATTTTTCCCTCAAGAAATGATACTTCAATTCAATGTGCTTGGTTTATGCGTGCAAAACAAGATTCTTAGAAATATTAATGGCACTTGTGTTATCACATAAGATCTTTATAGGTTCCGAAATCTTCATCTTAAAACCTTCCAAAATGTGCCTCATCCAAATAGAATGTGTGCAATTCATATAAGCTGCAACATACTCAACTTTAGCAGTAGATTGTGAAGTACAACTCTACTTTTTACTACTCCATGATACAAGCCTTCCTCCAAGAAAAAATGCTCCACTGGTTGTGCTTTTCTGGTTATCAACATTTCCCGCCCAATCAACATCTGTATATGCTTTCAAATCAAAGTTTCCTCCATATGGATACTATTATCCATAGTCAACAGTACCTTTCAAGTATCTAAAGATTCTCTTGGTTTCTATTAGGTCTTATGATTCTTCTGGAATCTACCAACTATGTCAACTACATGGGTAATGGTCGGTTTGCTGTGAACAACATAGTGTAACTTTCCAATCACTGACATGTATTCCTTCTCATCAACAGACTTAGATTCATCTTCCTTGGACAACTTACGAGTTGTAACCACTGGTGTCCCAACTTGTTTACAGTCACTCATGCCAAAATTATTCAAAATCTCTTTCACATACTTAGACTGTGTAATAAAAATACCATTGTTCATTTGTTGTATCTGCAAGCCTATGAAATTTTTTATTTCCCCTACTAAAGAAATTTCAAACTCATTTTTCATTTCATCTAGAAAACTGTTGCTCGTGACATTATTACCTCCAAAAATAATATCATCAACAAATAATTCACTGACCAATATTTTGTCTCCTTCAGACTTGAGATATATATTACTATCATCACTGGTTCTTAGAAAGCCTATCTTCATTAGATGTGTATGAATCCTTTCATACCATGCTCTAGGTGTCTGTTTTAATCCATACAAAGCCTTATGCAATTTACATACCACGTCTTTCTCATCAGTCAATGCATAACCATCTATCTTCTCTATGTATACCTCTTCTTCCAATATTTCATTCAAAAATGTAGACTTAATATCCATCTGATATACCTTGAACTTCTTATGGGCTGCAAATGCAAGTAAAGTTTTGACACCTTCCAGTCTTGCTACTGGTGCAAAAAATTTTCCATAATCTTCTCCTTCTTCTTGTGCATAACCCATGCACACTAATCTTGCCTTGTTGCAAATTACAACACCATCTTCATTCAATTTGTTCTTGTATACCCATTTAGTACCTATAAAAATTTTATTTACCAATCGGGGTACTAGGGTCCAAGTGTTGTTCTTCTCAATTTGATCCAATTCCTCCTCCATAGCTTTAACGGAATAATCATCGCCAAATGCCTCCTTAGCAGTTCTTGGTTCAATGGTGGAGATCATGCAAGAATTCTCTCTGATTCTTCTTCTGGTAAGTACTCCAACATCCTTATCTCCAATAATCTTCTTAGGATTGTGATTTAGTCTCACATATCTAAGAATAACATGATTATCATCTTCAGGTTCAACTACTTCTTTGTCATCATCTTCTTCTGAAGTTATCTGTACCAGTTGAACTATTGCATCAAAATTTGCTTTGTCGGTTTCAGATTTTATAGTTTTTGGTTCTAAAAATAAAATGCAAGGATCTTCATCCTTTTTCTTTGAATTGGTTCCTTTTGTGACTTCAATAAATTCATCCACTCGAACAATATCACTCTCAACAATTCTTTATGTCCGGTTGTTAAAACATTTGTAGGCCTTACTCTTGGTGGAATAACCAAGAAATATAACTTCATCACTCTTAGCCTCAAGTTTGCTAATGTAATCACCTCTCTTAATAAAAAATTTTCTTCCAAATATCTTAAAATAGCTAACATCAGGTGATCTTCCATACCAGTAATCATAAGGAGTCTTTTCCTTACCTCTCTTCACCAGAATCCAGTTCATTGTGTAGACAGTTGTGCTGACAGCTTCTCTCCAAAAGGTTTTTGCTACACCTCCTTGTATCAACATTGTCCTAGCAGATTCAACAACTGACCGGTTGTTTCTTTTTGCGATGCCATTTTGTTGTGGTGTCCTTGGTGTAGAAAGTTGTCGTTTGATACCATTCTCTTCACAATACCTAGTGAATTCCTCAAAAGTAAATTCACTGCCTTGATCTGTCCTCAAACATTTTATCTTCTTACCTCTCTCTTTCTCAGCTAAGACCCTAAATTACTTGAACTTGCCAAAAGCTTCAGACTTATCCTTCAAGAATGTGACCCACATCATCCTTGAGCAATCATCAGTGAGAATCATGAAATATCTATCACCTTGAATGCTTTTTGTTCTTATTGGTCCACAAAGATCTATATGAACCAAATCTAACAAGTGCTCTGCTGAAAAGGATTTTTTTTTGAAAGTTGAAGAAGTCGTCTTTCCTAACTAACATTATTTGCAAAGAGTATTAACCGGTTTGTCTAAATGAGGCAAACCTCTAGCTGTCTTGGACTTACTCACTTTAACAATGTTATCAAAGTTTATATGACAAAATCTCCTATGCTAAAGCCAGCTATCATCTATTTTTGCAATAAAACAGTTGCTAACTTTAGAATTGAGATGAAACAGGTTACCTTTAGTTTGTTTCCCAGTTGCAATCAATTCACCTTTGTTGTCAAAGATTTTGCACATACCATTTTTAAACTCCAATGGGTATCCTTTGTCATTGAGTTGTGCCACACTCAAAAGATTGTGATTTAGACCTTCAACCCAGTAGACATCATTTGCATTGTTCTTCCCTTTAAGAGAAATAACTCCTTTTCCTTTAACCATGCAAGGTGATTCATTGCCAAATCTAACTACACCGCCATCAAATTCATTCAAGGAAATAAATTTGCTTCGATCACCAGTCATATGATGTGAACAACCACTATCAATGATCCAATCATCAGAGTTATCCATCCTGGATACTAATGCCTTTTGGTTTGATATCTCTTCCTTAATAGCTACAAAAACTATATCTTCACTAACATCATCATCAACTTCTTCATCAGTGATACCACTACCAATAGCAATAAGACAATCTCTTTTGCCTTTACCCTTATACTTCTTGAATTTGTCTCTCTTTTGTCATTTTCATCATTAGGACAATTAGCCGCTATGTGACCAATCTTGTTGCATGCAAAACATTTTAAAGTTAGTTTACTAGTGCCTCTAGGCAACCGCTTTGCCAACAATGCTTCAAGCTCCACTAAACCATTTTCATCATCAGCATCTCTGCTGGATCTAGATTCATAACCATGACTAGTATCTCTACTTTTTCTCATAGATGGGTTAGAAACAGAAGCTCTTAATGCAGACTCAGATTTCTTTATACTACCATCATAATCATTTAATTCAAAAGCAGTAAGCTTGCCAATGATGGATTCAAGAGTTACCTTAGTTTTTTCAATGGACTTCATCTCCTAAATAGCTGCAAATCAAATAGCATAGACCGATAGCAGGGTTCTCGGTACCTTACTGATCACTATGGCATCTTCCACTTTCCCTCCTGCACTCTTAATTTCACCGGCTATCTCTTTTATCCTTTGACCATACTACTGGATATTCTCACCTTTAGACACCCTCATGTCATCAAACTTTCCTCTTAGACTCTCCTCTTTAGCAATCTTAACATGTTCATCACCACTATAAATCTCTTCAAGTTTTTTCCATACTTCATATGCAGTTTCAAGACCATGAACATATACATATTCAGCATCAGACAGGGAACTGATAATAGCTTCCAGTGCTTGATGATTTTCTTATTGTTCTTTCTTTTGATCATTAGTCAAAGTTCTGGTAGGTGCAACATACTGAGTTTCTACATGATCCCAATACTGACTTCCCAGACTCTTGATGTAAATCTTCATTCTGTCGCTCCATATCCTAAAGTTATCTTTGTTGAACTTTGGAACTTCCTTCTTCATCATGATCTAGTATATCTTTTCCTCAAGTTGTTAGCCTTAGACCTTAGAGGACCTAAGATGCTCTGATACCAATTGATGGTATGATGAAAGAATAAGTATCTAGTAGATTACTGAGAGGGGGGGAGGTGAATCAGTAAATAGGAAAAGTGATACAAACTTCCCAAACTCAAACTCAATCACACAAAGTAAACTTATCAATGAAATACCACTTTCAAGATCAATACTCATAAGATTATCGGTTGACTGTTATAGCAACTTAACAATAAACAACATTCATCTTGTAAACCTCCAAATGCTTTATTTCTCAATGCTTCTAGTTATCATACTCCATCAGTAATAGTTAACTAGTTGATCAAATCAACAATAAGATCATAACCATAAAAAACATTCTCCACATGATACAAGTATTTATACGTGGAAAACACAAATAGGTAAAAACCACGGTGAGATGGGACTCACAAGAAAATATTTGAACTCTTCTGAAGTTTGCCCTATTAGGAGCCTAGCATGTTAAAGCTTTTACAAAAAGTCATGTTAAGAATTGATCCTGTTAGGAATCACCCGGTTAAGGGATTGAATACAAATGCCTTGTTAGAAGCAAGTACCCTGTAAGTTGTAACCTCAGTAGAGGATTTGAGAATCCGATCTAATGGACCATCTTGTTAGAGGATTTAATAAGTAACCAAGCTTGTTAGAGCTTACTTGGTTAGGGGATTTCAATTTTGTTGTAATTGTTAGAAAACAACAGGAGTTTCTTGATTTGTCTGAATAGCACTACATTTGCTTGATCAGATCCATTTAAGCTTCTACCTGACTTTACTCAAACTACAGACTCATTCTTCGGTTAGGTAACCACACACTAAACTGATTTCTGCCAACTCTTGCCAACACCAAAATAAAACAACCTCATCGACCCTAAATACAAATCAACTAGGTCAATAACATAACAAAGATCTAATCTTCTCATCATCGAGATTACAAACAAGTCTGTACAAGCATGACCATTGGATTTTATTGCAATCTCATTACATCAATCAAGAAAACCTCAATCTCTCCTTGATTACTGCTTCATCAAGCTCTGTAACTCATCATGCACTTTGCATTAGATGCAATACACTTTTCTCCTTCCCTAGACAAATAAACATGCCAAAATATTTTGTTTTGAACTTGTCTTCATACAATGACCTTACGTGTCACCATCATTACCACTCAAATCATAAACCAACATAACCAATTCAACAACCTTAATCAGTTAGGGTTTAGCAAAAACAATTGATAAGGTTTTACCGGTTACATAACATAGAAAGGATTTAACCTTATACACCGGTTTACCGGTTCAACTCACAAACTTACATACCGATATAAAGTAACCTTTACAAAGTTCTTCCTATCAAGTTCTTCTTACCGGTTACAAGACAATATCAATATCAATAACAATATCAATACTGGTTCAATTGACATCAATGACAACATAACATATCATTAATGCAATCTTCATGCAAATGCCAACACAAATATCTTTTGAAACTTGGTTTTACTAAGGGAAGTGCTGACAGTAATTTATATTATAAAATCACTAATGATGATATACTGATTGTTGAAGTATTTGTTCATGACATTATTTTTGGAGGTGAAGATAAACTATGCTTAGAATTTTCTACGAATATGGAGAAATAATTTGATATGTCTATGATTGGTGAGATGAAATTTTTCTTAGGTTTGCATATTACTCAGAATGACAAAGGCATTTTTATTTGTCAAACTAAATATGCTAAGGAATTGTTGACGAAATTTGGTATGGGAGATTCTAAACCGGTAAGTACACCTATGGTTACAAGTGAGAAATTGACAAGAAAAGATGTTTCTGCATTGGTAAATCCTACAAGATACAATTCTATGATTGGAGGTCGGTTTTATTTGACTCAAACTAGACCTGACATTATGAATGTTGTTTGTATTGTTTCAATATTTCAGAGTGATCCTAGAGAAAATCATGAGATGGCAATGAAAAGTATTTTTAGATACTTGCAAGGTACATCAAAATATGGCTTATGGTACCCTAAGGATGATAACTTCACTTTATGTGCATATACAGATGCTAATTGGGCTGGAGATGTTGATGATCGAAAAAGTACCTTCGGTGGATCTTTCTTTCTTGGAAAGAAGTTGGTTTCACGAATCAGCAAGAAACAGTCATGTACTTCTCTATCTACTATTGAAGCTGAGTATGTTGTTGGTGCTACTAAGTGTACACAAGTTTTATGGATGAAGCAAATGTTGAAAGATATAAAGGTGGATTGCAATGCACCGGTAGTTATTCATTGTGATAACTCTGTTGCTATTGATATATCAAAGAATCCGGTATTTCATTCTAAGACAAAGCACATATCTATCAAGTATAACTTTTTGAAGGAGAAGGTGTAAGCAAATGAAGTTAAACCGGTTTATGTGAACACTAAAGAATAGATTGCAGATATTTTTACTAACCCTTTATCCAAGGAATAATTTGAGTACCTGAGAGACAGATTGGGGGTTTCTGCCCCTCTGGTAGAGACTTGATTTATGCAGTTTGGCATCAGTTTGACATGCATTATTAGATATACTATTCATTTCGGCACTGATGTGGGATGCTACTGGTCAGGGGGAGTAGTCAGCTTTTGAGATTCTGAGGTTTATACGTATGCTTTGATATTTTTGTCAGATTTCTATCATTGTTGTCAAAGGGGGAGAGATGGTGATGTGAAAAAGTTAAAGAAAGAGCTTTACAGAGATATTATTCAAAGGGGGAGACTTGTTTGGAATTTCTTGATACTTAAATATTTTTCACATCTAGTGTTTCCATCAATGCAAAAGGGGGAGATTGTTGGTTGTCTTCCACATGGGGAGACTTGTTTGGCATTTCTTGGTACTTAGATGTTTTTCATATCTAGTGTTGCCATCAATGCCAAAGGGGGAGATTGTTGGCCATTTCGTGGAATTGATTATGTGTTGCAATGATGCTTTGTCATTGATGTCAACACTATCCGTTTGGATTCTTTACTGACACCCTTCTGGTCTTAATAGGTCGAGTGGTTTTCTGGTTGACTTGGATTTGGCATGATCCAATAGACTCTGGTATAATCTGGTGATGGAATTGGCTTGTTCATAATGCTTACACTCATATTTGGTCATTTGTCTTTGGTCTGGCAATTGGATGTTGTCCTGCTTGCTAAGAAGCTTGGTTTTTTGTTCCAGCGAGGGTTTCACCGGTCGATCTTTTGGTGGAGATATTTAATGAATTGCTTTAAGAAATGTTGGTGCAACTTCTAATAGAGTTTCAGCCTGTTGTTGGTGATCATGTTTGAGACTTGGTGTTTATAGATCATTGTTGAAGCCTGTGGACCTATACTTGGTCCCGGTTTATTTAGGTTATGGACCGACATTGATGTAACGTGTGGATAGGACCTATTGATATATTTCCGGGATGTCTTATGTGTTGGATATTATTGGTTTGGCCTAAGGCCAACATGGTTTTCAATTATGTAATTGGTTTATTTTCTGGTGGCCGACCTAATTGTTTATGGTCGAGGGTTTGTATATATGGATGTAAGATCTCACTATAGATCATTATGGTTAATGTAAGAGGTTGTGGTCAAGGAATGTAATGTGCGAATAATGTAATATCATTCAAGCAAAGGAGTTGGTCCATTATTGAAGATTGAATTGGGTTTATGAGGATTTAGTCCTCTGGTATTGAGCTTAACGGGAACAGTACTCTAGCATAGGAGATGTTATTTCTTGCAATTCAACACTTCTCCTAATTGTAGTCTAGATTTGTATGTAGTCAATGAGACTCCTTTTGTGATGAGCAGTGTGCTCTAGGTTGTTGGCCTTCCTGCAAGTGCAGGCCCCTTCATTATAATTCACATAATTACTATAGAAGTATTATCTAACTGTGGGTAGGCTTCCCACCGTGTTTTTTCCCTTTACCAGGTTTTCCACGTACAAATCTTGGTGTTGTGTGAATGGCTTTTATTCTGTGATTATTGTTTATGCTTACTTGGATTAAATGCTATTCCGATATTATTTTTTTGGGTTTCGGTATTAATGTTTAAATTTCTAAAGCTTCTGGTAATCTGTGACAACTGATTCACACCCCCCCCCTCTCAGTTGTCTTCTAATTATCTGAACTGTCTAACAATAAGCAATATGCACCAAAATGCTTATAGCTTTTGAAAGACAATGAAATTCAACCAAAACACCTTTAGATAAAACTAGATTAATTTTTAAAACTTTTCCAATTGGTTTTAAGGATTTTATTGTACCAACAATTTTTATACCACAAATTTTGTAGATTGTTATGTTCACGAAAAACTGTCAAACTGGATAGCCTTCACCAAAATCGCCATCTTACATAAAACTTAATAATATTTAATGAGATAAAAATATTTGGAAATTATAAACAAATATATTTCCATCCATATATTAAAGTCCTCAATATGAGACCACTAAAGGACCATAAAATAGCATGTTTCGGACTGCAAATTTTGAAAACTCAAAAAAAACAATGTAAGGATGCTACAAAAATAAATTATTTCTTTATTTCATCTTTCTCCAACCTTCACCAACTCTTGGAATTCACGTTGGAGGCCATAATTATGCCTTTTTCAACCAACAATGATCAATTACAACTGACTTTTAAATGACTTGACCCTTCATCTTCCACATACAACCAAAAATGCAAAATTGCATGACAACATTTGACAACATGACAACTTTTTACAATATTTTCCATATAACCCACAAATGACCTCTTAAGTTTCAAACTCAATACAAATAAGTCCAAAATAGTCTAAAAGACCTTGTTAAATTATCAAAACACAATGCTAAAGTGAAATTTACAAAATTGCCTCATGGAGGCATAAATTCCATCAGATGCTCCTGCACTATACTTGTGACCAAATAAAATCTACAAGTCCTTTTGGAGTGAATGAAGCAATAGGTATCCATCTTCAAATTATCCTCCTTGATTCCTTCTATGGTCTGCCTTTTTACCTTTGATTTCATCTTGAACTTTGGTTTGCCCTTGTTTACAATCTCAACAAGAACTATGTGTACTCCTTCCTTACTCTTTCTCCTTTTTGGTGTAGGTATGAGCTCTTCACCTTTGGTCCTCACTTTTCACAATTGTTTCTCTAGCTTCAACCTTGCTGCCTTGTTAGGATCACAAACCTCTGCTATTTTAACACCTTCATGGTTTTTCATGACCGCTTCCTTCATGGGTTTGTCTTCCTCTACATCATCGTATCTTGCTTGGCTTGTCCAACTCTAACCTTGCTATCCCATTCTTTCTCAATGGCTGCATATGTTGTCCATAAATCTTCTTCTTCATCATTTATTGATTCCTATAAAAGCATAATGATAAAACCCTAGATGAAAACCCTAAAGGAAAATTAAATTAGTTAATTCCAATTGTCACAGTCATAATGAATGAGACAACTTAAGCTATTATTAGCCTAAATTAATATTTAGGAAAAAGAACATAATTTTAGCTTAAAATTGAATAAAGTGGTTAGAGGTGTTGGGAAAATGATGTCTCAACCTTGCGTTTACATGAGGTTACTATTTATAGTCCTTGCTTGTTTTCTTCTTTGAACAATCTTATTAATGGGCCAAATACCCATTTATTTATTTTCAAGTGCCAACTTTGTTGCTGCATCTCAATTGTTTTGTTCAATTCTTCTATGTATTTTCTCATTTGCTCCATAGCTTGCCTTATTTCTCTTATCTCTTCCTCAAACTCTTTTTGCCTCATCGTTTCCTCTTTTCACCTCATCGTTTCCTCTTTTCACTTTCGCTTTTTTTTCAGGTCTCTTCTTTTTCTTATCCTCTTGTGAACCCTCACCTTGCAAGAACCTTTTCAAAAAATCCATTTCTTCAAGAAAGTCTCTTTAACCTTGCTTCCACATTGCCTTTGCCTCACTTGGGTCTTTCTCTTCTCTACCTAGTCTTTTGGGAACTAGGTTCTATTCTCAACCTGCACAAACACAAACATGCAACCACAAAACACTCTCTTTTCCTATACCTTCTAATTTATGATACCAATTGATGCAAGCAGGATGATTCACATCAACACAATGGATTTATTTTGTAACCCATTAACCATATCAGTGTACTAGGACAAAATCTGCCATTTATGAACAGTCTTTAATAACTTTTAGTGGAGATATAATTAAGCCAATATTTTTAGCAAGATTAAAGAAAAAGTAAATACAAACATTTCCCCCAAGGTGTAGTCAAATCCAACAGTTAAAACAAAAGTTATGATACTTTTCCCAAAACTGCTAACATTAGGTAAGGTTCCAAGCAACCTACACCAAATTGCTTATAACTTTTGAAAGACATTGAAATTGAACCAAAACACCTTTAAATTAAACTAGAATATTTTTTTAAACTTTTCAATTGGTTTGAGGGATTTTATTGTACTAACAATTTCCATACCACAAATTTTTTAGACTATTATCTTCACCAAAAATTGTCAAACTGGAAACCCTTCACCAAAATCGCCATTTTACACAAAACTCGATAAAATTTAATGAGCAAAAGGATTTGGAAATTATAAAAAAATATATTTCCATCCATATATTATAGTCCTCAATATGAGAGCATTAAAGGATCGTAAAATAGCATATTTCAGACTACCAATTCTAAAAACTTAAAGAAAACAATGTAAGGATGCTACAAAAATAAATTCCCTCTTTATTTCATCTTTCTCCAACCTTCAAAAACCTTCACCAACTCTTTCAATTCATGTTGCAGGCCATATTTGTGCCTTTTTCAACTAATAATGATCAATTACAACTGACTTTTAAATGACTTGACCCTTCACCTTCCACATACAACCCAAAATGCAAAAATGCATGACAACATTTGACAACATGACAACTTTTTACAATATTTTCCATATAACCCACAAATGATCTCCTAAGATTCAAACTCCATGCAAATAAGTCCAAAATTCTTTAAAATAACTTGTTAAATTATCAAACACAATGCTAAAGCCAAATTTACTAAATTGCCTCATGGAGGCATAAAGTCCATCAGGTGCTCCTGCACTATACTCCCGACCAAATGAAATCTCCAAGTTCTCTTGAAGTGAATGAAGTAACAAGTCTCCATCTTAAAATTATCCTCCTTGATACATTATATGGTCTTCCCTTTTACCTTTTATTTCATCTTGAAATTTGGTTTGCCCTTGTTTACAATCTCAATAAGAACTATGTGTACTCCTTCCTTACTCTTTTCTCTTTTTGGGTGTAGTTATGATCTCTTTAACTTTGGTCGTCACTTTTCCCATTTGTTTCTCTTTCTTCAACCTTGTTGCCCTGTTAGGATCATAAACGTCTACTATTTCAACATCTTCATCATTTTTCATGGTTGCTTCCTTCATGGGTATGTCTTCTTCTACCATCATCTTAGCTTGCTTGGCTTTTCAACCTCTAACCTTGCTATTCCATTCATTCTCAATGGTTGCATTTTTTGTCCATAAATCTCCTTCTTCATCATTGATTGTTGTCTTTGCTTGTTGTATTCTTTGAACAATCTTATTAATGGGTTGAATACCCTTTTATTTATTTTCAAGAGTAAACTTTGTTGTTGCATCTCAATTCTTTTGTCCAATTCTTCTATGTCTTTTCTCATTTGCTCCATAGCTTGCCTTATTTCTCTTAACTCTTCCTCAAACACTTTTTGCTGCATCATTTCCTCTTCCTCTTCCTCTATTTTTCTTCTTGTCTCTTATTTTCCTTATCCTCTTGTGAACCCTCACCTTGCAATAACCTCATCAAAAAATCAATTTCTTCAAGAAAGTCCATTTAACCTTGCTTCCACGTTGTCTTTGCCTCACCTAGATCTTTCTCTTCTCTACCTAGTCTTTTGGCAACTAGGTTCTCTTCTCAACCTGCATAAACACAAACACACAAACACAAAATGCTCTTTTTGCCCAGACCTTCTGAGCTTTCATGCCAATTGATGCAAGAGGGAGGATTCACATCAACACAATAGATTTATTTTTGTAACCCTTTAACCATATCAATGTACCACAATAGAATCTACCACTTGAGAAGAGTCCTTAATAACTTTCCCTAGATACAATTAATCTAGTCGATTTAGCGAGATTTAAGAAAAGTGTAAATACAAACATTTACTCTAATTTGTAGTCAAATGCAACAGTTAAAACAAAAGTTATGATATTTTTTCTGAGAACTGCTAACCCTTGGTAAGGTTCCAAGCAACCTGCACCAAATTGCTTATAAATTTTGAAATACTTAATGAAATTGAACCAAAAAACCTTTAGATAAAACTAGAATAATTTTTAAAACTTTTCCAATTGGTTTGAGGGATTTTATTGTACCAACAATTTTTATACCACAATTTTTGTAGATTGTTATCTTCACCAAAAACTGTCAAACTGGATATCCTTCACCAAAATCGTCATCTTACACAAAAATCAATAATATTTAATGAGACAAAAAGATTTGGAAATTATAAACAAATATATTTACATCCATGTATTATATTCCTCAATATGAGACCATTAAAGGACCATAAAATAGCATGTTTCGGACTGCAAATTCTGAAAACTTAAAAAAAACAATGTAAGGATGCTACAAAAATAAATTCTCTTTATTTCATCATTCTGCAACCTTGAAAAACCTTGACCAACTCTTGGAATTCATGTCGGAGGCAAAATTTATGCCTTTTTCAACCAAGAATTATCAATTACAACTGACTTTTAAATGACTTTACCCTTCACCTTCCACATACAACCAAAAATGCAAAATTGCATGACAACATTTGACAACATGACAACTTTTTACAATATTTTCGATATGACCCACAAATGACCTCCTAAGATTCAAAATCAATACAAATAAGTCCAAAATATTCTAAAAGACCTCGTTACATCATCAAAACACAATGCTAAAGTCAAATTTACAAAATTGCCTCATGGAGGCATAAAGTCCATCAGGTGCTTATGCACTATACTCCTGACCAAATGAAATCTTCAAGTCCTGTTGGAGTGAATGAAGTAATAGGTCTCCATCTTCAAATTCTCCTCTTTGATTCCTTCTATGGTTTGCCTTTTTACCTTATATTTCATCTTGAACTTTGGTTTGCCCTTGTTTACAATCTCAACAAGAACTATGTGTACTCCTTACTTACTCTTTCTCCTTTTTGGTGTAGGTATGATCTCTTTACCTTTGGTCCTCTCTTTTCACATCCGTTTCTCTACCTTCAACCTTGCTACCTTGTTAGGATCACAAACCTCTACTATTTCAACACCTTCATGGTTTTTCATGGCTTCTTCCTTCATGGGTATGTCTTCCTCTACCATCATCTTAGCTTTGATTGGCTTGTCCAACTCTAATCTTGTTATTCCATTCTTTCTCAATGGTTGCATATGTTGTCCATAAATCTTCTTCTTCATCATTGATTGTTGTCCTTTATTGTTTTCTTCTTTGAACAATATTATTAATGGGCCATAATACCCATTTCTTTATTTTCATGTGCCAACTTTGTTGCTGCATCTCAATTATATTGTCCAGTTCTTCTATGTCTTTTCTCATTTGCTCCATAGCTTGCCTTATTTCTCTTATCTCTTTCTCAAACTCTTTTTGCCTCATCATTTACTCTTTCCACTTCCTCTTTTTTTTCTTCTTGTCTCTTCTTTTTCTTATCCTCTTGTGAACCCTCACCTTGCAAGAACCTTTTCAAAAAATCAATTTCTTCAAACAAGTCCCTTTAACCTTGCTTCCACATTGTCTTTGCCTCACCTAGCTCTTTCTCTTCTCTACCTAGTCTTTTGGCAACAAGGTTATCTTCTCAACCTGCACAAACACAAACACACAAACACTATCTTTTCCTAGACCTTCTGATTTCTAATACTAATTTATGCAAGAGGGATGATTCACATCAACACAATGGATTTATTTTTGTAACCCTTTAACCATATCAATCTACTAGGACAAAATTTGTCACTTGCAAATAGTCTTTAATAACTTTCAGTAGAGATATAACTAAGACAATATTTTTGGTGAGATTTAATAAAAATTAAATACAAACATTTCCACCAAGTTGTAATCAAATCCAATAGTTAAAACAAAATTTATGATAGTTTTCCCAAAACAGCTAACATTAGGTAAGGTTTCAAGCAACCTACACCAAATTGCTTATAAATTTTGGAAGACTTATTGAAATTGAAACAAAACACCTTTAGATTAAACTAGAAAAAAATTTAAAATTTTCCAATTGGTTTGAGGGATTTTTTGTACCAACAATTTCCATATGACAAATTTTGTAGACTGTTATCTTCATCAAAAACTGTCAAACTGGAAAGCCTTCACCAAAATCGACATCTTACACAAAACTCAATAAAATTTAATGAACAAAAAGATTTGGAAATTAGAAACAAATATATTTCCATCCATATATTATAGTCCTCAATATGAGACCATTAAATGGTCATAAAATAGCATGTTTCAGACTACAAATTCTGAAAACTTAAAAGGATGCTACAAAAATAAATTCCTTCTTTATTTCATCCTTCTCCACAATTAAAAAACCTTCACCAACTCTTTTAATTTGTATTGGAGGCCATATTTATGCCTTTTTCAACCAACAATGATCAATTACAACTGACTATTAAATGAATTGTCCCTTCAGCTTCCACATACAACAAAAAATGCAAAAATGCATGACAACGTGACAACTTTTTACAATATTTTCCATATAACCCACAAATGACCTCCTAAGATTCAAACTCCATACAAATAAGTCCAAAATGGTTTTAAATACCTTGTTACATTATCTAACACAATGCTAAAGCAAAATTTACTAAATTACCTCATGGAGGCATAAAGTCCGTCAGGTGCTCCTGCACTATAATCGCGACCAAATGAAATCTCCAAGTCCTCTTGAAGTGAATGAAGTAACAGGTCTCCATTTTAAAATCCTCCTCCTTGATACATTATATTGTCTGCCCTTTTACCTTGGATTTCATCTTGAACTTTGGTTTTCCCTTGTTTACAATCTCAACAAGAACTATGTGTACTCCTTCCTTACTCTTTCTCTTTTTGGGTGTAGTTATGATCTCTTCAACTTTGGTCCTCACTTTTCCCATATGTTTCTCTTCCTTCAACCTTTCTACCTTGTTAGGATCACAAACATCTACTATTTCAACATCTTCATGGTTTTTCATGGTTGCTTCCTTCATGGGTATGTCTTCCTTTACCATCATCTTAGCTTGCTATTCCATTCTTTCTCAATGGTTGCATATGTTGTCCATAAATCTTCTTCATCATTGATTGTTATCCTTTCTTGTTTTCTTCTTTGAACAATCTTATTAATGGGCCAAATACCCTTTTATTTATTTTCAAGTGCCAACTTACTCATTTTCTCCATAGCTTGCCTTATTTCTCTTATCTCTTCCTCAAACTCTTTTTCCCTCATCATTTCCTCTTTCCTCTTCCTCTCTTTTTCTTCTTGTCTCTTCTTTTTTTATCCTTATGAACCCTCACCTTGCAATAACCTCCTCAGAAAATCCATTTCTTCAAGCAATTCCCTTTAGCCTTGATTCCACATTGTCTTTGCCTCACCTAGGTCTTTCTCTTCTCTACCTAGTCTTTTGGCAACCAAGTTCTCTTCTCAACCTGCACAAACACAAACACAAAAACACAAAACACTCTCTTTTCCGAAACCTTCCGAGCTCTAATATCAATTGATTCAAGAGGGAGGATTCACATAAACACAATATATTTATTTTTGTAACTCTTTAACCATATCAACGTACTACGACAAATTTCGTCACTTGAGAACAATCCTTAATAACTTTCATTAGAGATATAATTAAGCCAATCACTTTAGTGATATTTAATAAACTATAAATACAAACATTTCCTCCAAGTTGTAGTCAAATCCAATAGTTAATACAAAAGTTATGATACTTTTCCCAAAACTACTAACCCTAGGATAGGTTCCAAGCAACTTGCACCAAATTACTTATAACTTTTGAAAGACAAAGAAATTGAACCAAAACACCTTTATATTAAACTATAATAATTTTTTAAACTTTTTCAATTGGTTTGAGGGATTTTATTGTACCACCAATTTCCATACCACAAATTTTGTAGCTGTTATCTTCACCAAAAACTGTCAAACTAGAAAGCCTTCACCAAAATCGCCATATCTTACACAAAACTCAATAAAATTTAATGAGACAAAAATATTTGGAAATTATAAACAAATATATTTCATTCCATATATTATATTCCTCAATATGATACCATTAAAGGGTCATAAAATAACAGGTTTTAGACTGCAAATTTTGAAAACTTAAAAAAAAAACAATGTAGGGATGCTACAAAAATAAATTATTTCTTTATTCCATCCTTCTCCAACCTTCAAAAACCTTCTCCAACTCTTGAAATTCATATTGGAGGCCATATTTATGCCTTTTTCAACCAACAATGATCAATTACAACTGAATTTTAAATGACTTGACCCTTCACCTTCCACATACTACCAAAAATGCAAAATCGCATGACAACATTGGACAACATGACAACTTTTACAATATTTTTCATATAACCCACAAATGACCTCCGAAGATTCAAAATCAATACAAATAAGTCCAAAATGGTCTAAAAGACCTTGTTACATTATCAAAACATAATGCTAAGGCCAAATTTACAAAATTGCCTCATGGAGGTGTAAAGTCCATTAGGTGCTCATGCACTATTCTCACATACATTTTGATGTTTTAACTTTCAAAGTAATTCTTCAGCCCATAGTCATTAGATCCCATCTCTTCTTCCTACACATATTGATAGCCCTATTTATATACATTTTATTCATCTACCTTTTAAAATACATTAATATATATGTTGTTTATATCTTTAACTATATCCCTAACTCCAAATTAGAATTTAGATCATAATTAGGTTAAATAAAAATAAAATTCAATTGCTTGCTTACTTTTTGGATTTCATTATGTATAGTTTTGTTTGCATCAATAGTGTGATCCGAAATGTTGATGCAAACAAAAGCATACATAGTGGAATCTAGATACTAAACAATAATCATAATCGATTGTAGAAATCTAATCTCTTAAAAATAACATATTACTATTACAAAATTAATTAATCTGCTAAAAGACCCAAAAAAATTTAAGTATATTAATTAATATACTTAATATAAAATATAACAATTTAAAAATTATTTAACATTCAAATTTAAAATAAAAATATTATTTAATAAAATTATATATATTTTAATAAACATGAAATTAAAAACACATTTTTTTAAATTTATTTAAAAATATAAATATAAATTTTTTATTTTATAATAATGTACTACAATTTTAAAATTAATTAATTCACTAAAAAAATATTAAATGAATATAATTTATTTTTTAATTAATCTATAATAAGTTAAAATTTATTTAGTATTATATATATATTGAAAACAATATATTACAATTTATAAAAATAAAACTTTACCTTTTAAACATATGAGTCTAAAATTTGAGTCCATGGAAGGAGAATTGAAGTGCTCAACACATCCAAGTATATGGACATGATATCTGCACTGTACACCGTACAAAATGTAAAACTGACAGACAATGTTATTGATGGGATACCCAAGATATGCGTATGGGCCAATCAAAATGTGAAGTGACAGATCACATCTGGATATAACAGTTACAAATATCGTAACAACAATACGAGACCAATGGATGGTTACTAGTGAAAGGGATACAGCTAGTGGATACATGCAAAACGATGAAGGTGAAACAGCAGCAAAGAGTGTCAGCCAAATGGCTACAACTTCTTACTATTATTCCCCAAAATCAAAGTTACATAAGCATGTGATCAAAGATACATAAGCACATGCCAGTCTGATTTTTTATATCTCTAATGGAAGAGATGGAACATATCATACAAAGAAGTTGTTGTAATGGTTCTCTATCAAAACCTGCACCTGGATAGAAATTATTTACATAATTTGACATTCCTAAAAATCCTTGCAACTTCTGAGTATTAAGAGGAGGTTGAAATTCAAGGATCTTATTTTTAATATGAGGTTGAACCTCAAGTTTTCCAGCATTAAGAATCATTCCTAAAAATTTACAAGAGTTTGAGCACCATTAAATTTTAGAGAGGGACAAGACAATCCCTTAATTTAAAGCTAGTCTATAGAAGATTTCTAGATGAGACTTATGCTCATCAAAGTCTTTACTAAAAATAAGAATATCATCTATATATACACATAGGAAATCTTCACAACCACAAATAAATTTATCCATCCTTTCCCGGAAATAAAAAAGGAGCATTCATTAAACCAAAAGGCATCACTGTCCATTCATAATGTCCAAAAGAGCAGTTGAATGCAGTCTTGTATTGGTCTTCTTTCTTCACTCTAATCTAGTAGAAACCTAATTTGCAATCAAATTGAGAAAACATTTGCATTAGCAACCTTTTCTAATAAATAGCTCTTCTCTGGAATTGGATAAGGGAAGGGAATTGTGATTGCATTTAATGGCCTATAATTTATAACCATTATTTTATTTTTCCTTATTTTTTCAGATTAATTGCAAACCATAAATGCATAACAATTAAAATCAGATTGAGAATGCACAATATACTTCCCTCTTTTGAGTTCTTTAATTGCTTCTTACATATCTGGATAATCATGAGCTAGAATTGCTATCTTTTTCCCACTTTTAATCTTAGAATCAAGTTTTAGTTTGATCTCCATCTTTGGCATCTCCTTGTCCCATAACTTCTGAGGATCTTTTGAGCAGACATCTTTAATAATAGCAACTTTTAATTCTGGTAGAGGTTCAACTATCTAGATCCTTCTTATGGCTGGATATTTTTCAAATGCATACACGTCTTGGAGTACTTTTTTTTTTGCCATTCAAAGTGAATATGATACTCTTCTTGGTGCAGTCATAAGGTGTATATATGTCAATGAAATTTCCTCCTAATATAGCACATCTACAGGTATTTGTTTCATGGCAAAGAAGTCACATTTGAATTTCTTCCCTTCCAACTCCACTACTTGTTGATGATTGCACTTGTCATAGCTAAATTCATTCCCTTGAACATCACAAGTAGTACATGTTGTAGTATGAGTTAGTTGTTCCCAATTGGTAAGAACTTGTTCTTTACAAAAGGATAGAGATATGTCAGTATCAATCTGAGCATCATACTGTTTTCCATTTATTGTGTCATTTTTTGAGTTAGTTGTTCCCAATTTTTGAGAACTTGTTCTTTACAAAAGGATAGAGATGCTTCAGTATCAATCTAAGCATCATACTATTTGCCATTTATTATCACGCTTATGTATTGAGAAAATTTTCATGTAAGGAGATGTACTAAATATTGTGGCTCTAATTATGGCTTGGGTTCTGGTAGGACAAACATAACCATTCGAACATTTTTGAGACCTTTTAGAAATGGAGAGTATTGTTCATTTTCATCTTCATATTCTTTTTGGATGCAAGAAATAAATTGATTATGGTTTAGACTAGAGTAGGATGTACTAGGGACATCTAATTCTTCTTCAATAATCACATATGGACAAAATTAAATATCACAATCAAATATTCTAAGATATGGTTGTTCTTGAGAGAATTGAGAAATAGCTCATATAATAGGATCCTCAGGTATAGATTTTTTATTGAATTTCCTCTCTCGTATTTTTGCTATTAAAGGAGTAAGTATTGATGCTTTTATACATACCCGGGGAATATCTTCTTCGAAAGGGTTGAATTCTTGAAATTCTCTTTGGAGGTCTTGATATTGCAGTGGTGACTGTTGGAATGGTGGTTGCTAAGTCATGACAAGAGGCCTTGGCTATTGTTTCTAAAAAGGTAAATTATATCTGTTGTTGCACCCTCTTCCTTGATATCCCCTTCTTTTTTCTTATCTTGTCTGGTTCATCAATATAGTGGTGAATTCATCAGGCTCTTCATCTTCTAGTTGCTTTTCAGTTTCTTGTAGTGTAGTAGAAAGGTCATCTAAAGTAGCTTCATCTTCTTCATCTACTTCTTGAATTTATTCAATAAGAGGTTCATAGATATTATCCTGTAGATAAAGATCTTCTTCATCTACAACATCCCACCATGTTGTTGCTAAAGGATCATAATTTTGGCAATATGAAGGAATTGATTACGTGTTGCATTGATGTTTTGTCATTGATGTCAACTCTAGCTATTATGATTGATTACCGATAGACAGAATTTGGTTACCGGTAGAAGAACTAGTGTTACCGGTAGAATGGACTATCAGTTGGATACTGCCGACATGTTTGGATCAATGGAATATGTTTGGTTTGATGTGTTGCATGTTTTTGGAGTATGTTTTGGTCAGTTGGTATTGACTTGATGATCAGATTCTATCATACATTCTAGTAAGCCTATACCGGTAAGGGTTTAAGGTTTTACTGGTAGAACTTTTACTAAGAATATTTGACAGGATGCATAAGTGGTGTTGGTGTGGCTTCTAGATGGAATTTAAGATGCAGAAGGTGATCTTTATTCATGCCTCGACTGATTGGAGACATCTCTTTGGCACGATGGACCCAAATTAGGTCCAGTATCTATCTAGGTTATGGACTGATATCATGTAACGTGTTCTCTACATGTTACCAGGATAGTTTATGGATTGCTTAATGTTGTTTTGGTCTAAAGCTAACATGGTATATCTTTGTAATGTGGATGTATTTAATGATCTTATTGTAATATCTTTTAGGTGGCCGACCTAATTGGTTTAGGCCTTAGGGTTTGTATAAATTGAAGTAAGATCTCTTTGTAGATCATGGCAAAGTAAAAAAATGTGCGAATAATGTAATATCATTCAGGCAGAGGATTTGGTCGATCATTGAAGATCAAATTGGGTTTATGTAAGAGGTCAAAGGCCTTCAGTATTGAGCTTAACCAGGATAGTAATTAGGCATGGTAGATGCTATCATTGGCAGTTCATTCTTCTGGATTGTTGTCCAATTATATTGAGGTGGTTATAACCTCTTTGTAGTCAGTGAGACTCCTTTGTAATGAGCAATACGTTCTAGGTTGTGTTCCTTCCTACATGTGCAGGCCCCTTATTGTATCACATAATTTTTGCAAAAGTATTATATGACTGTGGGTAGGCTTCCCACGGTGGTTTTTTCCTTTACCGGGTCTCCACGTAAAAATCATGGTGTTATGTGGTATGGTTGCATTGTGTTGATTCTTTGTTTCATACTTAAGTTTTATTGCTTACCAGTATATGTTTCTGTTATTCTAGTATTAAATGTTTATGTGCTCCGGTTAAAGGTTATAAAGTGGTTTCATTAATATAATTTGTTGACAGCTGATTCAGCACCCCCCCCTCTCAGTTGTCCACTAGTTATTCTAATAAGTGGTATCAGAGCTTTGGCCCTCTTTTGTAGAAGCTTAGCCACTTGAGGTAGATCCTATGACAACTAATAATTCAAATCCACTGATAACTATTTTCAGAAGAGAAATCCCTAAGCTTGATGGAACAAACTATGGGATATGGAAAATTCGAATGGAGACTCATCTTAGATGTCTTGGCAAGGATATTTGGGAGATCACTGAGAAAAGATACACACCTTATGATCCAACATCTGGCAATCCTGCTCTTGCAGACTTGGACAAAAATATTGAAAATGATTGCAAAGCTAGAGAAGCCCTCTTGTGTGCACTCACTGATCAGCAAATCATGGGATTGACTGATAAATCATATGCAAAGGTTATGTGGGATAAATTGCAAACTCTAAATGAAGGTGACCCTACTATTAAAATTGCTAAACTTGATGGTTACCGGGTAAGATATGAGAACTTGAAGATGGAAGATAATGAAATAATCGCTACATTTATGGAAAGAGTAAATGAGATTGTCATGGGAATTCAATGTTGTAGAGGATCTCTGAGTGAAGATGAAATAGTTTTTAAAGTTTTGAGAGCCCTACTACCGCTTACAAGATGAAGACTACTACAATTAATGAATTAAGAACAATGGAAAACACTTTAGTTAACAAAGACATTCTAATTGGGAAATTATCGGCTTTTCAGCTTGAACAATTTGGATCCTTTAGGGCTGCAAAATCTGAACCTGCTTTTCATGCATCATCATCTACTGACAAAAGTGATTGGAAAGTCCTATATGCAAAATAATTGGAAGATATGAGGAAAGAGGATGAAGAATTTGAGCAACTTAAAGCCTTATTTGCTAGAAGACTACCTAAAGGACTAGTTGGAAGTAAGTATGAACGAAAAGCACCTTTTAAATGTTTTGCATTTAATAAGATTGGTCATTTTGCATCTAGATATCCTGAAAGGAATGCAAGATTTTAAGAAAGAGTTAAGAAATCATTTAAGCTTAATCAGAACAAATTTAGATTCAAGAAGAAAAACTATGCTACATAGCGGATGAGGAAGGAGTAAGTGATGACTCGGATGATGTGTAATGCCCCGCCAAAAACCCTAAAGGAAAACAGTACAACTAGGCCACTAGAAGGGCGTAATAATTTTTTTTTTAAAGAACAAGTGCTTAAATTATATCACTTGTACGTTTAATAACACATCAGAAGTCTAACACTTGATTCCCTAAGGGTTACCAACGAAGATCACTTTGTAGATTATATTAACACCACGGAAAAATCCTATTGTTCAACTATTTTAGGAAAACTAAATGTTAAAGATAAACACTACACATACATCTAAATTTCATAATGAAAGAATCAAAGTACTCTAATGCATTCATTTTATATATCCAAAAGATTAAAACAACTGAATTAACATACATTCCAAGAATTCCCCTTTACAATATCCATTAATACATGTTTACAAAAATACCATGAATTACAACGTTACAAAATCAAGGTTACATAAAAGTTTGATACAATGACCTCAACGTTTCAACTGAACAATGATCACAAACAAGAGCTGGTATATGAACCACGAACCAAGAACATCAGCAAAGCCCTTCCTCGCCTGAAGATACATTCCAGAACATCCGATAGGAAGTGGCACTACCACCCGACCATGTGATCCCGAAAGGGAACCACCCCACCGTGCTAGGGGATAGTAGAAAACCCTCAAGCAAGCAAAGTAAGAAAAGTACGAAAGAACTACAAGACTCCGCAAACATCCATGTGACTCAACTCACAAACACTAGTGACTCTAAGGAGAGAGTGTCATCGCATAGCTTGATGGTTACCATGGTAGGCCTCCTAGGTCCCGGCTCTCTGTCCTGGTAACCTCTCCCGGCTTCCGGCTCCAACTAAGTCTCATGCGGACCCTACCAATCCTTTCGTGAAGACAAGGTGGTAAGTTTTCCATTCCAGGCCTTCTCGTAACATTATGAGCCCTGTACAAGCACTACACCTATGCACGAGGCACATTATCTTAATTAATATTTATTCTAACCATCCCCCTATTCAATTATTAGGTTATCACTTTTTATCTAACTTTCGACGGGTTATCCTGTCATCCACTTTGGGCACGACCCCCACTCGAAATCCACTCTCTCTCATAGGACACTATAGGAAAGGTCTCTCTATGAGAACTCTATGGCGACATAGATAGCCATACCTGATCCTGACAAACCACAGGTGAAAGAATGCACGATTTACTAACCAAAGGTTGACCATTTGGACAAGACACACAATGGCTCACATCCATAAAGTTATACATCGACACCTGACCAAGGAAACATAATAACATAGGACACAACGATAATGCAACAAGAATTCAAATTTAAACTTGACAGAACACCATTTACACATGATCCTAACACAAGCAATCTTTCCTTAAAACAGTCAAATGCATAAACAACTTGCAAATAAAGACTTCCAGAAAATAAGAATTACAACTATATTAATACACTATTTAATAAATCATAAGCCTAATGTTTCAATAGTAAACCATTACTCCCCAAACTCTCCTAGAGAAGCGACTAATAAGTCTTAATACCTATGTTCTAAACGCAAGCATAAATTTCTTTCATATAATAAAAAGTGTGCAATATGTTCTTAAACTGTAATATTCTAATCATTTAAACAAAATTCCACTACTATAGCTAATAGCTTAATTAAATCTAAAACCCTATGATTTTTCATTTAACTATCCCAAACGACTAATGATACCTTTCCATAACCATAATATAAGAAAGATCATAATCATAACTTATAACAAAAACTTCCGTAAATAATAAGCCAAAACTAAAGAAATTTCTGACCTCTTGTAATCTTGACCGGTTTGCAAGACCTCGACGCCATTCCGCCAAAGAGTAACGTGCCTTGCTTGTGAACCTATCTCCAATATACTCCCAACTCTATCTCAAAACTAACTCTCTTTGATACTTCAAAAGTATCCTCTCTATATCTCTATCCTATTCTATTTTTCTCCTCTATTCTATTCTTTCCTCTATTCCACTCTTTCCTCTATTCTATTCTTTCCTCTTAAGTCTACCGTCCTTCCATGGATGTGAATGAATGTCCCCTTCTTCCTTCCTCCCACCTTTATTTATCCTAAAATTCCCTATGACTTCTCCCCACTCATAGGCTCGATGATGGTGATTGATGAGGAGTCCTCTATGAATTACGTTGAATTTCAACTTGACTTTATCTCAAGTCTTTAATTATTCTAATAGTTTATCCTATCCTTAAGTCTACATGTCTAACATGTTATTGCAGTTTGGAGTGCATGTGTCGATTACGCATCTCTCCCTATCATTAATTTTCCTATTTTTATGGCACACGTGCCCTCTCATTCATTTCCTTCTGTTGTTATCAACCAAAGGTTGTGGACTATGTAACAGTCAACGTCTTCCTTTGCGGACTGAGGGAGTTGTCATGGGCGAGTATTAAGCTCATGCTGCCAAGACTACTCATGATCTCCTTGTTATCTATTAACCTATCCTTAACTAGCGATACATGCATTTAGCACGTGGGCTATGCCTTGGAAGAAGCGGTCCATGTTCATTGTGGAGCAGGTTCCATCGCGAGGAGGAGTGGGCAGGTTTAGTATAATGAAAAGCGAGAGGGGTGGTCGGTGGTAATACCGACCCCTCATTTTAAATAAGGGGGTGGTCGATATTACCGTCAACCACCCTCTTATTTGCTTTATTAACCCTTCTTTCAACCCACAATTTATTTTTAATTTGTTTTATTTTAATTTCCATTTTTTATTATATTTTTAATATTTATTAATGACTTTCATTTATATATATATTAAACAATAATCTTGTTTAAACGATTTCTTAATAACCCTTTTTCAATATATAATAATATATACTATACATGATTTATTTCATTTTATATGTTATATTAAAGAAAACCTTGTAAAATAGGATATATATATAATAACTGAATTATATATATATATTACACGTTTGATTTATTAAATCCAATGTAAAAAGTATATCGAATATGATGTATATAATTCTAATTTATATACATCCATATTCAAAAACATAATAGTTCGAATTGACGATATTATCTAATGATAATTCAATCACTTAAGCATTATTTAAAATAACTACACATAATTAACAGTTGCCCTTGTGTATATAATATATATATATTCAAACGATCAAGTCGTAATTATCGAACTGACATGCATAAGAAATTCATATATTTGTAAACACAACAATCATTAATGAAATCACATCCTCTTATACTAAGATATTAAATCATCTTTTGTAAACAACGTTAAGTTGCTAAATCACTTAACTCTTTTTCTTCCAAATACCAAACTACTTATCACTCATATAGATGAAATAAACGTAACAATTATCAATAACATGCAATAATTAAAATCACTTAAACACGCAAACTGAGCAAACATCAAGCGATTTCTCATAAAAGGTCAATCAACAAAATACGAAGGTCAACGACTGACAGAACAACTAACTGACGACACTCACCCGAGTGTAACTAAACAAAATAGGGTCAACTACTATCTCCTCCACTTCCATCGAAAAATATAAGGCATGCTCAGACCTATGAAGCTAGGTGGAGATGATACCCCGTACCTACCCGGTACTTGTACCTGCAATAACCTGCATCACTGAACAACACATGCATACATACCATATAGAAAACACAACAAACACACCAATGAAGGAGAATCACAACGTTCCCTATCTCACCGGAGTGAGTGAAGGAAAATCGTCTCCTTGCATCCAATACACTCGTAGACACACAACGTACATTGCATAGATAAAGTAAAGTGTCAGTACATAGCAATAATCCATACAATGCCATAAATCACAAGTACTGAAATACTGCAAATAAATTATGCATCTCATATCCAGATAAAGCATAAAATAATGTCATATAAGTCTGAATAACAAATCATGGTAATGTATCCACTGAAAGAAAACAATAATAAAATATGAGTCTAATGAGTTCAAACGAGTAGGGGTACTACATTCTCCCCCCCAAAACTAGGCTTACTCCTGCAAGCCTAAAACAAATAAGAATACAGCTTTCTCATATTCGCTGCATCTTCCCAAGTTGCCGAGGTCTCATCATTTGGGTCACATAGGACCCTTACCTGGTCGATGGTGCGACCACTAAGGATCAACTTGGCAGTCATCCACTGCTGAAAACACTCTTTTGATATCCCTGCATCTCCCACTATAGGCTCTGATGTTGCTAGCCTCTGACTTCCTATATTGTGGAAATGCTGAGGGCACTGCGCGGCTCTATGACCAAACTGCCCACAAGAGAAGCAAGCTCCTCTACCTGGTCCTCTATAACCTATTGGTCCACTAGACTACTGGAAACTTCCTTGGCTAGGGGTGTGAGATTCACTCTACAAGGACTGCCTTATAGGGCCCTGAAATTGTTTCGGTTTCGACAGTTGCTGCTATTGCTGCTGTCCACCCTTAGCGGGTGCCTGAGGAGTCCTAAATGGTGCAACTGACTGGGACTAATTTCCCTGAGCTTTATTCTCACTGGAAGGTGCACTCCCTATCTGCATACCTGGCTAACCACCAAGTGCACGACTAAGGTTCAACTCAACTAATCTAGCTTTTGCCACAGCTATCTCCACTAAAATTGGCTCAAACACCTTAACACCTCCACTAATGTGGTCATTCAAGCCCCTTAGGAAGTGTTGTACAAGCATAGCCTCATCATTACCAATCCTAGCATATTGCTTGAGCTCATAGAACCTGTGCTCATACTGGTCTACTATCATACCATACTGATGCAAAGTGTGGAACTCATCTACCCGAGTCTGTCTCCACTGGGGAGAGAGAAACTGTGCCCTGAATCTCTCTAGAAATAGCTCCCATGTCATGGTGTTAATGCACACGCCGATCTTCTCCTTCTCTAGTCTCCACCAAATCGAAGCAAAGTTTTTGAGATGCATAATAGCACATCTTGCCTTGGTGTTTCTACTGTATGGGAACATAGCGAAACACCGATCCAAACCGATAAGCCAAGTCTCTGCCTTGAGACCGGTACCCATACCATCAAAGAAAGGAGGGTTGGACCTCATCAAGTCCTTTATGTGACCCAAGGAAGTTGGATCTCCATTAACTGCAATCTCCCTCCTCCTAGGTGATCTCTCCCTTTCTCTCTCCTCTGGAATTGGCTGATCAACCTCAGGCCTCAAACCTAACCTAGCAAGAACCTCTTGAAACATTTGTCTCAACTCATCCCTTTTGGGAACTTGTTCTTCTACATGCGGTGAGTCCTGATGAACAGACTATTTTGTCTCAACACTAACATGAGTAGGTGGTGGTGAAGGACTGTGATGATCAGAACCATGGCCCCATCCTCCACCTCTGCCTCCACCTCTACCTCTATTGCGACCACCCATACGGCCACCTCCCCTAGCTCTCCTAGCCATGACCTAGCACTACAAAAGAGAAAATGGTTCAGATCTATGGCAAAGATAAACAAGGGAAACACAAACATTAAGACCTAAAAAAGGTCAAGTTGAAGAGGCACACTACAAATCCAGAGTACCCAGTGTTGAAACTTGGCTCTGATACCAAATGTAATGCCCCGCCAGAAACCCTAAAGGAAAATCGTACAACTAGGCCACTAGAAGGGCGTAATAAAAAAAAATTTTAAAGAACAAGTTCTTAAATTATATCACTTGTACGTTTAATAACACAGTGGAAGTCTAACACTTGATTCCCTAAGGATTACCAACGAAGATCACTTTGTAGATTATATTAACACAACAGAAAAATCCTATTGTTCAGCTATTTTAGGAAAACTAAATGTTAAAGATAAACACTACACATACATCTAAATTTCATAATGAAAGAATCAAAGTACTCCAATGCATTCATTTTATATATCCAAAAGATTAAAACAACTGAATTAACATACATTCCAAGGATTCCCTTTTACAATATCCATAAATACATGTTTACAAAAATACCATGAATTACAACGTTACAAAATCAAGGTTACATAAAAGTTTGATACAATGACCTCAACGTTTCAACTGAACAATGATCACGAACAAGAGCTGGTATATGAACTACAAGCCAAGAACATCAACGAAGTCCTTCCTCGCCTGAAGATACATTCGAGAACATCCAATGGGAAGTGGCACTACCACCTGACCATGTGATCCCGAAATGGAACCACCCCACCGTGCTAGGAGATAGTAGAAAACCCTCAAGCAAGCAAAGTAAGAAAAGTACGAAAGAACTACAAGACTCCACAAACATCCATGTGACTCAACTCACAAACACTAGTGACTCTAAGGAGAGAGTGTCATCGCATAGCTTGATGGTTACCATGGTAGGCCTCCTAGGTCCCAGCTCTCTGTCCTGGTAACCTCTCCCGGCTTCTGGCTCCAACTAAGTCTCATGTGGACCCTACCAATCCTTTCGTGAAGACAAGGTGGTAAGTTTTCCATTCTAGGCCTTCTCGTAACATTATGAGCCCTGTACAAGCACTACACCTATGCACGAGGCACATTATCTTAATTAATATTTATTCTAACCATCCCCCTATTCAATTATTAGGTTATCACTTTTTATCTGACTTCCGACAGGTTATCCTGTCATCCACTTTGGGCACTACCCCCACTCGAAAGCCACTCTCTCTCATAGGACACTATAGGAAAGGTCTCTCTATGAGAACTCTATGGCGACACAGACAGCCATACCTGATCCTAACAAACCACAGGTGAAAGAATGCACGATTTACTAACCAAAGGTTGACCATTTGGACAAGACACACAATGGCTCACATCCATAAAGTTATACATCGACACCTAACCAAGGAAACATAATAACATAGGACACAACGATAATGCAACAAGAATTGGAATTTAAACTTGACAAAAAGCACCATTTACACATGATCCTAACACAAGCAATCTTTCCTTAAAACAGTCAAATGCATAAACAACTTGCAAATAAAGACTTCCAGAAAATAAGATTTACAACTATATTAATACACTATTTAATAAATCATAAACCTAATGTTTCAATAGTAAACCATTACTCCCCAAACTCTCCTAGAGAAGCGACTAATAAGTCTTAATACCTATGTTCTAAACGCAAGCATAAATTTCTTTCATATAATAAAAAGTGTGCAATATGTTCTTAAACTGCAATATTCTAATCATTTAAACAAAATTCCACTACTATAGCTAATAACTTAATTAAATCTAAAACCCTATGATTTTTCATTTAACTATCCCAAACGACTAATGATACCTTTCCATAACCATAATATAAGCAAGATCATAATCATAACTTATAACAAAAACTTCCGTAAATAATAAGCCAAAACTAAAGAAATTTCTGACCTCTTGTAATCTTGACCGGTTTGCAAGACCTCGACGCCCTTCCGCCAAATAGTAACATGCCTTGCTTGCGAACCTATCTCCAATATACTCCCAACTCTATCTCAAAACTAACTCTCTTTGATACTTCAAAAGTATCCTCTCTGTCTCTCTATCCTATTCTATTTTTCTCCTCTATTCTATTCTTTCCTCTTGAGTCTACCGTCTTTCCTTGGATGCGAATGAATGTCCCCTTCTTCCTTCCTCCCACCTCTATTTATCCTAAAATTCCCTATGACTTCTCCCCACTCATAGGCTCGATGATGGTGATTGATGAGGAGTCCTCTATGAATTACGTTGAGTTTCAACTTGACTTTATCTCAAGTCTTTAATTATTCTAATAGTTTATCCTATCCTTAAGTCTACATGTCTAACATGTTATTGCAGTTTGGAGAGCATGTGTTGATTACGCATCTCTCCCTATCGTTGATTTTCCTATTTTCATGGCACACGTGCCCTCTCATTCATTTCCTTCTGTTGTTATCAACCAAAGGTTGTGGACTATGTAACAGTCAACGTCTTCCTTTGCGGACTAAGGGAGTTGCCATGGGCAAGTATTAAGCTCACGCTGCCAAGACTACTCATGATCTCCTTGTTATCTATTAACCTATCCTTAACTAGCGATACATGCATTTAGCATGTGGGCTATGCCTTGGAAGAAGCGGTCCATGTTCATCGTGGAGCAGGTTCCATCGCGAGGAGGAGTGGGCGGGTTTAGTATAATGAAAAGCGAGAGGGGTGGTTGGTGGTAATACCAACCCCTCCTTTTAAATAAGGGGGTGGTCGATATTACCATCGGCCACCCTCTTATTTGCTTTATTAACCCTTCTTTCAACCCGCAATTTATTTTTAATTTGTTTTATTTTAATTTCCATTTTTTAAATTATATTTTTAATATTTAATTAATGACTTTCATTTATATATATATTAAACAATAATCATGTTTAAACGATTTCTTAATAACCCTTTTTCAAAATATAATAATATATACTATACATGATTTAATTCATTTTATATGTTATATTAAAGAAAACCTAGTAAAATAGGATATATATAATAATTGAATTATATATATATATATATATATATTACACGTTCAATTTATTAAATCTAATGTAAAAAGTATATCGAATATGATATATATAATTCTAATTTATATACATGCATATTTTTTGGATTAGATATCATATAATCATTACATATCAACTCATTCGAGCATCCAACTTATTACAAATATCAGCTTCTTTCGAGCAAACTAACAACAAGTGGAAGACCAAGGGTCACAACTTAGAAATCCACTTAGGAAGACCAAGAGTCTACATAAAAGGTGTCCCTCATGGGAGTTGAACTTGGGTCTCCACATTGCGAACTCAATGCTTTAACCAACTAAGCTCAACCCCTTGGACATATACATGCATATTCAAAAACATAATAGTTCAAATTGACGATATTATCTAATGATAATTCAATCACTTAAGCATTATTTAAAATAACTACACATAATTAACAGTCGCCCTCGTGTATATAATATATATATTCAAACGATCAAGTCGTAATTATCGAACTGACATGCATAAGAAATTCATATATTTGTAAACACAACAATCATTAATGAAATCACATCCTCTGATACTAAGATATTAAATCATCTTTTGTAAACAACGCTAAGTTGCTAAATCACTTAATTGTTTTTCTTCCAAATATCAAACTACTTATCACTCATATAGACGAAATAAACGTAACAATTATCAATAACATGCAATAATTAAAATCACTTAAACACACAAACTGAGCAAACATCAAGCGATTTATCATAAAAGGTCAATCAACAAAATACGAAGGTCAACGACTGACAGGACGACTAACTGACGACAGCCACTCGAGTGTAACTGAACAAAATAGGGTCAACTACTATCTCCTCCACTTCCATCGGAAAATATAAGGCACGCTCAGACCTGTGAAGCCAGGTGGAGATGATACCCCGTACCTACCCGGTACTTGTACCTACAATATCCTGCATCATCAAACCACACATGCATACATACCATATAGAAAACACAACAAACACACCGATGAAGGAGAATCACGACGTTCCTTGTCTCACCGAAGTGAGTGAAGGAAAATCGTCTCCTTGCATCCAATACACTCGTAGACACACAATGAACATTGCATAGATAAAGTAAAGTGTTAGTACATAGCAATAATCCATACAATGCCATAAATCACAAGTACTGAAATACTGCAAATAAATTATGCATCTCATATCCAGATAAAGCATAAAATAATGTCATATAAGTCTGAATAACAAATTATGGTAATGTATCCACTGAAAGAAAACAATAATAAAATATGAGTCTAATGAGTTCAAACGAGTAGGGGTACTACCTGATGAACCGGAAAGAGACTCTGCTAGTGGATCCAGCAGTGGAAAGGAATGTATGCTCTATGCTATAAAGGAAGATGAATCGGAACCGGTTATCAAGAATGAAGAAAAGGCCCTGGCAGCAAAAATTGAAGACAGGGATGAATGGGTAATTGATAGTGGATGCTCACATCATATGATAGGAGATAAAAGAAAATTTATGTCCCTGGAAGAATACAATGGCGATCAAGTCAGATTTGGGGATGACAAAGCATGTATGATCAAAGGTAGAGGTATTATTTCTCTAGATGGTAAGCATAATACTGATAATGTTTATTATGTAGAAGGTTTAAAGCATAATATTTTAAGTGGTGGTCAATTGGTGGATAATGGATTTCAACTTCAGTTCAAAGATAGAAAATGCAAAATCATTAACAGAACTGGCTTGGAGATTGCAACCGATACTCAGACTAGAGGTAATATCTTTCACTTGAACACCGGTGATGAGACATGTTTGATTGCTGATATTGATGAGAGTTGGTTATGGCATAAGAGGTTGTGTCATGTTAATTTTGATTGTATTGTTAAGATCAGTTCAACAAAGGCAATTAGAGATACACCTAAGATTATAAAGCCTCATAATCTGGTATGTAAGGAATATCAATTGGGAAAACAAGTTAGAACTTATTTTAAGAGAATACATGATAAATCTAATGATGTGCTTGATTTGATTCATACTGACTTATGTGGTCCAGCAAGGACCAGAAGCTTTCAAGGTGATGGGTACTTCATGCTAATAATTGATGATTATTCTAGAATGATGTGGGTGACTTTTCTAAGGGAGAAGTCTGAAGCTTTTGAGAAATTCAAGATATTTAAAGCAATGGTGGAAACAGAAACTAGATTGAAAATCAAATGTCTGAGATCAGATCAAGGCGGTGAGTTTACATCTCATGAATTTAACAGTTATTGTGAGATAAATGGAATTAGGAGACAGTTATCTCCACCTTGGACTCCTCAGCAGAATGGAGTAGTGGAAAGGAAGAATAAAACCATTTTGGATGTAGCAAGAACTATGATGATGGAAGCCAAATTGCCTCACATCTACTGGAGAGAAGTAGTGAGTACAACATTCTACACATTCAACAAAGTTCATATCAAAAGTGAAACCAATAAGACTCCTTATGAATTATGGTTTGGACATACACCTACTCTTAAATATTTCAGAATTTTTGGAAGTAAATGTTATATCAAAAGGGATGATTCAATTGGGAAGTTTGATCTTAGATGTGATGAAGGGATATTTCTTAGGTATTCAATTAAGAGAAAAGCATATAGATGTTATAACAAAAGATTGCAGAAAATTGTGGAAAGCACAAATGTGACAGTGGATGAGCAATACAGAGATCAATCTATATCATATGATAGGGAACCAGCAGTGGAAATTATCATAACTGATCCAGTAATGCCTCAACCGGTACAAGACACTGAGACAGTTACACCGGTACAATCAAAAAATTTAAATGTGACTGAAGACCAGAACAATGAACCTGAAGTTCAGAAGACACCAAGGTATGTAAGATTAAATCATTCTGAAGATCAAATCATTGGAGACAGAAACAAGGGAGTTATGACAAGAAGAAGACTGGCAAATGAAGAGGTATGTCTTATTTCTCAAATTGAACCAGCATATGTTATTGAAGCTTGTAAAGATAAATATTGGTTAAAGGCTATGGAAGATGAATTAGATCAGATAGAGAAGAATAAGACTTGGACTTTAGTTCCCCGATCTAAAAATAAGAATGTTATTGGAACTAAATGGGTTTCTAGAAATAAAATAAATGAGGATGGTCGAGTTGTAAGAAACAAGGCTAGACTGGTTTGTAAAGGATATTCTCAAATAGAAGCAATTGATTATGGTGAGACATTTGCACCAGTAGCTAGAATTGAAGTTGTTAGACTATTTCTTGCCTATGCAGCATACAAGAACTATAAGATCTATCAAATGGATCTTAAAAGTGGATTTTTGAATGGTGAACTTGAGGAAGAAGTATACATTAAGCAGCCTCGTGGATTTTCATTGACATATGACAAAGATATGGTTTGTAGGTTAAGGAAAGCATTATATGGATTGAAACAATCTCCTAGAGCTTGGTATGCAAGGTTGGATAAATATCTTTTGAAGCTTGGTTTTACTAAGGGCGGTGCTGACGGTAATTTATATTACAAGATCACTGATGATGATATTCTGATTATTGAAGTATTTGTTGATCATATCATTTTTGGAGGTGAAGATAAATTGTGCATGGAATTCTCTAATAATATGAAGAATGAATTTGAGATGTCTATGATTGGTGAGATGAGATTTTTCTTAGGTTTGCAGATTACTCAGACTGACAAAGGCATTTTTATCTGTCAAACTAAGTATCTAAGAGAATTATTGAAGAATTTTGGTATGGATAATTCCAAACCGGTAAGTACTCCTATGGTGACAAGTGAGAAACTATTTATCAAAGACACATCTGCACCGGTAAATTTGACAAGGTATAAGTCTATGATTGGTGGCTTGTTATATCTAACTTAGACTAGACCGGATATTATGAATGCAATAAGTATTGTTTCAAGATATCAAAGTAATCCTAAAGAAAATCATGAATGTGCAGTAAAGAGGATATTTCGATATTTACAAGGAACAACAAAATATGGCTTATGGTACTCTAGAGATGATAACTTCACTTTATGTGCATATACAGATGCAGATTGGGCAGGAGATACTGATGACCGGAAGAGCACTTCTGGTGGAGCTTTCTTTCTTGCAAGGAAATTGGTTTCATGGATCAGCAAAAAATAGTCATGCATTTCTTTATCTACTATAGAAGCAGAATATGTTGTAGCAACAACTAATTGCACACAGGTCTTGTGGATGAAACAAATGTTGAAGGATATCAAGGTAAATTGCAGTGAACCGGTAGTTATCTATTGTGATAACTCTGCAGCAATTGATTGACATGTCTAAGAATCCAGTATTTCACTCTAAGACTAAGCACATATCAATAAAATATAACTTTTTGAAGGACAAGGTGGAAGACAAGGAAGACAAATTGGTTTATGTGAACACTAAAGAGAAGATTGTAGATATATTCACTAAACTGTTGTCTAAGGAATCATTTGAATATTTGAGAGACAGGTTAGGGGTATCTACCCCTCTGACAAAAACTTAATTGATGGAGTAGAGTATCAGTCTGGTATGCATCATCAGCTTTATCCTTGCTCTGGATTGATGTAGTGGTGCTACTACTCAGGGGGAGCAGTCAGCTTTGAGATTCACAGGATTTTGATATCTATGTCATATCTTTGGCATTGATGTCAAAGGGGGAGAGTTATATGTGAAAAATAATGTCATAATATGTCATATGAGGGAGAGATTCAGATCAGTTTCAGATTGGACTGCACTCCTCAGGGGGAGTTGCTGGGATTTTTCAGTTTTTCATTGTTATATCTTCCATGAGAATTTTTTGGCATCTCTTGGCACTTAGATGTTTTCTTTTTCATATCTAGTGTTGCCAACAATGTCAAAGGGGGAGATTGTTGGCAATATGAAGGAATTGATTATGTGTTGCATTGATGTTTTGTCATTGATGTCAACACTAGTTGTTATGATTAGTTACCGACAGACAGATTTTGGTTCCGATAGAAGAACTAGTGTTACCAGCAGAAGGGACTATTAGTTGGATACTACCGACATCTTTGGATCAATATAATATGTTTGGTTTGATGTGTTGCATGTTCTTGGAGTATGTTTTGGTTAGTTGGTATTGACTTGATGATCAGATGCTATCATACATTCTAGTAAGCCTATATAGGTAAGGGTTTAAGGTTTTACCGGTAGAGCTTTTACTGAGAATCTTTTATAGGATGCATAATTGGTGTTGGTGCGGCTTCTAGATGGCATTCAGGATGCAGAAGGTGATATTTTTTCATGCCTCGACTGATTGGAGACATTTCTTTAGCGTGATGGACCCAAATTAGGTCCAGTATCTATCCAGGTTATGGACTGATCATGTAACGTGTTCTCTACACGTTACTGGGATGCTTTATGGATTGGTTAATGTTGTTTTAGTCTAAAGATGACATGGTATATCATTGTAATGTGGATGTATGTAATGATCTTATTGTAATATCCTTTAGGTGGCCGACCTAACTAGTTTAGGCCTTAGGGTTTGTATAAATTGATGTAAGATCTCTTTGAAGATCATGGCGAAGGAAAAAAATGTACAAATAATGTAATATCATTCAGGCAAAGGATTTGGCCGATCATTGAAGATCCAATTGGGTTTATGTAAGAGGTCAAAGGCCTCCGGTATTGAGCTTAACCAGGACTGTAATCAGGTATGGTAGATGCTATCATTGGCAGTTCATTCTTCTGGACTGTTGTCCAATTATATTGAGGTGGTTATAACCTCTTTGTAGTCGGTGAGACTCCTTTGTAATGAGCAGTTTGCTCTAGGTAGTGTGCCTTCCTGCATGTCCAGGCCCCTTATTGTATCACATACTTTCTGTAGAAGTATTATTTGACTGTGGGTAGGCTTCCCACCGTGGTTTTTCCCTTTACCAGGTTTTCCATGTACAAATCATGATGTTATGTGGTATGGTTGCATTGTGTTGACTCTTTGTTTCATACTTAATTTTTATTGCTTGCCGGTATCTGTTTTTGCTATTCCGATATTAAATGTTTATGTGCTTCGGTTAAAGGTTATAAAGTGGTTTGATTAATATAATCTGTTGACAACTATTTCACCCCTCCCCCTCTCAGTTGTGCACCAATTATTCTAACACAGAACATATTGCTTTTTACAAGAACAATCTAGTGCTTTGTGCCCTGGTTTGTTACAGATATAATAGATAATCTTTTGGCTCTATGGGGGAGGATGAGAGTGTTTGCACAAATATTTGTTCTTGGGTGCATAACAATTTCTTTTTCTAAAAGTTTTTTTCTAGAAATGGACTTTGCTCTTCCTACATTGCTTATGGATTTTGCGTTGTGATTTTGTAAAAGGGTTATATCTATTGGAGTCCATAAAAGTAGGGGCAGTCCTTCATGCTTCATCTTTTGTAAACTTTTGTTGATATTTACAATCATCTATAAATTTCAATATCTAATCTGTATCAAATTGAATCAGATCAATAATAGGACAATCTTGTAGATTAAGATTGCATAAATCAAGATATCCCATCACTATATCTAAAAGATTGTATGGCAGTCCTTCAAGATATTGTGTTTTTTCCATTTCAATCTAATTTTCATCCCTCAATTGATATAGAAGTTGTCTGAAATCATTTGAGTATTTTGTAAAGTCTTTCAAATAGCAACATTTCATCTACAAAATGTTTTTTATGCTTCTTCTTTTTTTCATGACAGCTTTGGGACAAAATTCATTAACCATTTCATCCATTAGGCACTTAAGAGAATCAAGATGTTCTTGCCTATGGGTAGTTTACCCTGTTCGGGGATCAACAAGTACTTGGGTTATGACCTTTTGATAGACTTTTGCATCCTTTTATTAATTAGATTTGTTGGTCCACCAATCTCTAACAATGCCCCACAAATAATTGGTAGCAAATTTACAAGTAGTTGCTTGATCAGTTCCTATTATCAGACATGTATTGGTCCAAGCTTCTATTTTTTGGTGAGGATTTTCATCTTGGTCTATGTCTAAATACCAAGGTTGTATGCTACAACTTGTCCTCGTCATCATCAATCTATCAGCATATTTTTTGGCTCTTTTTTCTTGAATTTGCAAGAGGTTTGGAATTACCAGAGTATTTTTTTCTAGTTTTTTCTCTTGATTTATCAAGAAATATAAAGAGACTATTAAATCATTCAAAGAATGATCTATGATATCAAATCTATTGATCATTGTTTCATTTCTAACCTCATAATGTTGTACATGAGTAATTATAGTCTGCATATCATCACCTCACTTATGGAAATTATTTAGAATCTGATTAGACTGTAACTTTAATTGTTCTAGAGATATTTTGTATTTTTTAGACTTTCCTGGTCTTCCACAACAACGTTTCCTATTTATTGTACATTATCATGTGATATTGTCACTTAATTATTTAGAGCTAAAATATTTGTACAAAAATCATCTACATTTTGCTGCAAGTCTTCACAAAACTTTGATATGTAATTTCTATGCTTGAATTCATTAGATGGCTCCTTTTCTTCTGAAGTACTTAGTTGGAAGGCATACTGAAAGAGAGAAACAATACCATGTTTTATCTTGAAATTACCTCTAATGGGTGGCCATCTTCCATTTTTATAATAGGATGCTTCTTTCTCTTTATACCATTCAAGTGTTTGAGCTCTAGACAATGTTTAAATCATGTCACATAAAGGATGATTCACCTTTTGTTTTCCTTTATTTTGCATTGGCATAGGCTCTAAAATTCCCCTTAAAGGATCTGGTCTATTGTTGAGGGGAACATCATCATCCTCTAATTCCATAAATAATCGAGCCTTCTTTCTACTAGAAGATGCACTGAAAGATGATCTAGCACTTTGAAATGTTTTCTCAAAAGGGTTGTAGCTACTCTTGGTTGACAGAGATCTAAGCAGTATGCTTATGTGGTTTTGAGACACATTGTGAACAAACTTAGTAGCTTCTAGAAATTTAGGAGCTACTTGTTGCATCCAATCAATTTTCCATCTTGTTGGAATATCGATAGTATTGATATGTCCTCTTTGTAACTGGACTTCTCATTCAATGTTCTAGCATAAGGCAAATTTTCTAGAATAGCAGGATTATTTGTGTTTGTCATACTGTAGAGGATTTGGAGCTGGACAGAAGAATATTTGAATTTACCAAACATGTTTAATCCATATAAAGAACTAAATACTCCTCAACAGTTTAATTAACCATATTTTACTTTTGTACTTGACTTATCTCGAGCAACAACTATAAGATTAGGGAAATAGGTGAAACAAACAGAGTACTTTGTTAACTTAGACAGACTTGCCAATTGACAGGCATAATTTTAATCTACTTGCCTCTGATCATACAATGCTAAGTATGATATAGGCCTAATATTTTCAAGAACTAATGACCCAACAGTGACTTGAATGGCACCGAAATGCACAAAATTTACATCTTTATGTTGTCTAATATATTCTATTTCTTCAACTAGGTAAATAGACAACATCTTGGTTTGGAATGTTTGTTGGGGTTCATATTCTAATGTGAGCTCAACAATTTTCATGCGAGGCACAACAAAATGCTTGAATGTAGACCTAGAAATAAAATTCCTTAAAGGATTTGGGTTCAAAACACTCTTCTTATAGACAGATTCTACTTTTAATTGAGGAGGTTTATAGATGCTTACTTGTCATTCAATTGTATTTTCTAAAGTATCGATTTATGGAATATCTTCTTCGATCATCAAGTCTCCAACCATTGGTTGAACAAGTGGAATATAAAATAATCCTTCCATGCTTGCTTCATTGACACATTCAACACCATCTTGGGTAGCAAATATCTGAAACTCAACCATTTTCTTTCAAGAGTGACAAGTTAGGATAATCTAGAGACACTTACAGGGGTTTTACAAGAGAAATAAGTGGACTTTAGAGTCACAAATGAACAAAAAGAGGGTAAATAGAGAAGAAAATTCTCAGTTGATCTCAACATCAAAAGTGAAACCCAATAGAGATGAACTCTTCATACTCTAGATAACTTCTCAAATTCTCTTTACTTGAAATGGATTGATTAATTAAACGACAAGTAAGCATCTATAAACCTCCTTACTTAAAAGCAAAATCTATCTATAAGAAGATTGTTTTGAACCCAAATCCTTTAAGGAATTTTATTTCTAGGTCTATATTCAAGCATTTTGTTGTGTCTTGCATGAAAATTGTTGAGCACAAATTATAATATGACCCCCAACAAACATTCCATACCAAGATGTTGTCTATTTTCCCAGTTGAAGAAAGAGAATATATACCTAAAAATGTAAATTTTGTTCATTTTGGTGTCATTCAAGTCACTATTGGGTCATTAGTTCTTGAAAATTTTAGGCTTGTATCATACTTATCACTCCGTGATCGGGGGCAATTAGATTACAATCATGCCTGTCAATTGTCAAGTCTTTCTAGGTTAACAAATATTTGACCAAATCAGAGCTTAGTGAGCTCTTTAAGGTTGGTCAAGCAATTCAAATTAGAATGAGATTACAAAAAACAATAAATTAGTGCAATTGAAAAATGGATATTCTTTTATGTAATGCTAGCGATTAGAATTTGTGACAGAGTTAAAAATATCAATTAAAATAGGGTTGAAAATTTAAAAAAATTGATAGAACATCTTTCTACCGTATATCATAGACCCAATCTTGACACAATCAATATATGATGTGGTAAACCTCAATTATAGAATTACAATTAATAGACTCCTAACAAATTTTCAATAATTTTTCAAAAATATAAATATATTAGAAAAAATCCATAATTTGTAGCCTTAAAGTGAATTTATGAAAAAAGCATAAAATTGCAATAACTCAATACAAATTGATGATTAAAAGATAATCTTTATCCTCCAACTTTACTAAAATAATTATATAAAATTTCAAATCTATTTTGAAGTCATGGGTATATCTTATAAAAATAGGGTTTTTATCCTCACCTTCACTCAGTTATAGCTCTAATATCTTATGAGCACACGGTTATACTAAGAGGGTGGGGGAGGAGGTGGGAGGGTGGAAGGAATGGGTTGAATCAACATAACAATAAACTTTTACTTTTCCAACTTAATATCAAAATCCTATAACTTAATCTCATAAGCATATCTATTGCATATTATCATTCATACAAAATCTAACTATCATACATCATAAATAGAACACAAAAATTCTTTTACAAGTTTGCAGGCAACAACCCCTCATTCAATTCGTAAGCACCAACATGCTAGAGGCACCAACCTCACCAATATGAAGCACCACTGATATGAGGCACCAACCTTAATATCAATTTCTCCTCTATCCAAACTACATTTTTTTAATTGTCAATTCTACATCATGAAATCTTCACAAATATGCAAATAGATTCTTCACATATCTTCTCTTGAACCCTCTTTCAAATTTGTATATGTTTCCGTTTCAATTCTTCATACAAGACTACCTAAATCTAAATAATATATCCTTTTATATTATGTCCCACAAACTTTGATTTATACCTTCATAATTCTACTCATACTTATATTCTTCCTTGTAATCATGCATATACTCCCTTGTTCAAATCTACCTAAAACATCTTCATATATTTATCGTTATTCTTAACAACCTACTCTTTTTATGGACTGATTTTTTTTATCTTCACTACATCTCACTATAGTTCTACTCAGCCAATTGCTAGTGTGTATATATGATTTATCTTCAATTTTCCACTTATAAGTTTCTCTCCACACCCTGTTGATAGATCTATTTTATATATTCCTTTACTACACCCCATTTCTTCATTCAACTTTCCACAGTGGTTTTATTTCATCCACTTACCCTTTCATGAAGGGTGCAAACTCTTTTCAAAGAGTCGTTCCTTTTCGAGGGAGATGTACCTTTGTTAATCATCTTAATGTAAATTATTAAGCATTAATTGTTATTTCTAATCACATGTCTTAAACATAAGTGCTATTATTAACTGAAATGCCACTTTCATGAGAATCAATCGAATATGAATTTCATTGCTAATGTTATCTTTACTTATTACTATTAATCGATGTTATATTGTTTTATCAAAACAATTCTCAATGGAATCATTGCTACATGAGATATATAGGGGAGAGGACCCAATAATTGAGCATCCTAATGGTGTGCTTCTCAAAATCTTAAGTGAAATTTTCAAATCACTGTTGATTTACTTTTACATGGCAAGTCCCCTACTTGTGGCTAAGGTTTCAGAGTCACATCATCAAATATAATGTCACATCAGCATGCTTTCTGCCAAAGTGTCCAAAAAGGCCCAAAAGAAAGTGAGACTGATACTTGTGCACTAAGTCATGTTTTATCAGTGTGTTGATGTGGCATCACATGATTTGTTGCTTTTGTAGATCTAAGGAATACATTTCATTCAATTATGGGTTGTCATCATCAATAGTAACAACTTTAAAGTCATAACTATTAGTACAATATTGTCAAAAAAAAAAATTGAACATTAAATCAATAAATCCTATCACAGCGATTGAAACACACTCAACTACTGGATCCTCTCCCCTAATCATTATCATTTATAACTTGATCACTCAAATTTTTACTCATAAATCTAAACAAATTACCTCCTCCTCCTCTACATTGTTGTATTGTTTAATAAAATTCCAAAGAAGTCGATCCCATCTGTAAAAACTGCCGCCCTTCTTCTTTCTAAAAGGTTCCCTTGTTTATAGTCACAAATCTTCATGTCTACTGTCAACTAACACATGAAGTCGGCTGTTCATATAAGACATATAAACTATTATATATTATGGATCAAAGTCGCTGCCATATCTTTCTTCAAAATAGATCACAATATTTAACATGATTGTCGATGTATGCACTCCCTTACCATACTCCATCGCAAAATAAATGTCTTTAATCAAATGTCACTTCACATATTTATCGTCTGCTCAAAATCAGAAACCAATGCATAACCTCAATCGCTGCTAATGAAGTTGGCCATGAACAAATTGGTGCATTACAGAAGACATATTAATTGTCATTCTTGCATTCCCTTGTTTCATCCGCACCTTCATTCTCCTCTTAACTGAATGTCTTAATAGGGTGGACCAATTGCATCATTCATTCTCTTCTAACCATTGTACATGGAATGCCTTTGTCTTGGGTGCAAAACATGAAGGCATTAGGAATCTTTTCAATTCTTTTAAATCAAACCTCCAAACTCTTCAAGAGTTCGATTAGTTTATTCCATACATAATAACATGAATGTGTATTCCATACATAATAACATGAATGTGAGACTTAAGTTCATCCATAAGATACTTACCCATCCTTATCTATTGATTAGTGGCATTTGGCCATCATACTTTCACAACTAACTCATCTCTTATATCAATAATGAAATCTAACAATCACAATTAAGTTATGTAGAACAAATTTATCATTATTATATATAGTATAACATTTAACAATGTATTAGAAAGTATTGGAATTGTCAATTTATCTTTATTTATCCATTATTCCTACTCCTTTGTTCCATACAAGTATATTTTTGCATTTTAAGTATTTATTTGGAACCCAAGTAGAATAAGTTCCTATAGAAGTTGAATTTTTGTTATGCTTAATAAGCATCTCTTAAAGGCATGCAAATATAAAAAGTATTCACATGTAGGTTTCGTAATTTGAGGCACTTAAGGACTTCCTTTGTCAAATTGATTAAAGTAGGAATGTGCATAAGTAATTTTATATTTTATAATTATAGACTTGGTATTCTAAATGGTCAATTCCTCTCTCTATTTTAATTTCTTGTACGCATTGATGTAAGATAAAGGGTGTTTCTTTACATTGCTCTAGCAATGGGCTACCAATTAAAAAATAAAATCTCTTTGAAAAATGATTAATTTGTGTACAATATATACTTTTTTTAAGCAATCTCTAAAAAATAGATAATGCATCCCATAGTTTCATTCAATATGTCATTTATCCTTTTTTGTCACTTTGAATATGCTTAATCTTATTGGTTTTTATTAGTAAAGCAACGTTAACCAAGGCGCTAACCTTTAACATAGTCAAACACTATCAACAACACATTAGCAGCACCAAAATATCAGATGTTGGCCCTTAACACAACAGCCCGAATGCAGTGAGAAACAAAACATAGTCATACAAGGCAAAAAAAACCCTATCAAACTAGAAAACACCCAAAACCCCAATCAAGGAAGGGGAGAGACACCTGAACCCAGACAAAGTGGGGTTTGGGGGAGGGGAGAAGACTTCCCCTTCCACCTGCGAGAAACCACAGCCCAAGCGATACTGTCAATCGGGAGGGACCTCACAAGGTTACAATCAGTAGTGTCAACATAGTGTTGCAGTAGAATAGTAGGAGGTTGTTGCATAACAACAAGAAGTTGTTGCGAAACAACACCATAAGCAAGTTTAGTAGTAGTAGATCGAGGTTGCAGAACAAGAGAAGCTAGGGTGGGGGCCTCACGAACTAAGGAGGTCACAATAGGAGGATCAATAGAAGCTTCAGTAGCAGTGAGGGAAACAAGTTCCTCCTAAGAGGAGACATCATCCTCATGAGAGGAGCCATAAGAATCAAAGTCGAAAGCATTGATTATCAAATGATTAGCAGTTGCATTCTTCCACCAAGTAGCAATACCCCTATGGCATGGAATAGAACAATCTGCAGCAAGATGACCTATTGAGTAGTATTCCCGATAGCGAAAAGGGAGGCCCTCATAATCCAACATTAGCATTCATGGCCTATCACCATCCCCCAAGAGAGGCAAAGAGATGTCAATGTCAATTAAAATGTAGGCAAAAGTATAATGCCCCATGGAAGACATGGAATCATCCAGTTTCAAGAAATGGCCAATAGAGTTGCCAATGGCCTCATAGCAAGATTGCTCCTAGAAATGGAGAGGAAGATTAGGAAGGCAAACCCATATTGGACACACATTAAGTGGTTCAGTAAGGGGGTTAAAAGAAGTTGTCCAGGGCTTGACAAAAAGAGAATGATCTCCCCAAGCCCACAACTTTCCTAACACCAAATCTCTAACTGAGGAAGAAGTAAAGGAAGCAATGAAAAAACCTTTAGCACAAGGAATTTAAGCTTAATATTAAAAGCAACCAGAGGCTTGCACGAATCACTCACCTAATGATGGAGGTCTGGAAGAGAAGGCCAAAACCCAACAAATCTACACACCAACGCACAACATTGATAGAAATCAATATTTTCCACAACATCATGACCACAAACCACTACAAGGGAGGATTTGGCACAGGGAAGAGGACAAATCCCCTTAGGAGGATGAGCAGCAGATTTGGCCACACAAACAAAACTTAATCTTATTGTTAAATATGATAATAAAAAATGATTCACCAATGTAAACATTAAATTAACATGTTGAAAAAAATAATATATATTTTTAATTTATAATTAGGTAGATCCATTGAATTATTTTCCCATCATTAACACTGGTATCATATTGTTGTCAATCAAATCTTGCACCTTATGCTTCAAATGAATACAATGTTATGCAATGTGCGCTATAAATTACTTTAAGCTCATATTAGAAGGTGTTTAGAGTCTTGTTCTATCATGCTAAACCTAGTCCAAATGTAGTATTATGCATTTTTTGGATGTTGTCTTATGTCTCCTAGGATTATAGGCTTATTTAGCATTACATACCTCTTATGACTTCAAGGTGTTCATCAAACTACCAAATCTTTCTAATGGCTCTATATGTGTGGGATCTACAACCTAGGCAGGAGGATAATATAGTAAATGTAAAAGTTTATTTGAATTATCATAAAATGATATTTTATTTTGTAGATAGTTAGTTGCATTAAATATTTAACACATATATAGCTAGGAAAAGGAAACATGGGATCCCTATTCTTTAAGATCATATAATATTGCATACAAAATTCTTAAGCCACTTATTTTCTCATTTTAAGCTTGACTTTTTGTCTTATTTTGCTAATGATGGGTGAGTGTTTCTATTATTTTTGTCTTTTTCACGTGATGTTTGATTTCTAATTGTGTGCATTAATGGTGGATTCATAAATTCTCTTTATTTTTATTACTTTAGTACTTACAAGAGGTAGATCATATGGCTAGAGAAGAAAATATGGAGATAATTGATGAAATTCATAGTTTTCTTCCTTAATGTGAGAATTTTGATCATCAAAGTCCTTAAGTTTTTTTTCTTCTCTCTACGACTTTTTACATCATAAGAAAGGGTTTTAACATTATTATTGTGTGAACTTTTTAACATTAACATCTAGTCGAATTTTGAATGGGGAGTTTGAGCGAGAACTTGGACGTGCAACCTGCTCCTTTGATCATGACAAATTTGCAGGGAAATGATGTTACTGTAGGACAGGAAGGATAGTAGACGAGACAAGGTGGTGAAAAGATGGATGATGGTCAGAAAGAAGGCACGATTTTTAAAGAAGGGGAGCCACAAAATGGGGGGATTCCAGATGATCCTAGCAGGGTTTCTCGTGATAAGGGGGTCGGATTGTTGATAAACCTTGGTCCTCCCTTTTTGGTGTTAAAGCTGGTGGTAAGTCGATGTTCTCTTTTGTTAGCAATATTTTGAAGTCAACTTCTGGTTATTTTTCCATTGTTGTCCTTGATCAGGTGATAGATCATAACATCTATATTATGGATCTATCGTTAGTTGGCAAGTTGATGGGCCCTAGGCCTAACATTGCTTTTGTTAGAGCTTTTGCCAAGAAGAAACGGTGCTTGAAAGGTTAGATAGAAATTATGGCTATGCCAAAAGGCTTTTTCTCCTTTTCCTTTTCGTGTGAAGAAGATTTGTCTGATGTTATTTGTGGAGGTCCTTGGGTTATTGGGAAGGCCTTTGTCACTTTAAAGCGTTGGTCTCCCAATCTAGATCTGAATGATGGTATTTTTTCTTATGCCCCTATCTGGGTCAGATTGCCTAGCTTTCCCTTAGAATTCTAGCATGAGGATGTGTTTAAGGGTCTGGCAAGCTCCTTTGGGGAACTCTTATCTGTTGACTCTATGACGGTGGCCAGGAAAAGAATGGTTTATGCTAGGATCTGTGTTTGTATTACTCATAACACTAATCTTCCGTCCTCGGTGGATATCATTTCTAAGTTGGGGAAATGGACTCAGCCAGTGGAATTTGAGACTGTCGTTTGTCTACTTCCATTGTAAAAAATCTGGGCACTGGGCTAAGAAATTCCTCTGCAGACCAATAAGATTGTTGCCCCCAAGAGTAACCCTAAGCAACAGATATGAAGAGAAAAAAACTAAGGATTTTCAGGGTGATGTTGGTGTGGTTGAGACTTGTCCTAAATATTTTGTGTGGATTCAGATTGGGGATGGCATCCCTTTTTATAAGGCTAATGATGTTCAAGGGGGTCCGGTCGGTTCTACTACAAATGTTTAGATTCAATTAGAGCAAGGTGATGTTAATGATAATCCGAAGCCGAAGACTTTAGACCAATAGAAGGAGGATAGAGAAATGGAAAAAGGAAATAGTGATGATGGTTCTGATAAATTGGAGCAATGTATTGCTAGAGATTGTTTAAAGCCTAATACATCTAACCAGCAACTTGAGGACGGAGAGATGGAAGAAGAAAATATTGATGGAGGGGCCACTTTTCCTAGTCCTGAGCGTATGGAAATGGAGGATTTGAATGTTGTTCAACCATCCTTGAATTGTTCGAGTTTTCAATCTATGGAGTGTGTGATATCCACTTACCTCAAGGTGGATAGGTCTCCCCTTTCTCAAACTTCATTGGAGATCAATCAAAAGCAGCATGTTGGTGGGATTGGTCCCCTGAAATCGGGGAAAGAAAATAATGTGCCTACTTAGACAGTTTTAGGGGGTGAAGTCTCATTTACTCAGGTGGAAAACAAGAAGTTTAAGAAATCTGTGCAAAGTGATGGGGCTTCACAAGTTTGTGTTTCAACTAGGCAAAAGTTTAAAGCTGATACTGGCACCCCAAATTCCCCTCCTGGTAGGAGATCTACTAAATGGATTAGAGATCAAGAATGTTAGTGTAATATAGCAGATGGTAGTCAGAGGACCATCTATGAGGTATGTTATCCTGCTAAAAAATGAAATTCATTTCCCAAACCATAAGGGGACTCAATGCACCCCATAAACAAGATATTATTCATAACATGGTTAGGGATCATAAGATAGATGTTGTCCTTATTCAAGAAACTAAAATGGTTAAGGAAAAGGTGAAAAATCTAAAGTTTTTTAAGCATTATGGGGTGGTTGGTAGTAGTTTTGAAGGTGCCTCAGGCAGGAATGCTATTTTCTGGAATCTTAGCTATATTAAGGGTGAAATTTTTGATGTGGATACCAATTTTGTCTTTGTCAGGTTTCATCATATTAGGGATGACTTTACTTGGGTTTTTCCTAACATCTATGATCCCAATTCTAAAGCAGCTAGGAATAAGTTTTGAAAGAAACTAGAGGTTCATCGTTCCAAGAATAGTAATGACAATTGGATTATTATGGGAGATTTTAATACTCCCCTTCATAATTTTAAAAAATTTGGAGGCTCTCAAATTCAAGTGGATAGTCAGTTGGACTTGATGGCTTTTATTGATGATCATTCTTTACATGATGTTGATATTCAAGGTGCCTCTTTTACCTAGACCAATAGGAGTGTGGGTGCTGATTTGATTCAAGTGCATCTGGATAGTGCTCTTATCTCTAATAATTGGCTGGTGAAGTATGGTTGCTCTCTTACGGCCCTCCCCAGGGTTGGATCTGATCACTTCCCTATTTCTTTTGTTGTTGAGGCTATTGATGGTAAGAGAAACTTTCCCTTTCACCATAATGGAAGAAGCTCTTGGCAGATACTTGTTGAAACTGGTTTCAGAAGGTTACTTTCAGGGTTTGAGGCCTTCTTCATCTAATCTTGTGTGCTCCCACTAGCAGTTCGTGGACGATACTATTCTTTTGGGGATTTCTACTATTAGGGAAGCAAGAACTTTGAATAATTCTCTTAATATTTATAGTAAGGCTTCTAGTCAAACGATTAATTGGAATAAAAGTTCCCTTTTCTTTTTCAACACTCCAGAGATCAGGCAGTGAAGGATTGTGGACATTCTTGGTTGTGACATTGGTTCTTTTCCTTCTACTTATCTTGGCCTTCCCCTCTATCTAAAACTGCCTCATTCATTTTGGTTGTCTCTGATTGATAGATTCAATAAAAAGTTGGCGGGTTGGAAAGGTTCTTTGTTGAGTCAGGCTAGGAAATTACAACTTCTAAACTCTACTCTTCAAAATCTCCCAGTCTATGCTTTGATTCTCTTTAAAATTCCCTCAAAATTTGATGAAGTTATTGAAAGGATTCAAAAGCGATTCCTCTGGTCTAGGGTGGAGGAGAAAAAGTGTATGCCTTTTCTTGCTTGGGAGAGTGTTTGTAAACCTATAGCGGGAGGCGGTTTGGGTATTCAATGTATCTGATCCTTTAATAAAGCCCTATTGGCCAAGCAGATATGGAGGATTTTTGAAGATAATCATGAATGGAACTCGATCTAGCGTAGCAAGTATATGTTCTATTTCCCCTCTCTGAAGGATTTTTTTAGTTCGGAAGATCTCCCCTTGGGCTCTTTCCTTTGGAATAATGTGCTCAAGGCTAGAGAGGTGGCTATGATGGGAAGGGCTTGGAAGGTGGTAAATGGTAAGACCATTAGATTCTGGGAACATTTGTGGCTCTCTCTTGGCCCTCTATGTGACAATCTTGATTTTTCTCCTTTTATGGAGGATTGTAAAGCTACTTTTGGTGTCTTTGTGGTAAACTACTGGAAGGGCTCTGGGTGGGTTAATTTTTCTGATGTCTTTCCTTTGCTTCTTCCTATCCAGTTGTCTCTTCTCTCTTGCCTCCCTTGTTTGAATTCTCGGGATTCTTAAATTTGGAAAGGAACATCTTATGGTCGCTTCTTGATGGCCTTTGTTGTCTCCTTCTTCCTCTCCCCCCCTCATTGGGTGAATGCGTGAGTGAAGAACCTTACCCCTAAAATTAACATCTTTTTCTGGCTTATGCTTCAGAATAAAATTCTTACTACTGATAATCTTTATAGAAGGGGTTTTTTGCTCCCCAACAGATATTTTCTATGCTTACAGGAGGAGGAATCAGTTTCCCATACTATTCTCCATTGTTCTTTTGCTTTTGATATTTGGAGTAGGGTCCTTCAAAAGTGGAACCTATGTTGGGTCTTCGCTCAGCATATTTTGGATTTATTTAAGTAGTGGAGGTGTCCTTCTTCTAATCCTACCTTAAAGATGTTGTGGGCTTTTATTTTCCCTCATGTCTCTTGGGGGATATGGAAGGAGAGGAATAACCGTATTTTCAGGGATTCTTCTCTTCTCCCTGATGTGGTTGCAAAACAATTTGCAGGGCCATCTTTGAGAATATTTGTTAGGGGTCCCACAGATACTGAGAGGGGGGGGTGAATCAGTATCTAACCGGTAATAAGAATTTCTTAAGTTGAAACATGCAGAACATAATATAACAGTGTACCGGTATGCAAGAAATAATGCAATAAACAGAATCAAGAATATCCACATGAAAAGTACACCATAACACAAGATGTTTAACGAGGAAACCCGGTGTGGGAAAAACCTTGGTGGGATTTGTGACCCACAATATTCACTCACTGGCCAATAAGAGAATATTACTTACAATAGGGGCATGCACATGTAGGAAGGCCAACTGCCTAGAGCTCACTACTCAATGGGAAGTCACACTGACTTACAATAAGGATTATACTAATCCAATGACTTGTACTACTTTACAATAGCATCTCCAATGCCAAATTCAGTACCGGTTCTTGCTCTGTTCTTTACATATACCCTTGACCTATAATTCACACATTAGGTCTACCTAATAATTTTATTTATGCCCTTACATCACTTTTTTCAAATGTCTATAATGATCTCCTTTATATACAAGTCATTTTACAATTTGCCAAGTCGGCTTACAATAATAAACAAAATATTACATATCAAAAATTTTGTCGGCCTTTGTGTCGGTATACATATTTTCTTCTGTGTCGGTGTCGGTGTAGAGTGATTTGTTGATGCTGGTGCACTGTCTTGCCTGTGTAATGCTTTGCCAGTATAATGTCTTGTCGGTGCCATAGGATTGCAAGGTTGCCTGTAAAATGCTTTGTCGATATAATGTCTTGCTGGTGTCATAGGATTGCAAGGTTGCCATCAATGACAAAACCTTCAATCACATACAATGTCTCATTTGAGTGTCCATATGCCAACAATCTCCCCCTTTGGCATTGATGGCAACACTCATGAGAAATTTCAAAAAGTATCCAAAATGTGTAGTCCAAAAAAAATGTTACCAAAAATGTTTACCAAAAATATGAGAGCTCCCCCTGAGTATATGATTCCTGTGTTTTGAACTTTCTCATCCCACTACTCCCCCTTTGGCATCAATGACAAAGGTTGTCAAAATGTCAGTAGAGTTTGTAGTTTCATCTATCCATATCTTCAACCCTGTAGCTAGGTAGTTATTATCTGAAAAAGAAATCCCAAAATTAAGTTTAAACTATCCATAAATTTCTTACTATCTTTTATTGTTGTCTCAGTTCTTTTTACTGTACTGGTGAGATGCTGCAAATGCTCTGCCAGTGTTTTGTTGCCTTGTGTTAATGCCTCTGAGATTTCCTTCCGCAAAGATGCTAAATAGTCCAATCTTGGACTCAGTTTAGATCTCAAATGCTTTGCCTTGTTTATTATTCTCTCTTTTTCTCTTTCCAGTTTGAGCAATTCTTCCTCAAAATTTGCTATCTTCTCTTCAAAAACTGATAATGAATCCGATGAGTTGACAAAATTGTCTGCAAGCTTATTTATCTCATCTTGTGTCTTGCTTATTTTCTTTTCAATATCTACAGTCAAAAAGTTTGTTTTACATGTATCTTTATATAGATTTTTTGTATTCTTTCAACAAACTACATAGTTCCGGTAGAAGTGTGTCAAAATTTCTGTTACACTTCTTTATTTCCTCATCAAAGAATTTTTGTTTCTCTTTTTCTACCTTATCCTTTATTGATTCTTCCTTTATTTTCTCAATGTTTTTAGAAATATATTTACACAATGTGTCCAATTGTCCTAAAGAATCTTTATTATCTATATTTCAGTTTGGAGCTATTGCCTTCAAAATTGGTATAGAATCATCAATTACCTTATAAGCCTGTGAACTACAATCAGTTATTTTCTTAATAGAATCTAATAATACCTCAGTCACATTTGTTGACTTGAATGTTGATGATGACCCAACAATCTGAGTGTCGGTGGAAGTAACCATGCTTGTATTGACCTCTGGTAGGTCAGTTTGTGTCTGCATTTCTTTTAGCACTGGTTTTCCTACTTCACTACTTACCGGTGGCACTGTTTCCTTATCAACATGTTCCGGAGCCTTTAGCTCTGTTGGTTTCTCTGTATGTTGTGTTGTCTCTATTTGTGCCTCAAATTCTACCTTTTTCTCTGTATCTTGTGTCATTTTCTCTGTTTCCCCTGCTACCGGAGGCTCATTAGCCATATCTAACTTGTCAGTTGTATCTTTATCAACTATTATGTTGATCTTTTGGGTATCAACACTTACAGTATACAGGACTTCAGAATTAGGATTTTTATCCTCTACATCCATACTTTCTACTGTCGGTTGATCTTCAATAGTTATAATTTTCACCAGTGGGGGTAGGTTGTCTTTAACTTTTATGCTTGGTGATGCACCAATTTTGCCTTTCCCCTTGTCTTTGTCCTTCTGATATACCTTTATAGGTTTAGGGTTCCTGTACTCTTCTTGTTTTTCCTTGTCAACCAGGAATATGTCCCAACCATCTTCTGTTTCCTCTGTTACTTCAGTAACTCTTCCTACCATCAGTGAAATGTGTCGGTGTGCAATAGAGAATACTGACTGGTTCGCCTGAGCAATCAAATCATCAATTTCCTTGGGAAAGTTTACTAGATATACAGCAAGTAGTTTCTCTATTTTTATTTTCTTATCTAATTCAATCATTGGTTGCCTTCTGGCTTCTAACCTTTTGAACAAATCATCAGGAATTTCATTTTCTACTTCCATCAAAAATTTCTTGTACATGTCCATATGCAGTATCACACTTTCCTCAACTTACTCTTTCTCATCAGCAGATAGAGTGTCATAAATTTTCTCTATGTTTTTCAGTTTTCCTTCCTCTGTGATTTCATTTAACAATATATCAAGAGGTATCAAGTCATTGTTTGTCCTTTTCCTTTTCTTTGGTGTCAGCTTTTTCTTTGGTGTCAGCTTTCTAACCGGAGATCTCGCTGCTTCTTGCTTTTGCCTTGTCCTTCTAGGTGAAGGAGTGGTTGTCGGTGAGGGATCTCTTTTTCTAACAACTCTTTTAAAAGTTGTTGGCATGTCACCTTCTAAAGAAGTACCTACCGGTGATAGGTGAGTTTCAAGTTGTGGGGCTGCCAACTCATCCTCTGTTATGCTGGTTTTCTTTAGTACATCTTCCTTAATGGCCTTTGCTTGCCTGGATCCTTTCCTCACAAATGCCTCAACCTTCTTTACTCTTTTCTTTGATTGTATTTGGCTTTCTATGGTCTCAGCACTACCAAATACTTCTTCCTTAGGTTCATTTGGAGCTTCCAGAAGTGCTTTAGCATAAGTTTCAACTATGTGATCATCTGTCTCATAGCCCATTTCGGTTACCCAAATTGTCCTTGAGATGACCGCTTCCATCCAGATTTCATCTTTCTTAATACAAAGCATATATCATCTTTGTATTTTTCTACTATTTTCTAGGATAACTTTATTCTTTGCTTCATTTTGGTCTTCAATGCTTGGAAAAAGTCATGAATATTGTTCTCCTTGTTCTCACCCATGGTATTGAACAGTTCTGTCAATTGCTTTCCTACCGGTATGTCATATCCAATTTCTTTATAACCTATACCGGGAACCTATTTTGTTATGTGTAGCATTAGACATACTAACAAATTTCCAAATCTGAAAGTTCCTTTCTTGTCCTTTTTTATTTTTCCAAGGTTGTCTATTAGTTCATCCTTTAACCATTCACAGATGTCAATTTTTGCATTGTTTGTTACCATATCATAAGCACTCTTAATGCATAAACTTGAAACTGAGTTAAGTCTATTAGCATGAGTGGCTTTGTAACCTAATATCATACTTATGAATCTCACATTGATATCTTTTACATCATTAACCCTTAGAGATCTCTTATCGAATGTTGCACTTGTTAGTTTTGTAACTAGGTCATTTGGAACCTTCTTGGTTTTGTCTGGTCTCTTACTGGTGGTTGGTAACCCTGTGATAGCTTTCACGGCTTCCTTGGTGATCTTATGGATTGCATCTAGCCAGAAAAATTCTCCATGAACTCTGCTTAACACTATCCTAATCACATCCTTTGGAAATTCAGGAATGCTAAGGATTTTTGTGAATCCTAGGGTTTCAATAACCTTGTGTTCAACTTTAACATTGTCGGTATCATCACATATTATGGTTTTATACATGGTTTTGATTTCCTCATCTCCTAACTCTTCAATGTTGCAGTGGATGTACATTATAGGGTCTTTAGCATATACAACACCTTTAGGGATTTGAGAAAAAGCACCTAAGGTATCATCCTTCTTTGCTATCTCAAGGACTAACTGAAATACGGGCCTAGGTCTTTTGATTACTTCATCAATAATAGGGTTTGCTATGTATTCAATTGCAGAGGTGGACGCCATGATTAAATACCTTTTTTTGCCTTAGATGGATGATTGCTTGGAGTGTGCTTGCTTCTTGCTCGAAATGCCTTAGCTCGGAATCTTTGCGCTCTCTGAAAATTTGAAATCACGGTGAAATGAAATGGAGCCAAAACCTTATTTTTATAATGTCTTTTCGCCATCTACCACATTAATTGCATGCCGGTTAAGTATTCACTTAACATTGTCTGCCGGTAATAAGTAATTTTCAACTTCTTATCTCTAACCGAGGGAATAATTAGCACTTATGTCATTTGATTGTCAAACCCTCAAGGAAATTTTCTTCAATTAGATGAAGAACTTCCTGTCGGTGGAGCACTACTTTGTCCTGCCGGTGAAGCATCACTTTGTCCTACCGGTGGAGCATTGATTGGTTCTACCGGTGGAGAAGTATTCCCAATATTTAGATCTACTTTTCTAATCCATTGCTTTGAGAATTCTTGCTTAACCTCTTCAACTTTTTCTTTACCTTTCAAGCTAGCACTTTTGTTGTCTACCGGTGTACCTTTACTTCTACAAAATTTAGCAATATGCCCAATCTTGTTACATGCATAACAAGTTACATTATTCTTCTGAATAACTTTCCCATGACCTATGTCAGTTTGTGTTCTGCATTGATTTGATAAATGTCCAAATCTTCCATAAACATAACATCTCACATTCATTCTGCAGTTTTCAGAGTTATGACCAACTTTGTTGCATTTTGAACATTGACTGGTGGGTGTATTGATATTCTTATAATTCCTACATCTACATTCATTTTCTCTATGACCATACTTATTATAGTTAAAGCATTTTCCATTGAATTTATAAGCATTAGGCTGTCTTACCGGTTTGCTGTGATCTTGAGTATTTGCAGTACAGGAGCTTTCACCAACTTCAAAGCCAATTCTAGAAGTGTCACCTTTAGGTTTTTGATTCTTCATTACGGTACCAAGTTCCTCTAAGCTTTTCTTGAATTTTTCTTTGTGTTGATTTGTAGTTTCCAGTTCCCTTTCCAAGATTTCTTTTTGTCTCATCGGTTCATTTGAGTCATTCTGAGTATGCATCAGATCTATCTTCAACATGTCATTTTCATAGCTAAGTCTTGTGTTCTCATTTGCTGCATCACTTAGTCTTCTGGTCAATTCTTCTTCATTCTTCTTTCTATCCTCAATCTCTTTGCAAAATCTCATAGTCATATCCTGCATTTCATTTTTTGTTGTCATGATCTCTTGTTTCAACTTGATTATCATATCATTAAGTGATTCCTTTTCATCATTCTCATTTTGCAATTTTTCACAAAGTTCTCTTCTCTTATTTCTTGCAACAGTAAAATTTTCTTGAAGTGCCTGAATGATATCCTGAGCTGCTCTCAAATCATCTTCTAATTTGATATTTTGCAGTTTCTCTGCATCATAGTCTGTAAGAGCTCCTTCAAGTTGCTTCATTAGATTTTCCATCTTTACCGGTGTCAAGATCTTCCTCAAGTTGTTAGGCTTTTGAAAACAGAGGACCGGGCTCTGATACCAATTGTTAGGGGTCCCACAGATACTAAGAGGGGGGGGTGAATCAGTATCTAACCGGTAATAAGAATTTCTTAATTTGAAACATGCATAACATAATATAACAGTGTACCGGTATGTAAGAAATAATGCAATAAACAGAATCAAGAATATCCACATGAAAAGTACACCATAACACAAGATGTTTAAGGAGGAAACCCATTGTGGGAAAAACCTCGGTGGGATTTGTGACCCACAATATTCACTCACTAGCCAATAAGAGAATATTACTTACAATAGGGGCATGCACATGCAGGAAGGCCAACTGCCTAGAGCTCACTGCTCAATGGGAAGTCACACTGACTTACAATAAGGATTATACTAATCCAATGACTTGTACTACTTTACAATAGCATCTCCAATGCCAAATTCAGTACCGGTTCTTGCTCTGTTCTTTACATATACCCTTGACCTATAATTCGCACATTAGGTCTACCTAATAATTTTCTTTATGCCCTTACATCACTTTTTTCAAATGTCTATAATGATCTCCTTTATATACAAGAATCATTTTACAATTTGCCAAGTTGGCTTACAATAATAAACAAAATATTACATAACAAAAATCCTGTCGACCTTTGTGCCGGTATACATATTTTCTTCTGTGTCGGTGTCGGTGTAGAGTGATCTGTTGATGTCGGTGCACTATCTTGCCTATGTAATGCTTTGCCAGTATAATATCTTACCGGTGCCATAGGATTGCAAGGTTGTCTGTGTAATGCTTTGCCAGTATAATGTCTTGCCGGTGTCATAGGATTGCAAGGTTGCCATCAATGACAAAACCTTCAATCACATACAATGTCTCATTGGAGTGTCCATATGCCAACAATATTAATGTGGTGTTCAATGTTGTTTTTTTGTTTTCTTTTGTCATGAGTAGTTGTTATGATAGTCCTGCCTCTAAGGAGTGGAGAGTTGTTATGCCTAGAATTCAAAGACAGGTGAAGAAGACTAGAGATGGATCTGTATGGAACTTTCCTCCTTCGGGATGGGTTAAAATTAACTTTGATAAGGTGGCTAAGAACAATCTAGGGCCAGTAGGGTGTGGGGGAGTGATAAGGGATGAGCATGGTAGGTGTATTGCAGCGGTGACACTCCCCATGGGAGCCCAGACCAACCACCTTGTTGAAGCCATGGGTGTCTTCCAAACATTTCAAATTTCTAAACAATTACGATCCAGGAAGGTGTGGATTCAGGGTGACTCGAATAACATTATTCAATGCCTAAGGGGGAAAAGTAAGCCTTCCTGGACTATTGAAAATATCATTAAGGCCTCTATGAATATAATCAAAACTTTTGATGAGTCCTACATTTCCCATAGCTATAGGGAAGTTAATTATGTAGCAAATTATTTTGCCAATATAGGGGTTATTCTTGACTCGAGAAAGACTTGGTTTAAGGAAGACACCTTGAAGGTTGAGGTTCGGTCCTTTCTCATGCTCGATCGAACACATGGAATATTTGAGGAGATTCCTACTAAATTCGATGATGAAAATAATTAATATTGTCATCATTTTTTGGCTTGTGTTTGGTCTGAATGCCTTCACTTATAATTATTTCCTCTAGACCTCACACGTTTTATGGGTGTTACTTGTTTTGGAAGGTGTTGCTAGTTTTTTTGTTATTGACTCTGTTTCAACGAAGTGTTGTTTCTATGTCAAGATTTGAGACTATGGGGGGTAAGAGACCCAGAGTGGAGTCAACTAATTGTGCTAACTGGAAGACGAACCCTACCATTCGGTATAGGTTGCAAAAGGGGGGTGTGATGCCATTCTTGGAGAAGCTGCATGGGCACAACCAGAGTATTACTAGGTAGTTTGTGAAGGGGTGGAAGAATGGTAAGGTGAATCTGTTTGGTAGGGTTACAAAGATTAATGATGAGCTTATAGCTGAAGTGACAGGCATGTCTATGGAGGGGATAAAATTTTATAGAAATAGAAAGATCTCGAATGCTACCATGAATAAATTCCCCAAGAAAGATAAGGAGCGTGAGCACCTGGTGAAAGCGAACAAGACCCATTTTGAGCCACATCAGATTAAGGCCATTTGGAGGGGGCTCTTGAGGGCGATAATGGAATTTTTCACTTTGGATAGCAGATTCACCAAAATTTACGGGTATCATCTTGTGCTCCTTAACCATTTTCTCCATAATGAGAAAATTTATTTTTTGTTTTATCTGTTGTCTTCTTTGAGCGCTAGTATTTCTGATTTTAAAGAGAATACCTATGTAAATCCAAATTTTCACCAAGGATTAATATCTCTTATCTATGAGCATTTGAAGGTAAGCCTTCTAAAAACCCTAGCAAGCCCCCTCACAATTTTGTAGAAGAGATTGATGATAGTGAGGATTCAGAGTCGGAGGATTTGGATATTGATAGTAATGATGGGGATTTCCTCCCCCACACCAGCAAAAAGGCTAAAACTGGGCTTAAGTTGGTTGCTTCAAGTGTTAATAAGGGGGTCCCCTGTTGTTGGTGGAGAGGGTTCGAGTAAATAACCTAAGGAGAAATATCGAAAGACCACTTTGATAGTTTCAAACAGATCTCGTGAACTGGACTCCTCGAATCAAACTCAGAATGTCGAGGTGTAATGCCCCGCCAGGAACCCCAAAGAAAAAACCCACAACAAGGGTGAAACAATTTTTTTTTTTAAGTATAAACATATTAAGTACATTAATAACAATGTTTGCACAATAATAACACAAGCGGAAGACTTACACCAGAATTCCTTAAAGGGTTACCAACGAAGAATTAACTAACAGATAAATTCCACAATTAAGATTAATCCAACTAACCATCATTTACTCAATGAACACAAGAAGCCATAAGCAATAGCAGTTACACCATTGAAAGATTGACAGGATACAATATAATTTCTCTTCAATAAGCATTTACACAAATCATAAAGAAAGCTGATAAACAACATCCCAAACTTAGGATTACATTTATCTTCCAATACATGCTCTCAAAATACATATAAAATTAAACTTAACCAAATACAAGGTTACATAAGTTTCATAGTACAACTGACCACATAGGTCTCCAAAGAATAATAATCTCCAAACATGAGATAGGGCATGAGTCAGGAACCACAAGAACACCTGCGAAGCCAATCCTCGCATGAAGGTACGAACAAGAACATCCGATGGGAAGTGGCACTACCACCCGACCATGTAATTCTCATAATGGAATCACCCCACCGTGCTAGGAGATAGTAGAGGACCCTCAAGCAAGCAAAAGCATGACATGGTCGACAGAACAATACGACTCCATGATAGCATAATTTGACTCCACAATAATCCAAGTGGCTCAACATCACAATACACAAATAAACCTAAAGAGAGAGTGTCATCGCATAGCTTATGATTGTTATCATGGTCGGCCTCCATAGGTCTCGGCCCCCATCCTGGGTTATCCTGGTAACCTTTCTCGAACATTCGGCTCCAACTAAGTCTCATGCGAACCCTACCAACCTTTCATGAAGACAAGGTGGTCGGTTTGCCATTCCAAGCCTTCCCACTACATCATTAGCCCTTTACAAGAACTCACCCATGCGCGAGGTACAATATCTTATATAATGTTATAAACTACCCACCTAATCAATTAATTAGATTATCACTTATTATCTGACTTTCAATGGGTTATCCTGCCATCCAATTTGGGCGCGGCCCCCACTCGAAAGCCACTCTCTCAAAGGACACTAAACAAACATGGTCACTCCACGAGGACCCTATGGCGAAGCAGACAGCCATAACACCACTATCCAAAAACAAGTGGTCAAAACAAGGACATACTGACTCTTGGTTAACCATAAGGAAAAGACACTACATGGTTAAGACAACGAGGTCATCATATATCACTTGGTCAAAGGTACTAAATACGCCATAACAAGATGGCTGAACCAAAGACGATAAATAACACAAATATAACTCTTTGCAAGGAAAGTTAATTTCACTAAGTCCGCACTCAGACAATCTTGAGAAAATCGGCATCATAAGCACTTGCAAACTTCATTGATTGAAAATTAAATAAAACACCCTTATATGACATTCGCATCTATTTAAATTTCCAAATTCAATACTCCAACAAGAATAAAATCCACATAAATATTCAATTGAATAAAATATGAATTAATAATAGACATTTTATCCATTTCCAAAATACATCCAAATTTACCAATTTGAATTAATAATTCATTCCTTGATTTCAATAAATAAATTTATTAAATCAAGATAAAATCACTTTATAAATTACCATTTAAACTTTAACTATAAAACCCACTTTAAAATGCATTGTGTCTTATAAAAAAAATATTAACAGCATAATATAAATTGTACCGCCGAGGGTACAAGGGCACGCGGGGGCCAAAGCCTACCCATGGTAGTGTTGTTGTCGAAATAGCAAGCACTACCTGCCGGTAGTACTGCTACTACCGGTAGCAGCCACTACCGATTGGTAGTACTGCTACCGATCGATAGCAGTCCTACCGACCGACCAGTAGTGCTACTACCTGTGGTAGTCAAACACTATTGTCCCGCATGGTGGGGCTAGCCCACCATGGGGTAAGGTAAGGTTAATTATATAATAAAATTTATACTTCCTTAGCATTTAAAAATGATTTAACAATAACTCAATTCATCCCTTGGTCATTTCACGGGCACACACACACAGTGCCAAACACCAAAATTCAAGGGACATTTACCCATAAGGCAAATGGTGAATTAAAATCACATAAGAACCTAATGAATAAAGATTTAGGCAACAATAGAATAATTTAACAGATAGGAGAAGGATTAAGATAAATTTCCTCACTTCCATTACACGGGAAGAATTCCTTACATCTATCAAGAGGTAAGCAACCAATTTTTGCCAACAGAACCTTAAATCTTGGGCAATTAGATACTAGAAAGCACACAACAAGCTAAATCTAATCCTTCCTATTCCAAATAGAAGAGATAATTCAAGAATTTGATTTTGCATGAACAAATAACAAACAACATATAGAGAAATGAACCATTTCTTTCCTATATGCAAACATTTGATATGAGTTCTACAAAATCAACAATAATAGGCACTCTTTCTTTCATTCCAACCATTCAACAAGGATTTACAAGAGATTTGCATTTTTCCAACACACAGGAAGCAACTAAAATATTCAAAATTAAATTTCAAACAAGAAGAGATTATCCAACCTTCATGCAAACTAGCAAGCAAAATGATGGAAGAATCCCAATCCTTGCAAACCAAATCCAATTCCAGCTCCTCTTCCAGAATGGTTTTCCAAATTTCTTCTTTCGAAATTTCTGCCTCTTCATTCTTGTTAACTCCCAGGAATATATGGGAAAATAATTTTAACCTAAACTTTCTAGGTTAAAAGTTTTCTCCACCAATCAGATTAAAATATTTAAAAAGTAAAAGCAATTAGATTTACCTTTATCCAAGAACAATTTTTTTCCAACAAATAAAATACAAAAGTCAAATGGAAAGGTAGAAAGAAAAATTTTTATTAATTTTTTATTTTTCAAGATATTTTCTTTCAACATAATCATTTAACATTTAAATGGCTAGGCAATTATTTATTTCCTTCCACAAAATATTAATACAACTTTACACAATAAAAATAAGCCATTTAACCATTTAATTCTAGCAAATCCATTTATTTAAATTAAATCAATAGATTTATGAGCATAATAATCAACTAATTACGCCAGCATAAAAATAGCATCATCCACTCAATTAAATAACCATTCAAATAAACGGAAACACGCAAAATGAAGGATGATCAAATGACGACTCGCAAATGTCCAAACCAAAGCACTATGACTCGCATACCGGCCAGACAGGAAAGATAACCAACTGACAACACTCACACAAGTGTAACTGCGGGGCAAATTAGGGTCCAACAACTATCTCCTCCACTCCCATCGGACATATAAGGCACGCTCAGACCTGTGAAACCAAGTGGAGTCGATACCTCGTACCTACCCAGTACTTGTACCTGCAATGTCCTGCACCAAAGAACCAAACATGCATATAGACAAATATATAAACAGACACAACACGCACACCGATGAAGGAGAATCGTGATGTTCCCTGTCTCACCAAAGTGAGTGAAATAAAATCATCCCCTCGCATCCCATACACATGCAAACACGCAACATATAAATAACGCATCACACATATAAGGTAAAAGTGTCAGTCCATGATAATGATCCATAAAAATAGCATTAATCATAAGCACTAAGATACTGCATGAAAGCATACACCACAAATCCAGATAAAGCATGAAATAACATCGCATAAAGTTTGAATCAATATACAATAATTCTCCACCGAACAGTCAACTGGAGTCAAACACAAATACAAAAAGAGTTTGATCAAGGAGGGGTGCTACATGAGGTGTCTTCTTTCTCCTATGGTTCGGAACACAATTCCCAAGAGTCGGTGGATTTTACTTCACAAGACTTTCATCCTAAACAAGAGATCCCATTCGATGTGTTGAATATTGCCAAGAAAAGCTCTCTAGAGGTTTTCTATCTTTTCAGGTGGGTGTTTTATGAGATTAAGAACATTAATCTCAAGCGGCAGTCTTTATCTTCCAAGATAAAAGTTGTGCAAGCTAATGTGAGTGTTGGGGACAAGTCGCATGTTGTTGTTGGTACTCATCTTGTTAGTACTGGTAAGGAGGTGGCTAAGGGGGCTTCAGCGGGTTCTTTATGGACTGAAACCGAAAAGCAAGTTATGATTGATTGTATGGAAAAAAAAACATGGAAGCCACCCAAAAGGTGAAGGAGATTTGTGATAAAAAAATTTGTGGATGTTAAGGCTAGGATTGCCAAATGTGAGGCTACCCTTTGAGGCATTATGGAAAGAAATCATAATATTGTTAAGGCCTCTGTTGAAACTATGTCCACCATGGTTAGCAAGTTAGAGAAATATCATATGGAAAGGATTGTTGTGGATGTGGATAAGGATGTGGATGTTGGTGTTAAAGAGTCGGGTCCTCCAGGCAAACACACTCGTGCAAGCCTAAAAAAGAGAGTCACTAAAGTGCCCCAAGACATTCTGGAATTGAAGAATGCTACCAAGAAGATGCATCAGCTGAGTGCTGATGTTGCTAAGAATTTAAAAAATTTGGGTTGATTTTTTTGTTTCTGTTGTTGTGTCTGTGTTAGCTTTTTGCTATCTTGGTGGGTTGGGTGGTCTTTTTTGTTTGTATCTGCTATCTCTCAACCCTGTGGGGTTTTGTTTGATGGTTTTGTTCTAATTGGACTTTATATGATATATCTTATGTAATTTTGATGTAAAGGTTTTTGAGTCCCTTCAAAACCCATTTTTCTATAATCAAAAACATTATTATTGTGGTAGTAATCATTTGTACATTTATATTTTACGATAATGATGATATTAATGGTGTGATCATCTTGATGATGTAGGGACAATGGAGACAAAAGTATTAATGCATTAAAGGAATTGTGTAATTTAGAATTGTACCAAAGTTTATCACACATATTGACCATCATTATTGGCAGTCATGCATTGAATTGAAAATTGATAATAACATTTAATGTCCTAAATTATTATAAGAGAGTTGAATTATGAACAATTTAAAGAATGATCTATGATGGTCATTTTAATATGACTTAAAATGGTGAAGATAAATTACAGGGTGTATTTTTTGAGGGGAATGAAATAAAATAAATTTTATAACAATATAAAAGAAACATAAAATTCATTTGGAAAAGGGTAAATACGATAATAAGGGTATTCGGTTTACTTAGTCTAATTTTCATAAGAGCTCTATGAGAGTATTTTTCAAGCTTGCTAGATTCATGATGGGTACTTCTTTTTGGTGTTTTCCTAATGTCTAATATTCAACTCTCTTATAAGAGGGTTGTCTTAATTGAATTGAATATTGAAAGTAACATTTGTATGCCCCAAATTATTATAAAAGAGTTGAATTATGTAACTAGTTAGCTAACAATTTAAAGAATAATCTATGGTGGTAATTTTAATATGATTTAAAATCGCGAGGATAAATTACACGGTGTGTTTTTTGAGGGGAAGGAAATAAAATAAATTCTATAACAAGGTAAAACAAAGAGAAAATTCATTTTGAAAAGGGTAAAAATCATAATAAGGGTATTCAACTTTACTTGGTCTAATTTTCATAAGCGCTCTTGGAGAGTATTTTCCAAGAGCTTACTAGATTCATGATGGATGCTTCTTTTTGATGGTTTCCCAATGTCTAATATCAATGTTGTTAAAGTATCACATATCTCTTATTGGACCATCATTGTCCCCTTGTGTCACCCTCCTAAAGTTCTTATAGTACACAAGAGGGGTGAAATATAGATATAGACTTATGTGGCTACACTTGGGAAATAGAAGATCAATGTTCTTCCTTGAGTTTTTCAAAATAAAACATATTAAAAATTATTGTGTTGATGGATATCTTATTGAGGATGATTCTAACATCATAAAGGCCTTTCATTTTTTTATAGTAATTAGTTTCTTTGGATGCTAATTATGAATCTTTTGCTAAAGTAAGGAATGGTGTTTCTAAAGTTGTACCATGTAAGATTAGTAGTGAAGATGCTACTAGCTTGTATAGTGCTCTTTTTAATTGTTGATGTTATTTCTCACTTGGAAAAAGGTAACTCTCCTAGTTGTGATAGTTTTCAATTGTATTCTACAAAGTTAGTTGTAATTAGATCCATAAAATTGGAGGTTATAAGTCTTGGTATCCTAAGCCCCCATATTAATAAGGATAACGTTGAATTGATCCTTAAAGATGGTGATCATATTCTTATCAAGAATTGGAGACCAATTATGATTCTAAATGTGTCTTACAAAATATTTGCTAAGGCTTTAAAATTAGGAACTAAAATTCTTAAGATTATTTTGCCTACCCAATTAAGTTTTGTCAACGGTGGATATAATCCTGATATTTTAATTACCAGCTACAAGTGCATGCACTTGGGGAAAAAAATTAATTAAAATTTTACCATTATTAAAAAATCTTATGATAGAATTGAGTGTACTTTAATTATTGTTATGTTTTTTATTAAGGAAAAACAAGTTTTTAAGGGACCATAAACCCTTTACAAGACAGGTTTTAGAAGGACCTGCAACCCGAACCGAAAGATAAACTTGAAAGACCACTCAAAGAAATAGAACACAAAAGAGATTTGGCACAGCCAATCAAAAGAAGGGGAACCGCAATAAAAACCCCCACCAAAAACCACCAGGCTACAACAAACCAACAGCCCTAACCCAACCAGGAAGGATCAAGAATTTGACCTACCCTTGTGGGATCAAAAGGTCATATCAAAAGAGGACTAAGACAATTTAGATTTTTTACTTTTAACAGTAATCCATCCCTCCTCAACCCTAGCAGCAGCCTCTTGCCAAGAGGATGGGTCCAAAATAGAGGACCTCCCATCATCAGGAGGAACAGAGCCAGCATCCAGAGAGGCAGAGACACAGAAGATCCAACAGCAATCTGAGATGCGGGAGGGTCATCCATCGAAGAGGAAGATCCAGCATTTTTCAAACGATCACTCGGGATGCCACCGCAGGCATCCACACATACCTAAGGCAAGGCAATGCCAGAAACAGAGGTAGCAACCAAAGGCATACCCTCAGCCTGAGGAACCTATGCCACCACCTAGGAGAAGCTTTTCTTTTTAACAAAATAGTGTTCAGAGGATGCACCCTTCCACCAAGAAGCAAATCTTTTTTTCAACGTCTAAAGGGGATACCTTCAAAGTCGAGTGGTTGGACCCAAGATCCCAAGGAAGATTCAATCTCTAACTTAGCTGGAAGCCCTTTCGAGACATCAATGTTAACCAAAATATGAGCATAAGTAGAATGATAAATTTGGTAAGATTCCTTATCAATCATTAGGAATTCGCCTAAAGCCTCCCCCGCTTCCTCTAGCAGAGAGTCCGTCCATAAATGAAGGGGAAGGTTAGGGAGCCTAACCCAAATAGGAACCTCATTAAATGAATCAGTAGATGGGTTAAAGCCTGAGAAGCAGGGTTTAACCATCAAAACATATTTGTCCTCCCAGCTGAAAGGATTAATCCCTAAGATTTTCGATCTATCCTTTGCATATTCAAATTTAGCAATGAAAAAACCCTTGGCTGAAGGAAAAATGTTAACTGAACCTTTTATGATCGGTTCCCAGTTTTGGGAAATCCAAGTGTGCAGCTAAGGAAGGCTTGGCCGAAAACCCCGAAACCTACAGATCAAACCATTAGCTTCAAACACAGAGGAAGTGTGGATGATCTCCATATCAGTATCAGCAGACACCTTGAAAACCAAAGGTTTGCACATAGAAACAGCCACAGGCCCCAAGCCACGAACACCCCGATCAGCAGCAGAGGGCGCTGGATGCACCGTATCACCATCCTTCGAGGAAACCCCTGCAGAGCCCCCATTCACAGCACCAGGCAAAGTCTCACCAGCCTCACTAAGGGGAACAGGGGGCTGGACGCATCACCAGCCGACCTTGGGGTAGACCGCTTCGCAGCAGCGAACGTCCTTAGGGCAGCGGCGACGGCAGCGACAGACGCAGACGGCCTTAGGGCGGCAGACGGCATCGTGTATCATTTCTATTGATATTTGATTCACGTTAATTATTGTTATGTTAAAGTTGTTAGGCTTTGGGGGATATTTTTGAAGGATGGCAAGTGTTCTTCTCAAAGATGCTTTTTGCTCAAGTTAATGTTAATGGTGTCATTTTTAAATTTATTCCTCTTTACAGATGCATTAGATAGAGTTGTAATTTCATTCCTTGTCTATTTGTGTCACTAGCAAAGTCTATTCATTATTGTTGAGAGATCTTTCTCTTGGTCCTCTTATTATGGGGTTTAGGTTTCCTTCTAGGGAATTTATTAGTGGTCTACAATTCGTTAATGCTACTTCTATCTTATTAAAAGTAATGACATTAATTCGAATAACTTAGATAAGAGAGTGAATATTTATTATATGACTTGTGGTTCTAAGATTATTGATCAAAAACTAGCTTTCTTAGTTGGACGAATTATAGTACTAGTCAGAATATGAACAAAGGTTGGAAGTGTGTTGGTCTTAATGTGGTGGTAAGATACTTAGGGATTCCTTTTTAGCTTAATCTATCTCTCAATGGCATGTGGAATTGGATTATGAATACTTAAGATCAATCTAAAAATTGTGAAATGGCAAGGCAGGGCTCTTTTTTGAGTTAAATGGTTTTAACTGTATTAAATATTTCCTTTCTAGGCTATATATTTCACTTCATGTTGGTTGGTCACTTCATCTAAGGTTAATCACTTTAATAAGGTTACTAAAAAAACTTATTTTCTCTAATGATAAGGGTAATAGGAAGTGTCATGCTATCTCATGGGATCATTATACCAAAACAAGAAGTTTGGGAGGTCTAGACTCAACATATATTTTTCTTCACAATGTTTGTCTTGTACTTAAATGGGTCATTAAAGTGTTGTAAGGTAATGAGCCTTGGAAGGTTCTGGGGTTTAATATTTCTAATAGTGGCCCTAAATAAAATTACAATTAGACTAAACTTTATCTTTGGAGCATTTTTTAGAAAGTGATACTAAACCTTTTGGTTGTGTAGTTTTGGTTCTATTATGGAGGATTTCACAAAGGTGATGAGGTTTTCAATAAAAGTGAAACCAAGGTATGGGGATTTCTTCTTTATGATAGTATTTGAATGGTAAGAATTATCTTATGGCTCATATAAGTGGTTGTCCCTCTCAGGAATGAGCTAATAAAAGACTTGTGTAAATTGAAAATGTGCTCGTAAATTAAAGTTTGATTTCTTGGGAGACTCCTCAATACAAGTGCAACATTTTTAGCAACAAAAAAATATCATTTTACATGATTAAGAATGTAGATATAGATAATAATTTTGATGTTTTGTGGGACATTAATCTTTGGAATAAAATAAATGTGCAAATGGTAAAAACACTCAATCTACCCATATTTTTTTATATTCTATTTTATCTTATTCAAATGTTTGGTTGAGCAATTATATAAAGTTTGGACCCTTATGATTCTACACATGTATTTAGTCTCCCCATAGTAAACCTAAGTATCACTTTTTAAGGTCTATGTTGTTGTATAACAAAGTAAATTGTAGGTGTTTCTACGGAAAAATTGCTCATGCTTAATCAGATTTAGGAGAGTAAACCACTAATACTCCAATCTCATTAAGCAATCCCATAAGCACAATGAAAATCAATCAAATTGACAAAACAATAAATAATAACATTCAAAAACCCCCTTTTATCAATTCAATAGGCTTTCATTGCTCTTCTTCATCATCGTGTTAGTGTGGCTCTCAGTCTTGTGTTGGAGTGCCTACATAAGTTAGACACAATAATTTTGAAGATAGTGGTTAGAAAAATTGAGGAGAAATGGGTTAAATTTATAGATTCTGGAGGATGAGAATATATAGTTGAGATTCATTCTGAAATAGAATTGATCAATGACTGAGATTGCTTGAGACAAAACTAATTGAGAGTTTAACTCATTTGATTGATGAGTCAACTAGATTTATTGATCAGTGAATTGATTAGATTGATCAGATGACTGAGTTGATTGATTTGTTAATTGATTTGATTGTTCTATTCCAAAAAGGTGATTGAGAGTTGAAAAAGGTGATTGATGAGTTAATTGAGTTAACAAGGGAGATGGTTGAATAGATTGCTCAGTTGACTAAATTGATTGCCCAGTCAGTCTGAAAGTTAGTGGAGTTAGAATTTCAATATGTGTTGTAGGAATTTGAAACGAAATTCACATTTGATTTGCATTTTATTTGAATTTGGATTTTCGAATAGTGAAATGCACGTGTAATTTATAGAAATTTGATGAAATTAGAATTTGGGGAAAATTTGAAATTTTGAATTTTGAATTTTGAATATTAGAAAAGAATAGGTTAGTTAATTAAATTATTTTAGGAAATTATTTAATTTTTTAGAAATTGAATTTTAATTGAATAATGAAGATTATTTATTTAAAGGTTTTAATCATAATTAATTAAATAACAAATATTTAATTAATTTAAAGAAGTGATTTAAATGATGAATTGATTAAAAGAGAAAAAAAATAGAATAATTAGTAATTTTGGAGAAATGTGATGACGAGAATTAATTCAAAAGAATAATAATTAGCTTAATTAAATAATTGAAGAATTATTTAATTAATAAGATGAATAATTAGCATGCTATTGATGAGACATTTTTAGGTGTCTACAGTAGGCACAATCATGCATATTCATGAGTTTAAGTATGCAATCATGTGCTTAAGTTTTGTTTTGTCTTTAATAATGTGAAGTCAAATTTTCGTGTGTTTTTTAACTATCCTTTTGCTAAACTTGTTTGGAATTATTTTCACCCTTCTTGGAATATTTTTGTTCTCAAAAAGTCAATTAGCTAATCTGGCATTCTATTTCGAGCTATTAAATATTTAATTATATTGAAAAATTCCAAAGATGTGGTTCATCATATCAACTAAGATTCTTTAGTTTGTGTGGCTTGCTAGCAATACAGAGGTGAACATTCAAGACAATAATTTTTTATTTGCTAGCTTTTCAAAAAAGTCATTATTGCTTCAATGGTCAACAATGTGGCTCAATGTTCTAGTGAGATTGGTAGCCCCTCTTTGACAAGCAATAATGAGGTTTATAAGTCACTTGCTAATGAGATGCTAAGCAAGGTCAATATGGTGAAGGTTTTGGGGGATGGTAGGATTTTTGTAGTGGCCCTCATTGCCATTAGCCTCTCAAATGCTTCTTGAAGGTCTTCGAAAATAGATGGAGCTAATGTTTCCCTTTATGAGAAATTCCTAAATGAGGATTGCGAGCAAAATGAATTTGAGTTTGAGGAGTTTCCCAATTTTATCTCGCTTGAATAAGCAATGGTTGGGTGAAATTACTCCTTGTGGTTTTTTTATTCTCCCCATTTTAAATGCAAAATAGGGTCATTCAACAAAGAAAGATTTCGACACTAAGGATAAGCTGGTTGAGGTTACTCAAAGCTCCTTAGAGCCCTTTGGTTTTAAATTGCCCTAATTTGATTGTTCTCCCTCGGTACATGGGTTTTTTCCCCATTTGGACTTTGTTCAAGTTTGCGGATGTAAAACAACTCTAGTGTTATACTAGTTCCTTGTTGAATATTTGTTGTTTCATTAGACTTTATAATCTTATGTTTCTCATTTTGTAAAAGGTTTTGGGCCCTTTTAAAAACCCACCTTTACCTTTAATAAAAAACAATGTGGTCGTGCATGTTCATAATAAAAGGGAAGCTAAAAGCAAGTCTTGATTGCTATACTCATTATTTTATTAGTTCCAAGTCTCATAAGGAAGACACATTTGATAATTTATCTCTTGTTAATGTTAATTGACATTAGCAAGATGGTCTTGTTGTTATGGCGATAATGTATAATGCTTTGGATCCTAAACCTTTTGCATTGATTGGAGGCCCTTCTCCCTAGGACTTGAAGAGTAAGGAAATTAGTATTCTAATGAATGACAATAATGATTCTAGTCCTTTTGACCCAAGGCTCTTGAATTAAATGCTTAAGGATTATTCTTTGCATCTTTTGATTCATTCTATTCTGAGTGGTCATTCAATGACAATTAATAATGTTGCTTCTAGGTACATTTGGCATGGTTTCAACTATTGGTGGTTCTACTTTTAATTATAAGTTTTCTCTTGGTGTTAGTGGTATTTTTGTTTCTCCTAAGAAAGGAAAAAATATGGATTGTAATGAAATTGCTCAAGATTGATCTTAAAGGGGTTGGTAATATTTCAGATTCTATTAGCGATGATCCATCCTTGCCAGTCCCAATTTTTCTTTATCCATATCTACTTAAATGAACAACTTGTTGATTTTAGAGTTAATGCTTGAGTTTTTTATTGTCAAGTTGGATAAGAAAAAGTTTGGGTTAATATCTATTAAGTGACTATTATTTAGAGATGATCAAGTTGTTTTGTTTTCTATAGATTCTATTATTGGGCTAATGTTACATCTATTCTGTTGATTGACTATTATTTATAGATGATCAAGTAGTTTTGGTTTGTAAAGTTTTATCTCTTGGGATTTTCTTATAAATCAACTAAATAGGTGGTTGATATAGTACTATAGTTAAGTTTTTATATGTTGATATCTTGGTCATCGTATTAAATTATGTCGATAAACTTTGATATCCAATGTTCTTCTAAAATGATATTTTAAACGTATTCCAATCTTTTAAAAATAAATAAAACAAATATGAAAGTGGTGATATTTGCCCCAACAACATTTAGTTTACTTATATAATGTTCTCAATGTTGTCCTTAAATATATGTGATGAAAAGACTTTGATGCAAGAACACTTGATCTTGAATGGAACACCTTTGAGACCATTCACATACAGAAGTGCAAAAAGTTGATCAAAAATACTTTGGCTTGTATGTCAAAAATTTGTAGCAAATGACCTATAAGGCATGACTAACCTCAATAATATCAATCCAAATTCAAATTAGATTAGATTGCTGAGAATGTGACGCTCATACTTTTCTACATATGAAATCGTTGAGTTGAAAAGGAAGGCAGTAAAATGATTTGCAAGTAAATGAGGCACAAGGCAAGGAGTTAATAGGGGCTTCATTGAATGTCAATGATATCACTCAAGTTGAGGATGATATCATTCCTCGATAGGAATACTTATCATCCAATATGAGAGCCCCCATATAGAAACATAAAAGCTTTAGTAAATGAATAAATTTATAGAATATAAATATAGATTTATAATTTTATTCATATTGATAAATTGTAAGACATTATAATGTATATCAAAATTGTTTTTAATCTATTAATAAATAAACAAAATACTAGGAGGTTCTCTTAACTCAGTTTATGCATGCTTTAAAATATTATTTTAACAAATTTATGTGTTTATTAATATTTCGAAAATTTGTCAAGTTTTTGTGAAGTCTTGATTTTAAGTCATTTTAAACTAGTCATTTATTTTTAAGTCCAAGTTTGTTAAACAGTGTTAAGGGTTTTGTTTTTATATGTTTTTTACATAGATAACCTGATTTTTCTAATTTAAAAATGATACTTTTCCACATGGACTAACTCAAAAGGGAATTTTCGGTTGGCCCATTTGATTCTGTTGTTGGAGACCACAGTTCAAATCCCCCCAAGGACATCTTAGTGCTGAATGCCATGCTAAACGATTACCTTACTGCTTGTTTTACAGGTGGTTTGCAGCAAGGAAGTGCTGGAAGGATGTGGCATGAAGATAGCCAAATGGTGATCATTGTGCAGCAGGTTGTTTGTGGGAGCTATAGCTCCATTGGTTTCATCATTCATGTATAAGGGTTTGGACCCTTTTTAAAACCCATCTCTGTCCAGTTCATAATTCCACTCAAAAGCAGTCACCCATAATTTAAAATATAAAGAAATTAAATTACTTGTATTGTTACTATTCTCAAAAATTAATCACGATGAACAGATTATTTGCATAAATTACCAACTTATGAGGAGATTTGTCAGAAAGATTCCAATTTTCCATATTATACAAACTAAAGTTTAAACTACAAGCCATCTTTTAATAGAGGAAAACAGAAACCATATTAATTATAGAACTTGCCTATTCAGCATCAAGAATAACCACAATATACAAGACAAAATATAGTGACAAAATGAAAGGAAGTCTGATCAAGGCTCAGTTAGTCCTGGTTTTCGTAATTGCTTTATTAAAATTCTCCAATTCGGAAGATATGCTGCCATAGACATTTTTTATTGTATCCCGACAACTCCTGCATGATCAATTAGATAACGAAAACATTATTAATATCCTCCAAAACTGAGAAAATTGGTATGCAACACATGGCTAAACTGTCAGTATTTTATACTCGAATGAAAGCTTCAACTGAGAGTAATCAGATTAAGATCTTAAAGGACATACCCACAAGCCTCTTTGTTGAAATTCTTTTCATTAATACCATACAATTTTTTAAACACATCTGGCTCCACTCTACAAAAGTAAGGACGCTCTGCAAACAAACTCAATTTATGTAAGAAACTCCACCCTCCTTATCCCCCAAAGTTTTTCAATTCCAGAATCAGAAATAAGTAAAAAAAAATTGAAACAAGTCATGATAGCTCAATTGTAACTTGTACCTGTTCAATTATACAAAAACTATTGGTTCAAGTTTCTCCCAAAAAGTTGGAAGTCTAAAATTTTAAATTAATCATTAAAGATATTCATCTCCACTTGAATAAAAAATTATCATAATATATATATATATATATATATATCTTTAAGAATGGCAAGCTAGAATTCAAATACAGGTGGTTTTCAGTGGCAAATTTGGTTTTGTGCTTTGGTTAAACATTTTATTATTTCCTATAACTGAATTCAAACTATAAAAAACCCCATTCCCCATGTTCATAAGCTTGTTTTATTTGGACCAACATAAATTTTAGATCCACCCAATCAAATTTGTAATGACAATCAAAATATACTAATGGTATACTTTCACAACATAGAATCACCAGGGTTAAAATCGACGTGTCTTCAAATTGGGATAAAAATATATAAGATAACGAAGTCCACGTCTTCCATTTGGATCTTCTTTGAAAATCCCCCAAACTTTTTATTGCTATCAGCTTGGGGACCTTAAAATACTAAGAAACTCTTCCTGCTATCTAAAAAGATAAAGAATTTTGGAATTGAATTGATGACAAGTTTCACTGAATTGGGAAATGGAAAAACATATTTGTCTTGAAACAAACGGGCCAAGGTCTGCTGTACAAGAAAGCGTGAAGATATGTATCTGAAATTTAAGCCTAAGAAATCTGTCATAAATATAACAAATAATTATTCCAGAACTACCTCCATATCCTACTCTACCTTTCATTCATCTCCACCTTTTCTATACTGATTAGTAATTATATTAATAAAATTCGTGTGTGTGTGTGTGTGTTACCTTCATATCCTACTCTACCTTTCATTCATCTCCACCTTTTCTATACTGATTACTAATTAAATTAATAAAATTCATGTTTGTACGTGTGCATGTGCGTGTGTACGTGTGTGTGTGCGGGTGTGTGCGTGTGCATGTGTGCGCGGGTGTGTGCGTGTGAGTGCGGGTGTGTGTGTGCGTGCGCATGTGTGCATATGTGTATGTGTGTGTGTGTGGGTGCATGTGTGTGTGTGTGTGCGTGTGTGCGTGCGTGTGTGTGCGTATGTGCATGTGTGCACGTGTGTGTATGTGTGTGTGTGCATGTGTGTATGTGTGTGTGTGCATTTGTGTGTGTGCGTGTGTGTGCATGTGTGTGCGTGTGCGCGTGCGCTCATGTGTGTATGCATGTGTGTGTGTAGTCCCTTCGGGAAACCAGACTAATCACTATGGTGAGGCTATGGCAGCTTTATTGGGTTGAAACTGGCTCAATCCAAAGGTTTCTCTAAAATATGGCTAGAGGGGGACTCTATGAATATCATACAATGCTTCAAGAATAACTTTAATCCTAGTTGGACTATTGAGTCTTTGATTATGGATGCCCGTAATATAATAAGCTCCTTTGTTGAATGTCACATTTCTCACATCTTACGGTAATGTCCCCTTCTCATTAGTCCTCAGATTTTCACGGGATTGGCTTATCATCCAACCCTCGTAGGCCAAGAGGAGTGTTTTGGGGGTTGAGTTGCAGTGATTTGAGGCTTCACATTTCATGATTTATGAGTCTAAAGGAGAAATAAGGAGTTTACACGTATTACGAGGCATGTTCACTTTTAATATTATTTTATAAAGTGCAATTAATTTAATATGTGTAATAAATAATAATAAAGTGCATCAACCCTCATAAGGAGATCTTCTAGAAGAAATGAAATGATTGGATAAGAATGAAATAAAGGTGGGGAAGTAATTCATTGTTGATCATCAGTTATCTTGCATCTTCTCTTGTATGTTGACTTGTGGAGCCGGAAGGTTGTCTACAGAGAATCATTTGGGAAAGGAAACTCCCGGTGATTGGCATAACTGAGGAAGTGAAAGACCTTCCGAGGGGTGCGATTGGGAGGGAGACATTTTCAGTCTTCCTAATTGAGCATACCGAAGAGTTTTGCTGTTGGTCATGGTGGTTGCATTGAACATTTTCAGATTGACCATTTAGTCATCATTTGCATATCGAATTTGACCAAGGAGAGATAGCCGAGCCTATTGAGGAGGTTCTTGGAGGAATATCACATGCTGGTAACTCACAATCTCAGTCTGAAGTAAGGGCCGATCTGCACATTCCAACCACGATTTGCTCATTACATTTCATTGAAGCATTAAAGTCCCATTTGGAGGTCAGCAATTTTCATAAAGGACTTGGGCAATTCTCTTAATGATAATTTGGAGGTGTATTAATGAGGAATCGGCCACCTATTAATTGCAAATCAGAAAATCGAACCTGACTGATATCACCTTCATTTTGGCACCTAGCACAAGCATTGGGCTTCTAAACTTCACTTTGAGGAGGGTGATCTATCCTAGTCTACAGGCCGATCATTTTGGAGGGATCTTGAGGAGAAATCAGCTACCTTATTTCGTGTTCTCAGTCCTCATTTCACAGCAGCAGGGATGGCTTCAAGGGTGATTCGATTTGGCACATTAAGGAGTCTTGTTGTGGATATTGCTTCCTTCTTCAAGGTGATTTGTTACCAGGTTCTACCATCTTCATTCCATGTACTATTTCTTGGTTATGTGTTAATGTCCATGGCTGTCATATGTACTCAGACTAGCTGGAAGTTGTAAAGATGATAACTAAGAGTCATGGTTATTGTTATTCATTGTAATTAGACCTTTTAATCTGAATAAAAGAGATAGAAGCTTGCATTGGTCTACACTCCATTATATGCATCATCTGAGGATGCATACCAAGTCTTTGTCAAAATGTCAGTTAGCTGAAAGTGTTATCTATGAGTCTAGTTTGGTATAGAACTCTTCAAGTTTGTTGTATGTGCATCCTAGATTATCCTCCAATCATTATAAGACACTTATAATTGTTCATTAGTAGCTGTTAGCTCATGTTCCAAATCTGAGACAAACATATCAGTAGCACATATAAACCAAAATCAGAAACTATTGGAAATATATTCCTTGTTTTCAGTCATCAATTGGACAGGGGATATTTCATCTACCGCAAAGGTAATAAGCTAGTGCACTTCTTCGCTAATGTGGGGGCATCTAGGAATTCAAGTGTCAGCTAGGATGGCAACGACCCTCTCCCCTTGGAAGTTACTACCATTATCCAAAATGATTTCCAGCAGCATTGGATGTGATGTGCTTTCAAGTGTCATGATGACATGTAATAATGCCACATGCTTTCTAGGTATTCTTTGCGGCCTTTTCTTTGGCATCGGCGTTATTGGCTGTTTTCAATGGGATTTCATTGGTGGGGCTTCTCTATTCAAAATTGGGCCTGGATTCTTCTTTGTCTGCTACTATGTTGGACGATGGGTGGGGACCAGAACTGAGTTGAGCCTACATCGTGTGAGGGATTTAAGAGGAACCATGTTCTTTGGATAATTATTAGAAGGGGCGATCTAGCTACTTACATCCAACAGCTACATTGCTATGATCCCGTGACCTCAAGGAAGTTTATTCAAGGTTGGAAAAATCAAACCCTTATTTTGTAAGGAGTTTTCAATTATTGAAGAGTTGATTTCCCATGTAATTGGACTTTCTATGGAGGGAATCTTTATAGATAGGAAGGTCATGGAGGCCACAATTACCCAATTTCTTAAAGGAAAGGAGAAAGACATATTGGTTCAGCAGATGTTTGGAGGTTATGATAGAACTTCAATTAAGCCCATTTTGGTTGATGTTGCAAAGATAATAATGCAGTACATCACCCTTGATGGTAAGTACACCACCATCTATGGTTTACATTTCACTTTGCTAAACCATTTCAAGTATAAGCTTGTAATGTCCCCTTCCTTGTGATGATGCATTCAATGATCCATTGGCCTATTCCGGAGACCCGTAGGCTATGTGGAAAGGAGAATTAGGGTTTCCATGTTCTTTGGAGTTCTGACCAAGCTTGTCAAGGGTGAAATGTGAACTTACTATTTTTAGTAAATTAGAGTTTGGCTGTCTGGATGGTGCAGTGTTACTAAGCTCGCCAAACTCTTTCTCTGGTTGCGAAGATCACGATTGTTCGGAGCATTATTTCATAACTTACTATTTTTAGTAAGTGGCAAATTGGGGCATTCTATTTTTGGCAGTCCTAAATTTGGTCCTGATCCAACACAGTTCAGTGATCCTCATTGCTCAGCCTCATCCGGATTTTGTTGATAATTAGTATTGGAGTTATAAGCGATTTAATTAAATATTATTTCCTTATCCTAAGGTTTATTATTTAATTATTTTATTATTGATTGATGTTATGAGGAATTGTGCATAATATGATATTTTTCCTAAGTCATGCCTAGGCGAATTATTTGATGATTAAAAGGAGACTTTATTTTAGACAGCAAATTTATTTTATGCCAAAATCATGGTCCTCTCTCCTGGGCGCGATTTTTGACTTGGGAAGTGGGTGCCATACTTGGGTCCACCACATGAAATGAAATGCAGTTTGAAAGAGGTGGATTTGGAGACAATTTCATTTGGATTCCAGACTTGAAAAGCTATATATACAGGTGTTTGGCTCCTCATTTGATTATCCAAAGAAAATATATCGTTATGCTATCGGAATGACTCCAGACTTCTTTGAGGGTGAAAACCTCCTAGATCCTTCTTTCCAGTTTCGAGTGTGAGATATCACTCCTAGCTGTGGATCGAATTTGTGAGCTACTTGGTGTACTTGGGATTGCATTGGGTTTGATTTTGAAGAGTTGTGTGCTACTGCGTTTTTTGGTGTTGCTGGTGTGTGTTGGCTGAAAGTGTAATTTGTTCGTAGCTATCTGCGTGTTGAGAGCATCATTTTGGTGGTGAAGGCTCATTGGAAGCATATAGGAGAGACAATAGTTCTCCTACACTGGCGTGGCATTTGGGGGACTCTCCAATTTATGGTTGCAAATCGAAATATTCAGCTAAATCGCCATTTCCAGATTTGCATTGGGTTGCATGCATCACTTTTGCTACTCTCAGGTTGTTGTTTCAAGGTATTGAACTGATCGCCTATGTTATACCATTCATTTGCATTTGGTTTGGCATGATTTCATTCAGTTTTGAGAAAGTTACGAGCATTTTAGTGGTTTTGGGTGTGGTTGGTTCTATATTTTATTGACTCTGATTTCAAAACAACAAGTCGTGATTTTGTTGTTTGAATTTGATGTTGAATACTAGAGATATGTAATTAACTCTATCTTCTCTCGCATCTCTATCTTTGTAAGATTGTTTCAGTAGTACTGATCAATTTTTCAGGTTGCATTATATGGTATTTCCCACTGAACAAGTGGAAGAGAATGGCTTAGCCGCCTTCTTGTTTTGTAATTCAGCTTTGTCCTCCCACTCAGAAAGTGGTTGAGTGATATTGTCCTCCCGCTGAAATATGCGGTCGAGTGATAGTTTCTATGTATAAGTCCTCCCGCTGCATAAGCGGTAGAGTGATTTGGTTCTGGTTATGCTCTTGTTCCCTTGGCCGCATTATATGGTATTTTCCACTAAACAAGTGGAAGAGAATGGCTTAGCCGCCTTCTTGTTTTGTAATTCAGCTTTGTCCTCCCACTCAGAAATTGGTTGAGTGATATTGTCCTCCCGCTGAAATATGCGGTCAAGTGATAGTTTTTATGTATAAGTCCTCCCGCTGCATAAGCGGTAGAGTGATTTGGTTCTGGCTATGCTCTTGTTCCCTTGGCCAGTTTACCACCAAGTTCTTGGTCTTCATCCCGCTGAAAAGTGGAAGGGGCTGGCTTGCCGCCCAGTATTGTACTTGCATTGTAATTTCCAGCAAATCAGTGAGCTAACGAACCCCTTATCACCGTATGCTCTCACCTTCCCACATTGGGCTCTTGGTGATCAAAAAGTGGAAGGGTTACTTTCAACAGGATTGAGATTATATTTCCTAACTTTAACAGGTGCATTGTAGTATTTGTTGTGTTTAAAATCCGAAAAAATTAGTGGGAATATTACAAAGCTCTTCAGTTCTTTTTTTGTTTTCCTATTAGCATCCATCAAAAAAGAAATTATTGATCACTGGAAAAACCCTAAGATTCCTATTCTTCACGAGGGGCTCATTTTGTTGATCATGGAATATTTTAAAGAATCCTCCCCCAAAATCCCTAGAAGGTTCCTAAGAAGGCTAAGAAACAGATTTAGGTCCCTACTAGTTACTCATTACTCAGACATGCCTACTAAAACGGAGGATATTGAAATTGACGAGACGGAGGATGAAGATTATGTGGATGAAGGGATGAAGTCTAAGGAGGATTACTCAATGTGTATGGTTTCTTCCCCCCTCCTAAAGCTAATTTGGGTAAGAAGAAAATTCCTTCTAAGAAGAGGGTGTAGTCCCGCTCTTCTTGGACTAAAGGGTCAAATATTGGTGAGGAGCAGGATGGTGATATGCCACAGCTGATGTCAAGCAAGTTAAGAAGGTGAATATTGGGGATATGCATCAAAAAGAGATATCTAAAAGGAAAATCTAAGGCATTTGATCACTAGGTTGAGTCTTCCCACTTGTGATGCAGAAGCATCCTTGGTTCTTGGCAATCTTGCATCAACCAAAACTATTTTTTCCAGTTTGTTTTTTGTTTTGTAGTTTTAGCATTTCTTTTTGTATTTTCTTGCATTGGCTCACCGGATCTTGCGGAATTTGATTTTGCTTGAAGACGTGATCATCTTCCTTAATCCTAAACCGCAGAGCATTTGGATCATTTTCCGGCAAGTCATCAATTCCGCATTCTGAGACAATTTTTCGGCACCGGAACCACTTGGACCTATTTGCATTGGTGAATCTACCATATCCTTTTCGTAGCTTGCAGAGCCCAATTTGTTGATTTCAATGTTCCTTGGCGTATGCCCGAGCTTCCCTTCTAATCCACACTTCATCCTTTGGATTTTTCGGAGGAATCTCTTTGGCGGAGGCCGACCTGTTGGCTTTACACGTTTGATCTTGTTCTTCAGCAATTGTTCCCTTTTGGGCTGACCAGATCCCCTTGGATCGTATAAATCATTGTAGTTGAGCTTTAGAATTCATTCTAGAGAAGTAAGATAGAACATAGAGGATAGATCTTACATTGAGAGGTCCGGAGTTGATCAATTTTGTACTTGAGCATGTATGTAGCAGGCCAGTGAGCCGAACCCTGTAATCCGGATGTTACTGGTTATCTGTAATCAGTTTTCATGATCTAATTCATTCAGTTCTGCATTGTCTCCATCATATCCTCTTGTTTTTGTTGTGTTTACTCTTGCTGCTTGGTCTAGATTGATCTCTTTAAGGTCTCTCCTAATCGGTGACTGTACCAAGTGGTATCAGAGTGAGATTTCGTTCCGGAGATTGCGTTAACCTAAGAATTTTGTTGTATAGTGGCGGATTGTGGATCCGATGGCGTAAAGATGGCACGAAGAGGAAATAGGAATGGTGGAGCATGTGGGAATATAGACCCTGCTATGACGGAGATGTTGAGAGGAATTGCAGCCCGATTGGAAGCCGTTGAGACAACCCAGAGAAGAGGCCGACATATTGAAGATGTGAGTGAAGATGAAGAAGAAGCACCGGCAGAACAAGTAGCAAATCCACCGGCGATCGATCCAGATGAAGAGAGGTTCTTGAGGGTTTTAAGTAGAGCGAACACTAAACCACATTTTAACCCACCAGAATATGACAGAAAGTTGGATTCGGATGAATTAATGGTTTGGATCTCGAAGATGGAGAAGTATTTTGATTTTGAGAACACCGCAAAAGAAAGGAAGGTAAAGTATGCGTGTACCCGGTTGAAAGGTCATGCATCTCTTTGGTGGGAACATTTGCAGGTCGATAGACAAAGAAGAGGAAAAGAGAAGATCAAATCATGGGAGTGGATGGTTGCTAGGTTAAAATCAAAATTTATACCAGCTAATTATCAAGTGAACCTATTCCGAAAGTTATAGAACTTGAAGCAGAAGGAATCTGGTGTGAAGGAGTATACCAAAGCATTCTACCAGTTGAATAGCAAATCCGAACATGTCGATGATGAGGTTGAACAAGTTGCGAGATATTTGAATGGACTAGGGATGTCTATACAAGATGAACTCAATTTGGTCAAGTTACAGAATGTTGAAGAAGCTTATCAATATGCCCTGAAAGCTGAAGAGAAGTTGAACCAAAGACATGAGCAAAGACAGAGAGGTAGAGGTGGAAGGTTTTCCGGAGGAAGATTTCAAGGAGATAGAGGAACCTGTATGGATCACAACAAGGACAAGGAAGTAAACAAAGAAGGTAATTCATACCGGAAGGATGACAGAAATTTATACTAGACGAGAGAACCCGATGGTTACCATAATGAAAATTTTGGAAAAGATGATAGAAGACAAGATAAGAGAATGTTTAAAGGCACTTACTTTAAGTGTGGAGGAAAGGACATCGTACTTTCGAATGTAAGAAGACAGAGAACACTGGGAGAACAGCATTGGTGGAAGAAAGCCCCACCGGAATCAGCTAACAAACCAAAAGATGGAGAACTGTTGATGATGAGGAGAGCTTTGTGTCATATCGGAGGAGATGAAGAGCCCTGCAAAGGCGAAATTTGTTCAAGACCAGATGTAAGGTCTCCGGTAAGTGTTGTAAAGTTGTTATTGATAGTGGTAGTTTGGATAATCTTGTTTCAGAGGAAATGGTGACTAAGTTGAAGTTGGAAAGATTGAAACACCCTAAGCCTTATCAAATAGCATGGATTCAGGACGATCATAAGTTGTTAGTAAATGAGCAATGTTTGGTAAAATTGAAAATTGGGAATTATCATGATGAAGTCTTGTGTGATATTATGCCTATGGACATTTGTCACCTTTTGTTGGGTAGACCTTGGCAGTTTGATAGACAAACAATACATGATGGGGGAAAGAACATATACACTATTGTAGCAAATCGGATGAAACAAACCTTGTTACCCTTGGAGGAGCCTTTGAAGAGTGAAGTCTGTACGAATGCTAGAATCTGTTTGGTGGATGGAAGGAAATTTTTGGATGGAATGACACATGAGAATGTGTGTTTTGCCTTAGTTCCTAAGAAGATTGAAAACTTGGAGCGTGAAGAACAACCTGAAGAGATAAAGGAGTTACTAAAAGAGTATGAAGACATCATTTCAGATAATGTGCCTGATGGATTACCACCTGTGAGGAGTATCAATCATTGCATGGACCTAATTCCTGGAGCTAGTTTGCCTAACAAAGCTGCACACCGGATGACACCGGCAGAGAATGAAGAGTTGAATAGACAAGTGCAGGAATTGCTAAAGAAAGGTTTGATCAAAGAAAGTCTAAGTCCTTGTGCAGTGCCAACAGTGTTAACACCTAAGAAGAATAGAGAATGGAGGAAGTGTACCGATTCCAGAGCAATAAATATGATCACAGTGAAGTACCAATTTCCTTTACCTACAATGGATGACATAATGGATTGTTTGAGTGGAGCCAAATACTACACAAAGATAGACTTGAAGAGTGGATATCATCAAATCAAAATTAGAGAGGGAGATGAGTGGAAGACAACATTCAAGACAAATGAAGGATTGTATGAATGTTTGGTGATGCCTTTTGGGTTGACTAATGCACCAAGTACTTTCATGAGGTTGATCAATGAGGTATTGAAGAAATTCTTGGGTAAGTTTGCTATTGTATATTTGGATGACATTCTAATTTTCAGTAAGACAAAAGAGGAGCATTTGTTGCATTTAAGACAAGTTTTGCAGAGGTTGAGGGAAGAGAAGTTGCTGATAAACCTTAAGAAGTGTACTTTCATAAAGGAAGAGTTAGTCTATTTGGGATTTGTAATATCTACAGATGGATTGAAGATGGACCCTGAAAAGGTAAAAGCAATTGTTGAATGGCCTACACCGAAAAGCATTGGAGATGTAAGATCATTTCATGGATTGGCTAGTTTCTACTAGAAGTTTATTAGAAATTCCAATTCTGTTTGTAACCCTATGACTAAGACAATGAGAGGGGATAGGAAAGAATTCAAGTGGACAACCGAAGCAAATAAAAGTTTTGAATTGCTAAAGCAGAAGGTCACTGAACAACCTATGTTAGCTTTATCGGATTTCAACAAAGTATTTCAAGTGGACTATGATGCAAGTGGGAATGCAATTGGAGCCGTATTGAATCAGGAAGGGAGAGCAGTAGCTTATTTAAGTGAGAAGTTGAATGATGCAAGGAGATATTTAGTGTATGATCAAGAATTTCATGCCATAGTTCAAGCCTTGAAGAAGTGGAGACATTACCTTGTTGCCTAAGGAGTTTGTGTTGTATACTGATCATCAAGCCTTGCAGTATTTGAAGAGTCGGAGTAAGTTGAATCAGAAACATGAGATGGGTAGAATTTTTAAAAAGTTACACCTTTGTGTTGAAGCATAGAAGTGGGAAATCTAACAAAGTTGTTGATGCATTAAGTAAAAGGAGGAATTTGTTGACAGAGATGAGAGTGATAGTATTAGGATTTGAGGAGTTGAAGACCTTATATGATGATGACCCGGATTTTAAAGAACCTTGGAAAGCATGTAGAGAACAGGTTATGGTGGACAGAAGTCAGCGGTTGGATTATTTCATTCAGGCTGGGATGTTATTCAAAGGAGTTCAGTTGTGTATGCCTAAGAATTCGATGAGGGAGAATCTGATAAATGAAAAAACATAGTGGGGGATTAGCCGGACACTTTGGTGTTGATAAAACAATAGCATTGGTAAGTTAACATTACTTTTGGCCTCAGATTCATAAGGATGTTAAGAAATTTGTGCAGAGTTGTAGAGTTTGTCAAGTTGCAAAAGGTAGTAGTCAAAATGTGGGATTGTATAAACCTTTGACAATACCGAAGAGACCTTGGGAAGACATAAGCATGGATTTCATACTTGGATTACCTAAGACACGGAGAGGAAATGATTCTACATTTCTGGTGGTGGTTATATTCTCGAAGATGGCTCATTTCATACCTTGTAAGAAGACATTAGATGTGGTGCATGTAGCTGACCTATTTTTCAAGGAGGTAGTGTGATTGCATGGATAACCTAAGAGCATAGTTTCAGACAGGGATACTAATTTTCTTCGTTATTTTTTAAGAACACTTTGGAAGAATATGAAGACAGATTTGAAATTCAGTTCTACTTTTCACCCACAGACTAATGGACAGAAAGAGGTAGTAAACCGGAGTTTGGGAAATTCACTGAGATGCCTAATTGGAGATAAAACCGGAAGTTGGGATTTGATTCTTGCACAGGCAGAGTTTGACTACAATAATTCAGTGAACAGGAGTACCGGAAAACACCTTTTGAGATTGTTACTGGAGCACACCCTAGAGGTATATCAAAATTTAGGGATATCAGTAATGAAGAAAAGAAGAGTGCAAAGGCAAAAGAATTTGCAGAACACGTGAAGGCTTTACATATTCAGGTTAAGCAACATTTGGAAGACATGAACAAGTATAAGGAGAAAGCAGATGAGAAGCGCAGACATAAAAAATTTGAAGTTGGCGATGAACTGATGGTATATCTGAGAAAAAAGAGATTTCCAGTTGGAACCTATAACAAGTTGCAGATAAAGAAGTTTAGACTTTGTAAGATCTTCAAGAATTGATGCAGGAGCACCGAGTGAACCAAGTGTACCTCCTGATTCCAATGACCTATATGGAGTCAAATATGAACATTGAGTTCTAGATGGTTTCTTGTGTCAAATAAGGTCTAATGAGACCAATAGCATTGTAATAAGGTCATTTGACCATTCATGTAATCAAGTTGTCTAGATGGTCCTAGGAAGGTCCTAATTTGGCCGATATTTGTGCAAATGAGTCAAAATGGGTCACATTGATGTAATAATGTAAAAGTTGGTTCCAACGGTCTATTTGGACCTATTTCAATGTGTTTAAGGTCATGGTTTAATAAAATGTTGGAAGTTGTCATTATTGACAAATGTTGTCATGACCAACTTTTCTTTGTAAAGGGTAGTTTTATGGCTCCAATAGTCAAATGGAGTTTAAAAGGTGGTTGGATTGGTTAGATAGGTTGTAGGGGTATAAGTATATCCCTTTCCCTCGAATGAAATGGTGCAAGAATTGTAATTTGATGATAAAGGGCAATAAAAGCATTGAACTTTTGAAAAATTCCCTGTGAATTCTAACGGTACCAGTCTGAGTTTGGATTTGTTTTCCGTACTAAGAGGCATTGAATGACATTATCTTCTGATTTGTTATGAATCTCCATTGACTTACCTTCCTTTTCCAATTGGTGGAATATAGTTTTATTCAAATTTGATCAATTTCTTTTTTACTGTTCTATAAACTGCTGTAGTTGACAGCTTAAGAGGGGTTTTGAGAGTCATTTTGTGAATCTGACCCATTCTGCTTTATGTAAGCATTGTGGCTTGTGGAATGGGTCTAATATATTGTAAGATAAGTGTTTCTAACTTTGAGAATGCAGGAGAGATCATAAATGCATAAGGAGGATACCTTAGGGGTAATGAGTCACAAGTTGACAAAGAGCATAACCAGTGCCATGTATTAGTCTGAGAGTTTTCATTGAATGAGGGCAGCATTTTATGATGGATTATGTTTACACAAGTCATTATAATGGTGTTGGATCCTTTGGTTGGGTCTAGAAGTGATCGGAAGTGAGAGATTAGGAAATCCCTAGGTTTGGGTTCCTAAAAGTGAGGGTTTTGTATTTGAATAGGTAAATGGGCATGGCACCGCCTAAAACCTTGAAAATCCTTTGTTTTGAAACATTTCCTAAGACTGTTTGTTGGTGTGAAGGTCTGGAGTTGTGATCCAAAGGGTGTTCATTTGGAAAAGTGGGCTAATTTGGCCTAATCCTAGTAGGACAGAGTATTGAAACTGGGTATTGGTCCAAAACAACCATATCTGAAATTTAAGTATGTTGTGAAACTTGCAAATGGGTATCTGAAAGTGTGTTTTGTTTTCCAAGAGGTTTGAGAAAGTTTTGAGTTAATGTGCAAATACCCGATTTGAAGGGCTAGTAGGAATAAACCGATTAAGTGTTGTTTTGTGTATTGGGGATTGAACCAGTCAACTTGGGTATGTGGAATCTTGTGTCAGGGTTTCATAGGTGTGTTGAACCCCTAAGTCATGTTTGGTTAAGCCATTGAAGTTGAAAATCCCATTTGAGTGATTTGGTGAAGGTTTGTGAGTGCAAGGTGTGAAGGGTTGAGGAACCTAGTATTGGTTGGCAGAAGTGTATTTGTGCCAAGTCATTTGAGTGAGATAAAGAAGTTGACACAAGGCTCCGCATCATATTGGTATCAGAGCAAGGAAGTAGGTCCCTGAAGAAGATAGTTGGGTTTGGAGAGAAGTGTAAGTAAGTGGTTGAAGTCAAGATGCCTCCTAAGAGTGTGGGTACTGCTAGAGAGTTACAAGAGTTGAAGGAGAAGAATGCAACGTTGCAAAAATCCTATAATGAGGTGATGGCAAGGATTGAAGCCTTAGAGTCCAAACAAAGAAGGAATGTTGATGTAGGAGATGTGAGTGATGAAGAGGAAGAAGAAGAGGAGTTCCAAGAAGCATGGTAGGAAGAACAAGTAGATCTTGAGGAGCAGCAAACACTCAGATTGTTAAAGGCAGTGAAAGGTGATCAGTACAAGGCAAGAATTGACCTACTTATCTATGGTGGGAATCTAAATGAAGAAGAGTTGCTTGATTGGGTAGTAGCCATGGATACTTATTTTGAGAGTGAAGAGGTGCTAGAGGATCAGAGGGTCAAAGTGGCAAAGACAAAGTTGAAAGGACATGCTCTCCTATGGTGGGATTATGAACAGGCAGAAAAAAGAAAGAAAGGCAAAGCCAAGATCATATCTTGGGATAGGATGGTTGCAAAACTTAAACGTAAATTTCTTCCTAGAGATTGAAGTTTAAATGTTTAAGAAATTACAAAGTATAAGAGTATGAAGGGATGAAGATGAAATTGAAAAGGTGGCTAGGTACCTTGGTGGTCTTAGATTCAATATTCAAGATGAGTTGGTGATTGCTAACCCCAAAAGTGTGGAAGAATGTTTCCAATTGGCACTCAAGGCTGAGGAGAAAGTCAAAAGAAGGTAAGAGAAATCCACAAGAGGAAGAGGCAGCAGTAATAACAGAGATAGAGGTACACTTCCTTCACAAAAACAAACCCATGAGGATCAAGGTGATACAAGCAAAGGTAAAGAACAATCATTTTCTGATTTTAGAGGTGCATTTGGTAATAATAGAGGCAGATTTGGTAGAGGTTCTTGTAATAGTGGGAAAATGGTGAGTGATAGATCAAGAGGAAAACTACCCTTTCCCTCAAAGAGATGAGAATTTCACTATTGATTATCCTTCAAGCACTTTTCACCATTACATTAGGAAGAGGAGAGGATAATTCACTAGATTCAATCTCTCCACACAAAGATGGTAGATTGAATTCTGAATGAATGGGGAATGCTAAGTTGATCCCCTCTTCCTTGTTTGAAATAGAAAGGAAATTGATTGAATTATGTAGTGCAAAAGTGACAGAATTGATTATAACTTGAGATCGGAATATGGGATGAAGTTGTGCACATGGATCTGGCAGTAAAATGTCGAGACGAAGTCACCCTGCGAATTTGAGGAAAAGTTGCCCAGACCCTGGCGGGAATGTACACGGTCATCCGAAAAGTCCGTGAAACGAAAAGGGTTTTTCCACCTCTGCAAATGAAGCCCAAATCCAAACATACAACTGCGCACCTGCAACCTACACACAAAAAAGAGAGGAAAATGGGTTGGGATTGGGGGTTTGCCTTTAGGTCAAACCCCAGTTTTGGAATTAACCAAGTAATGAAAGAAAGTACTTGCAAGTAGATGTAAATGAAAGACTGAATTGTAAATCACCTCAAGGGAGGTTGTAGTAGCAATGTTGATAGAAGTACTTGTGTGGAATTGAATGTTAAAATCAATCTCCTCTTTAATGGTTGAATCCTTGACTTGAATGCAACACCTAGCCTTAAAGGGAGACTTGAGAATGCTCAATGCTGGAAAAGAATGCATGATCGCTTGTACATACTCTAATCTTGTCCAACTTCCACCTATTAAACTTATGCAAATGAGAGGATGAATGCCCGTTAAATACATGTTAGTGGATTTGAATTTCATCACGGGTGGACATCAGGGGAGTTTCCCGCCCGAGGCACAACCAACAATGCAACCCTAGGAAGGGTCCTACCCCAAAATAGGGCAGGGACAGGGGCGCCACGCCCCTGTCCAAGGGGGGACAGTGGTGCCACACCCCTGTCCAACCCCTTTCTCTAGGGCAAAGTGCAAACGGGGTGATGCAGAGGCCAAGAAAGAAGCTTTTTCCACAAGCTGAGCAATCTCCGGGCTTCGATCAGGCTAGAGGATTCGAGTTCGCATGCGTGAAGACCCTAATGCAGTCAAAAATTGCTGGGGTCGCAATTTTACAACACTGCAATTCTAATCAATTTTCAAGAAGATATTATAATTCTAATGAATATGGTCATCCTTCTTTTAAGTGTCCTTAAAAGACAGCATCATCATCATCTAAGGTAGACAAGAGGGTTGCTGTCATGTCCCCACATTTGTAGAAAATATAATTGATATATTTTTACCATAACATATGTAAAATCATAATGAAATTATTATATCATATTATTAATTTACACTTTATATTGATTAGCAATGTTCAAAAATACATTATAAGCAATAGAAAGCAACTTACTAATTCTATTTCCTAAGACCCGATAACCTTTGGTGAATTGGTGGGAATACTAAGTATTACCCACGTCAGATTGTGGAGGGCCCCGCTAGGTAAAAGTGGTGTCCCTTCATACTGGCTACCAAGAGAAGTATCGTGACTTTCCACCACGATGGTTGGAGAGGTTAAATACCCCTCCTCCCTGTGCAAATCAGAAAAGGAGGAAAAACGGAAAATCAGGGGTCTGCTGGAAAGGAAATAAAAGAAAGGAATCTCCAGGGTTGCCAACAGGGATAAGGGAAAGTCAACAGTGACAGGTATGTATAAGTCTGACTTTTGATTTAATATTAGAATATAACCAGTCAGCAATTTATATATATTAAAATCATATTGGTATGTAATTATATATAACTGCTGTGTGTAATCTTAATCAAATGGGTGGCATTTATATGATATTAAGTTGAGAAGCAAATAATATATAATTATTCAAACAATATTGAAATGATTATACATAACAGTACTGTTTGTTAAACATAATAAATATAGATATACATTTGTTAATGAATCCAGAAGGAATAAGGCAATCAAATGCAGTTTGTAATAAATTGCTATAATACTGTAAAATGCTAATAATATAAGATGCATCAATGAAACTTAATGAATAATTCTGATTTAAAGTAATACTAACAGAAAGAACTGTTAACAATCTGATATAAGACACTAAGCAATATGATATAATGGAAGTATAATAACTATGTCAAATGCAATTGATTATCATAATTAGTTGAGCTGAATGACAAATATGATTTCAGTGGGAATATCATAATTGGTTCATTGCATACGAGGGACCCTCTCTTAGGTACGCCACTCCATAGTGGATGCCTAACCCCTGCCACATGGAGCCAAGAGGGATGAAGCATCTGCTCTTGGGCTTAAGAGAGGGGGTGGTTGTGATGAGGGGGAACGGCGATAGGATACCTCGCTGGGTATGCCACTCCATGATGGATGCTTAATACCTGCCATATGGAGCCAACGGGGATATGGTATCTGCTCTTGGGCCTAGGAGGGAGGATTCCTTGGACACCCTATCCAACTAGCCTACCCTAGTGTAATGAGGAATTGGATAGCTAAGAAAAGTACCTAGCCTATAAATCTGATTTTATCTAACAAATCTGACTGTATCTGACAAATATAACAATCTGAATTTATGTAATAAATCTCATACTAATGGTAATTAATGCATTAAGACATACGTCATTCGACATACTTTTTAGTGTGTGTTTCAGTTTTATAAGTATCATTACATATATATTCTCTGGTTTTTATGCAGGAAAACAATAAACAGAGGTACTCCCCTAAACTTAAATTAGACTTGGGTAAATTGGGGCTAACTTTAAAGGTACAGCTAACTAGGGGACATTACAGTGGTATCAAAGCTATACAAGGTATTGAGGAAGATAGGAGAAGTAGCTTATGAATTGGAACTCCCTCGCAATAGCAGAATTCACAATATATTTCATGTATCCCGCCTCAAAAAGGTTTTGGGGCAGCACACCATCCCATGCTCTGAATTGCCACCCTTGGATGATGAAGGGAAGTTGATCTTGGAACCAGAAACTATCCTCAATGTGCGAGAAAAGAGGTTAAGAAACAAAACTATTGAAGAATACCTAGTCAAATGGAAAGGTCTACCGATGGAGGATGCGACTTGGGAAGGACCTGAGATATTTGATCATCCAAATTTGAAATTGCTTGAGGACAAGCAATCTCAAGAAGGGAGGACTGTCATGTCCCCACATTTGTAGAAAATATAATTGATATATTTTTACCATAACATATGTAAAATCATAATGAAATTATTATATCATATTATTAATTTACACTTTATATTGATTAGCAATGTTCAAAAATACATTATAACCAATAGAAAGCAACTTACTAATTCTATTTCCTAAGACCCGATAACCTTTGGTGAATTGGTGGGAATACTAAGTATTACCCCGTCAGATTGTGGAGGGCCCCGCTAGGTAAAAGTGGTGTCCCTTCATACTGGCTACCAAGAGAAGTATCATGACTTTCCACCACAATGGTTGGAGAGATTAAATACCCCTCCTCCCTGTGCAAATCAGAAAAGAAGGAAAAACGGAAAATCAGGGGTCTGCTGGAAAGGAAATAAAAGAAAGGAATCTCCAGGGTTGCCAACAGGGATAAGGGAAAGTCAATAGTGACAGGTATGTATAAGTCTGACTTTTGATTTAATATTAGAATATAACCAATCAGCAATTTATATATATTAAAATCACATTGGTATGTAATTATATATAACTGTTGTGTGTAATCTTAATCAAATGGGTGGCATTTATATGATATTAAGTTGAGAAGCAAATAATATATAATTATTCAAACAATATTGAAATGATTATACATAACAGTACTGTTTGTTAAACATAATAAATATAGATATACATCTGTTAATGAATCCAGAAGGAATAAGGCAATCAAATGCAGTTTGTAATAAATTGCTATAATACTGTAAAATGCTAATAATATAAGATGCATCAATGACACTTAATGAATAATTCTGATTTAAAGTAATACTAACAGAAAGAACTGTTAACAATCTGATATAAGACACTAAGCAATATGATATAATGGAAGTATAATAACTATGTCAAATGCAATTGATTATCATAATTAGTTGAGCTGAATGACAAATATGATTTCAGTGGGAATATCATAATTGGTTCATTGCATACGAGGGAGACCCTCTCTTAGGTACGCCACTCCATAGTGGATGCCTAACCCCTGCCACATGGAGCCAAGAGGGATGAAGCATCTGCTCTTGGGCTTAAGAGAGGGGGTGGTTGTGATGAGGGGGAACGGCGATAGGATACCTCGCTGGGTATGCCAATCCATGATGAATGCTTAATACCTGCCATATGGAGCCAACGGGGATATGGTATCTGCTCTTGGGCCTAGGAGGGAGGATTCCTTGGACACCCTATCCAACTAGCCTACCCTAGTGTAATGAGGAATTGGATAGCTAAGAAAAGTACCTAGCCTATAAATCTGATTTTATCTAACAAATCTGACTATATCTGACAGATATAACAATCTGAATTTATGTAATAAATCTCATACTAATGGTAATTAATGCATTAAGACATATGTCATTCGACATACTTTTTAGTGTGTGTTTCAGTTTTATAAGTATCATTACATATATATTCTCTAGTTTTTATGCAGGAAAACAGTAAACAGAGGTACTCCCCTAAACTTAAATTAGACTTGGGTAAATTGGGGCTAACTTTAAAGGTACAGCTAACTAGGGGACATTACAGTTGCATTTGCTCAAGAGGAGGAGGAGGTTGATAGTAGTCCAAGGGAGGTTGTATGCAATTCAGAAGTTGGTGAATGTTTGATGATCAAGCAGCATATCTTGAAGACCTCACAGGAACCTGAACCTATCCAAAGGAGCCTCTTTAGAACAAGGTGTCAATGTAAAGGTAAAGTGTGTACTCTTGTTGTTGATTCCAGGTCCACTGATAACATGATTTCTACTGAAATGGTTGACAAGTTACATTTGGAAAGATTGTCTCATAATAATCCTTATAGAGTTTCTTGGGTCAATGATGATGTTAGTCTATTGGTTAAGGAACAAGCAAGGGTTCATTTTCATAGCGGTCAATATAAGGAGAGTGTTATATGTGACATTTTACCCATGGAATGTAGCCATATTTTACTTGGTAGACCTTGGCAATATGACAACCATACTAGTTATGATGGTAGGAGAAACACTTATACTATTGAAAAGAATGGGGTTAAGTACACTTTATGGCCAATGAATGATGGTGTCAAGGGTAAGAATAAAATAGTCATGTTTGGGAAGAAGACATTGCTTGAGGATGAAGAGTTGGTAGCCAAGTCACAGATAAAAAAGGTTGGAAATTATAATTTGTGTGAAGGTATAGTGGTTGGTTCAGTTTTATGTCCATTTGTATAAGACATGGTGAAGAATAAATCTGATGTTGCGGGTAAGAAGGAGCAGGTACAACAAACAGAGATGGAGGAAGTGGAGAAGAAGGTGCAAGGACAAGCACCTATTGAAGATTCTTGGTATCCACCAAGTACTATGGTGGTTGGAGTTCCTTTGTGGACTAATTGGTTTTTCTATTCTGGTTTTTATCAGTTTCTTTCAGGTTTTCAGTAGGCTGGAGTTGATGTTCCCTCATGGGACATGAGGATTTTTCAAGGGGGGAAGTATGGTGCAGGAGCACCGAGTGAACCATACCTCCTAATCCCAATGACCTACATGGGGTCAAATATGAACATTTTGAGTTCTAGATGGTTTCTTGTGTCAAATAATGTCTAATGAGACCAATAGCATTGCAATAAGGTCATTTGACCATTCATGTAATCAAGTTGTCTAGATGGTCCTAGGAAGGTCCTGATTTGTCCAATATTGTGCAAATGAGTCAAAATGGGTCAAATTGATGTAATAATGTAAAAGTTGATTCCAAGAGTCCTTTCATGTCTATTTGGACCTGTTTCAATGTGTTTAAGGTCATGGTTTAATGAAATGTTGAAAGTTGTCATTATTGACAAATGTTGTCATGAGCAACTTTTCTTTGTAAAGGGTAGTTTTATGTCTCCAACGGTCAAATGGAGTTTAAAAGGTGGTTGGATTGGTTATATAGGTTGTAAGGGTATAAATATGTCCCTTTCCCTCGAATGAAACGGTGCAAGAATTGTAATTTGATGATAAAGGGCAATAAAAGCACTGAACTTCTAAAAAATTCCCTACGAATTCTAACGCTACCAGTCTGAGTTTGGATTGTTTTCTGTACCAAGAGGCAATGAATAACATTATCTTCTGATTTGTTATGAATCTCCATTGACTTACCTTCCTTTTCCAGTTGGTGGCACATAGTTTTATTCAAATTTGATCAATTTATTTTTGACTGTTCTATAAACTGTTGTAGTTGACAGTTTAAGAGGGGTTTTGAGAGTCATTTTGTGAATCTGACCCATTCTGCTTTATGCAAGCATTGTAGCTTGTGGAATGGGTCTGATACATTGTAAGATAAGTGTTTCTAACTTTGAGAATGCAGGAGAGATCATAAATGCATGAGGATACCTTAGAGGTGATGAGTCACAAGTTGACAAAGAGCATAACCGGTGCCATGTATTAGTCTGAGAGTTTTCATTGAATGAGGGCAGCATTTTATGATGGATTATGTCTACACAAGTCATTTTAATGGTGTTGGATCCTTCGGTTGGGTCTAGAAGTGATCGGAAATGAGAGATTGGGAAAGCCCTAGGTTTGGGTTCCTAAAAGTAAGGGTTTTGTATTTGAATAGGTAAATGGGCATGGCACTGCCTAAAACCTTGAAAATCCTTTGTTTTAAAACATTTCCTAAGACTTTTTTTGGGTGTGAAGGTTTGGAGTTGTGATCCAAAGGGTGTTCCTTTGGAAAAGTGGGCTAATTTGGCCTAATCCTAGTAGGACAGGGTATTGAAACTGGGTATTGGTCCAAAACAACCATATCTGAAATTTAAATATGTTGTGAAACTTGCAAATGGGTATCTGAAAGTGTGTTTTGTTTTCCAAGTGGTTTGGGAAAGTTTTGAGTTAATGTGCAAATACCCGATTTGAAGGGCTAGTAGGAATAAACCGGTTAAGTGTTGTTTTGTGTATTGGAGATTGAACCAGCCACCTTGGGTATGTGGAATCTTGTGTCCGGGTGTCATAGGTGTGTTGAACCCCTGAGTCAAGTTTGGTTAAGCCATTGAAGTTGAAAATCCCATTTGAGTGATTTGGTGAAGGTTTGTGAGTGCAAGGTGTGAAGGGTTGAGGAACCTGGTATTAGTTGGCTGAAGTGTATTTGTGCCAAGTCATTTGAGTGAGATAAAGAAGTTGACACAAGGCTCCGCATCAGAAATTCAATTCTGGAAATACATATGAAGTGGAGCTACCAGATAGTTTGAGTATTTCACCTGTATTCAACATTGCAGATCTATATCAATATCATGAATCGGAACTCAGCGAAGATAGTATTATAGACTTGGAGAAATAGTTGCTTTGGAAGGAGCCAGCTCAGATTGAAGACATTTTGGATAGTAGGATTGGACGTAGTACTCGAAGCAGTCAGTATAAGGAGTATCTTGTGAAATGGAAAGGCAAACCAATTCAAAATTCATCTTGGATTTCTCAGGCAGAGGTGGACCGCCTTGGTTTTCCTCTAACCCCAGCAAAGTGAGAGACTCACTTTTTCAACAGCCTCAGATGTCTGATGCAGGAGCATCGCTGGTTCTTGGCAATCTTGCATCAACCAAAAATATTTCTTTTCCAGTTTGTTTTTTGTTTTGCAGTTTCAACATTTCTTTCTGTATTTGCTCACCGAATCTTGCGGAGTTGGATTTTGCTTGAAGACATGATCATCTTCTTTATTCCTAAACCGCAGAGCATTTGGATCATATTTCAGCAAGTTATCGATTCCGCATTCCAAGACAAGTTTCTAGCACGAGAACCGCTTGGACCTATTTGCATTGGTGAATCTACCGGATCCTTTCCATAGCTTGCACAACCCAGTTCGTTGATTTTGATGTTCCTTGGTGTGTGCTCGACCTTCCCTTCTAATCCGCACTTCATCCTTTGGATTTTCCGCAGGAATCTCTTTGGCGGAGTCTAACCTGTTGGTTTTACACGTTTGATCTATTTCTTCGGCATTTGTTCCCTTTTGGGTCGACCAGATCCCCTTGGCTCATATAAATCATTGTAATTGAGGTTTATAATTCATTCCAGAGAAGTAAGATAGAACATAGAGGATAGATCTTAGATCGAGAGCTCTGGAGAGCTCCGAAGTTGACCAATTTTGTTCTTGAGCATGTATGTAGCGGGCCAGTGAGTCGAACCTTGTAATCTGGATGTTACCGGTTATCTGTAATCAGTTTTCATGATCTAATTTATTTGGTTCTGCATTGTCTCCATCATATCCTCTTGTTTCCGCTGTGTTTACTCTTACTACCCGGTCCAGATTGATCTCTTTGAGATACCTCCTAGCCGATGACTGCACCAACTTGGGTGAGCTGAAAAGAGTTGGTTGCATACACACCATGTCAAGTATGCGCACCTCCTTGCCTTCGCTGACTGACATAATCCCGTGCACACCAAGGTCAAAGTTTGCCTTGACCATTGGTTTCTTCTTTGTGACCAGTTTGCTCTATATAGGCTATTAAGCCTCATTGTAAAGGATTCTCTCCCTGCTGGCTTGAGCTACTCTTTGCTCTTTGACTTGCCTTGAAGACTTGTATATTTTCTTATATTTCTGCAATCGTAAGTTTGGCCATTGTCCTAATAATAAATTGAAATTATCATTCGTGCTTCCCTTCAACTTATGCACGATCTGTATGTTTTCTTACCTTCGTTGTAAGTGTATGTTTTGTGGCTTTCTCTCACGTATATGATGTATTAACTTGTTTCTAAATGTGACTTGTGGGAAACCTTCTCCCCTTTTGACATTCAGCAGATTCTAACTTCCATACATGCATTTGGGATCATTCATGCAATTGAAGTTTGTGCACCTCTAGGGTATTTCAATTTGTTCTTTGAGTCATTTTGGGGTGGGGAGAAGAACATCTCTTATCTTGGTGCATCACCTTCTTTCATTTAAGTATTTATTTCTTCTCTTTTCCTCTACAAGTTGTTAGGATAGGTTTAGAACTAGAATTTGGAGTGTTGAATTGGTTCAACACCTACACTTGGATTGAGAAGGAAGTTGGCCTTCTCCAGGGATTCAACCCCATTGTGCAAGGTCCCACACTTTGGGGTTGTTTCCATGTTTCACAAGATTGCTGAGTTGATGGCTCAACAAGGGTGCAATCCTTTGTGACAATAGTTTTTGGCACACCCAATGGAACATATCCTTCATCAAGCTGAATATTTGGTATGTTCTTCAATGCATTCAGCCTTGGAGAGGCATCTTTCAAGCACCCAGCGACTCTACTATCAATTTGGCATGTTATTTGTCTTTGGTTGAGTAGATCCATTTGCTCTTTTAAGAATTTCATTAAAAAAGTTCAACCTTTTCCAAATGCTTTATAATGAACACATATCATGGGAATATCTTCTTTTCCCATTCTTCCCATTAGCCTACTAGTTATTTTCCTTCTCATCAGCAATATCAAAATAGGAATGCTCTTGGTTTCATCCAAAACAATCAAGCTGCAACAAGGTGTCAGCACATCCAATATACTTGCCACCCTCCCACCCCTGCTCAATCTTCTTGGCAACCTAACCATGCTTATCAACAACCCCAAGAAGCCTATTTTAATCCCTTCCAACATGGCCATCAAAATGTGAAGAGCCTAGAGGATGTCATTATCAGGGAGGAATATAATGTTGAACTTCCAAGAGCAGTTAGAAGTTGTTGAGAGGGAGCAGGCATATAGTCTACAACAAGGTCGACTTGCTTATCAAGCTCAACTTCAACAACAACAGATGGAAGCCCAAAGACAACAACATGAGGACTTCCTCGCAAGGCAGCTTGCTTCTGCTATAAAGGAGGAAATTAAGCAACTACCAGCTATAGGGATGCAGCTCATACAAGAGAAGGGTTTTGCCCCTAAAGTTCCCAAATTTGAAATCCCAAGCTGCAAGGGAGACCTTCCAAGCCTTCAAATAATCCTCCTAGGTTTAAAATCCCAAGTTTCAAAGGAGATCAAGCTGTTGTTTTAAAAGAGCCTTACCCTCTACAACCTCCCTTGCAACACCCCCTATCAAATCAATCTCTTTTTCTTGAAACTATTTCACTCTTCAAAGGTGGACCTGTTGTCTAGAAGGCGGATTGGCTTGATCATCAAGGGGGAGGGGAGGTATTGTCTGCTAATGGTGAGCTCCCTTACCCTCAACAAGATCAAGGTTTAGACTTGCTACAAAAAAAATTTGAAGATCATCTACAACAACAGGGCATTGAGTGAGGATGTAAGGACATAGAGGAGCCAGTTAGCTCAGCTTGTGATATTGATTATTCAAAATATATCTCATCCTATGATGAGAATGGTGAAGAAGAAAATATTTTCGATTTCTTACCTACTTTTGTTCCATTTTCAGAGGATAGAATGGAAATTGATGCTCCTTTATGTTCAAAGGATATGGTTGTTGCTGCCACAAAAAATGATATTATTGCTATAGGTAGTATGGGGAAAGAATCATGCCATGAGCCTAAGATTATTGCAGTTGGTTGCCAAGAGGAAGAAACAAAAACGGAGAGGCAATCTAGAGATTTTAGATCTTCTTATGAAGTGCCTTGTAAATCTGACATTGGTGCTGATGAGCTAAGTATCAGCACATGTGATTATGATGTATGCCATTTTTTCCCTATCCCAAAGTATGATGATGTTGAATATGAAGTCTAATTCAAGGTGAAGATGTTTCTTTTAGCATTAGGGACAATATACTTGAGCTTGAATGTTTCACTTGGGACCAGTGTATCACGGATGGTGATGTTGAGCAGCAACATATATGTCAAAAAAGTAGTCCCCTTGTTGCTCAAATTGACAGTATACCAGAACTTCAAAGTTTTCTATTTGATGTGCACGAGGAGTCCCATTGTGCAGGTCAAGACAGAGATATGGTATACTTTTCATCACCATGTGAGTTTGAGGCCTTTTCTTTTGGTTTCAACCAATGTCTAGAGGAGGTCAGCTATTGTGGAAACAATGATGCCCCCTTGTATGAGGAAAATGCCTTCTATTTCACAGGGTATAGTTCTTTTGATGCTAGCCTACTCCTAAAATACTCCCCCCTTGCTACTTGATGCATTGCCAGATGTCTCAGATGCCTACATTCTATGGCTTCCTTATGTTGGCAAGGTCAATGGTGAAGTGTTCTTTCACCATATAAGTACTATGTATGATTTGATGCATGCATACAAGAGACTTCAATTGTTGCAGTTGGCTGGTGAATGCAACTATGGTATGAAGGAGATCAGCTCCTTCAAAAGATTTGTCTTTAATAGAGCCAAATGCACCAATTGCCTCTTGTTGTAAATCAATGTAAATATTAGATTAAGGTTGTTTTTCTTTCATAAGTGCTTTTGCACCCGCTACATTCTCCTTAGGAGGGTGTGTACCCTAGTTTTCAGTTTCCCTCCAAGTGTTGGCACACACATGTTTTTGGGTCCTTCCAATGACTCGATGCCCTATGGGTGCTTAAGGCTTCTAGATTCAATGCTTAGCAGGTAAGCATCCCGCAAAGGTTGCCAAAATGTTGTCATTTTATGACATCCTTGGTCCATCAATGAGAACCGATCAGAGATATGTTCCATTGACCAGCGCAAACCCAATTGATCAAGGACAAAACCAATGGAATCATGAAATGTTAAGTACGGTCTTGTCAGGATTTGGATGTTCCAAGCCTTTTCCTTTATATCCCCAAAATCCCGGAATTCCCAGTTTCCAAGCCTTCTCCTTCATGACCTCAAAATCTCGAAATCCTCAAGTTTGAAGCCTTTTTCTTCATGACCCCCGAATCTCAAAACCCCCAAGTTCCAAGCCATTTCCTTCATGACCTCGGAACCCCTAGGTTCTAAGCCTTTTCCTTCATGAGCCCGAAATCCCAAAATTCCCAATTTCCAAGTCTTCTCCTTCATTACCCTGGAATCATGGAACCCCCAAGTTCCAAGCCTTTTCATCCATGACCCCGGAATCTAGGAACCCCTAGGTTGCAAGCCTTTTCCTTCATAACCCCAGAATCCTGAAACTCTCAGGTCCCAAGCATGTTCCTTCATAACCCAAGAATCTCGGAACCCCCAGATTCCAAGCCCTTTCCTTCATGACCCCAGAATCCCTGAATTCCCAATTTCCAAGCCTTTTCCTTCATCACCCTGGAATCCCAAAATTCTCAGTTTCCAAGCCTTCTCTTTCATGACCCAAAATCCCGAAACCCCCAAGTTCCAAGCCTTTTCCTTCATGACCTTAGAATCTCAGAACACCCAAGTTCCAAGCCTTTTCCTTCATGATGTCGAAATCCCAAAACCCCTAGGTTCCAAGCCTTCTCCTTCACAACCCTGGAATCCTGAAATTCTTAGTTTGCAAGCCTTCTCCTTCATGAACTCTAAATCCCAAAACCCCCAAGTTCCAAGCCTTTTCCTTCATGACCCCGAAATCCCAAAACCCTCGAGTTCCAAGCCTTTTCCTTCATAACCTCGAAATGCTAGAACCCCCGAATTCCAAGCCTTTTCCTACACGATCCTGAAATCCCGGAACCCCCAGGTTCCAAGACTCCTCTCCCCTTGCGGCAGGACCCGACGTCCAACTTTTGATGACTTGCAACACTTCCAGATGACATGATCAACAATCAAGGCTCTTGATGCTTCACCAACCCCTGCGACTTGTCTACTTTCATTCATGGAGCTAAAGGGGCGCATTTTGTTTTTTGTAGGGTTGCCATCAAGTGGAGTTTAAGGCCATGCTTATTTATGGTTACTTGATGGTCTTCATGTTAGGCCTGCATGCTCTGACTTTGGAGTCTCAGGCAATACACCTTCTAGAGGTACTTTTTCGTTGGGATTGCCTTGTTAGGGTATGGCCATGTTGGTTGCATACACACCATGTCAAGTCTGTGCACCTACCTGCCTTTCTTGATTGACATTCTTCTGTGCAAGCCAAGGTCAAGGTTTCCCCTCCTTAACCATTGGTTTCTTCTCTATGACCAATGTGCTATATATAGGCTATTAAGTCTCATTGTAAAGGGTTCTCTCCCTGCTAGGTTGAGCTACTCTTTGCTTTTCCACTTCACTTGAAGACTTGTATATTTTCTTGCATTTCTCCAACTATAAGTTTGGCCATTGGCTTGAGAATCAATTGAAATTATCAATCTTGCATCCCTTCAACTTATGCATGTTGTGTATGTTTTCTTACCTTCAATGTAAGTGCATGTTTTGTGGCTTTCTCTCACATATATGCTATGTTGACTTATTTCTGAGTGTGACTTGTGGGAAACCTTCTCCCCTTTTGATATTCAACAAATTCTAACCTCCATACATGTGTTTGGGGTCATTCATGCAATTGAAGTTTGTGCATCTCCGGGGTATTTCGATTTAAATAAAGTTTGTACATCTCTAGGGTATTTCAATTTATTCTTTGTATCATTTCAAGGTGGGGAGAGGAACATCTCTTATCTTGGTGCATCACTTCCTTTCATTTTAGCATTTATTTCTTCTCTTTTCCTTTGCAAGTTGTTAGGATAGGTTTAGAAGTACAATTTGGAGTGTTAAGTTGGTTCAACACCTGCACTTGGATTGAGAGAAAATCAGCCTTCTCCAAAGATTCAACCCCATTGTGCGAGGTCCCACACTTTGGGGTTGTTTCCATGTTTCACAAAGTTTGTTAGGGGTCAATAACACATGTTAGTTTATAGTTGGTTTGGTTGTTTTATGTTTTGTTATGTATGAGTTGCCGAAAGGTTCCCGTGGGGTAGTTGGTAGTTAGTGATGGTTGGCAACTTGGCCAACTGTCGAGTCTATATAATGTATGGATGGAACCTCGGCAAGTTAGCATTGTACTGGCATATTTTGGAATCTAATAAAGATATCATCATTCTTCCATAGCTGTTCTGTAATTGTTATCTATGCTTTAATATACATTAATGTTCTTGTTATGAGTTGTTGGTACGTGTGGAATATCTCTGTTTATCCGTGAGTTTATCAACCTCACTGTAAGGACTAAACATTTTGGCGTCGTTGCTTGTACGAACCTGGAGATAACTATGGCTGCAGGCGGAAGGAATTAATGGGTCGACCATTCAACCAACAATTAACTGTCATAAACAGTGACACACACGAAAAGAGTACCGAGGAAGAGGCATGAGAGGATCAATTGACAACAGACTTGGTAGAGTTGTGGGACGTGTCAATCACGAAGTATGTGCAGAGGGAGGCTCAGGAGAGAGCCGTCTCTGAAGGCACAGAACGTGATGAACTCACCGTCAACACTCCCGTCTTTGATCTGCTTGGGAGCATTCCAAGGTTGCTCGCCAGAAAATCTGATTGCACTCCAAGACCGAAGAGAGGAAATTGTACGGGAACTCCGTCGGCAACAAGTACTCCAAAGATACAAAGAGCGAAACCGTAGGGAGGAAGACGAAAGGGATACAAACCGACGCCGTACCCCCGGCACTTAATGCCCTTACGGCCAAACAAAGATAGATGTACCACTACCACCGAAGGAGTAGACAAAGGAACCATACGGAGATCCCTCCACATAAAAGAGCGGGCCGAGCGAAGACAACGGCTAAGGGAAGTTGCTGACTCAAGGAGCCTTGAGGAACGTAGCAGAACTCGGAGTGTGACTCGGAGTCGTAGTCAGGAGAGACAGAGACCGTGTACGTGGAAGGAGTTGGACGAGGTCGCCAAGAACCTGCCACTTCCAGACGTAGTGGAAGAGGATCCACCGACCAAGCCCCATACATGACGTCGAGTGAAGAAGACTACGAAGCCGAGTCGCAAAGCAGTCCGTCAAAGTATTCTGAACAAGGAGAGGAGGCGGTACGGGATCTACACGAAGAGATAGCCAATATTTTTGAAACAACATTATCCCGCATCGGGAATTTGTCCTTGACAGAGGAAACCAAAATAGGAGGGTCAGACCCAGAAACCCCGGGAAGGAGGGACTATAGGAGCGAGAGTGACTAAAGCCCTGAGGACAGGGGTGGACACGTAGAAGGCTCGGGGATGGAGCAATACGGTCCAACCAGGTCAAACGCATACGGTACCTTCCAGACACATAATACCTTCTAGGCATATAATAACTTCCAGGCGCTACATAAAACCCTCTAGACAAAGACAATGGCACAGACTCCAGAGAAACAGAAGCTTCCAAAATTCATGGGCGACGGGTCGGAGGACCCTGTACGACATTGTAAGACATGCATGACCATTTGGGAGGCAAATGGTCAAGACGACCAGGATTACTGGTTGAAAGCATTTCCGTCCACCCTGCAAGGAATAGCAATTGACTGGTAAACAGACCTAGATGCCCAGTATAAAACATCATGGAATAACTTGAAGAAGGCTTTCCAAGAGGAGTTTAAACTCCTATAGGATGACAATGAAATCGTGGCGGAGATTTACAATACCAAGCAAGGAAAAAGTGAAAGTGTGCAGGCCTACAACAAAAGGCTGAGGGAACTGCTTAACAAAATGGAGAACCAACCGGTTGATGGCCTGAAGAAGAGATGGTTTGTCGAAGGACTCGTACCATTCCTCAGACGGAAGATGGTGGTCCCTCCACCCTCGTATGACGAAGCATACAACCACACAATGGATATTGAGAGTGAAAATAAGACATCCCGAGGGAAGCGTCAGATGAGTGATGGAGATAGTACGGATGAAGACAGCGACGAGTAATATAAGACCATACAAGCACTCCAAAGGGATATGATGAGGATGATGAAAGAACTGAAGGCTGACAAAGAAAATGGCAAGGAAAGGAACTATGGTGCACAGACTGTAAGACAGAAGGGCACACTAAGGGGAGTTGCCCTCTAAAAGTCTTCAGTGACATCTGCCAAGTAATAGGACATTCCATCAAGGAATGCTCGTACAACTTGAAAGCACGGAGCACCCAAGTGCTCTGTGCCCAACCCGATCAAGTCACACCGCCAGCGACACCTCTGAAGCCGGCATTAAACTCAGACACCTCTCCTAGAGGGTACCGAAACAACTGGCGAGGTAACAACAGGTCCAACAATAACACGCCGAGTAGAATTCAGTACGACGCAAAAGGACGACCCATGATCCAATGTCAGAAATGCAATGAATGGGGTCACTTTGCGCGGGAATGTCAAAATGGAGATAGTGTGAGGAGTTTGTTGTGCAAATGGTGCGGTCCAAGAAATCACGAGGACACAGAGTGTCCAAAGCAAAAAGGGGTGAATATGCTGGAGGTAAAGGAACCGGAGGAAGGTGTACTAGCAATCACAAGATTGCAAAGTAAGAAAGCCACGTACCCTAACCCTCGCACGAAGAAGGAAAGACTCCAAGAGGCCAAGGCAGACATTGAACGTGCGATGGAAGAAGAACGGAGGGCCTCGCACCCGACTGCTAGTACTCCACTTCAGTCGAGACCGGAAAAAACTATCATTAAGCAGATGTTACAGACCACTATACCCATACAAGTATTTGACCTCCTACAAACCATGCCGCAGTTGAGGATGGCCTTGACAAATGCAGGCAGTGACACAACCACCGACCAGGAACACCGAACAGCGACATAACCATCTAGTACGGCTTCGGTGATGGAACCTGGTACGGATGCCATAGATCCTATGCTGCTCACTGTAAGTATTGGTTGGAAACCTGTCGTGGTAGAGATGGAGATAATGGGGCAGAAGCTCACAAACACCATTGTGGATGGTGGGTCTGGCGTCAACATGCTACCCGAAGAAACTTGGAGGGGTCTTGGCAAACCTACCCTTTGGCCACCAACATTCCACCTCATCGGCACGGATCAGCACGGCATCAAACCCCTCGAGACTATCATGGCACAAAAGGTGGTGATTGGGACACAGCAATTCCTTCTGGACTTCGTAGTCATCCCACTGGAGAGGAAAGCGTACAATGCCCTCCTCGAAAGGGGATGGCTGATTATGGCTAGAGCCAATCATAACTAGAAGAAGAATACACTCTCAATTGAGAGTGAAGGCCATAAGCATGTGATTAACCTAAGGAACTAGGTCGTCAATGAAGAGCTTGCGTCATCTGACTCTGACTCGGAGGATTTAAGCAGATGGGAGTGGGGTTCCGAAGGAGACAGGGGAGGGATGGAACCCAACGAGGAAGGAGTACTGGAACTGGACGAATGCTCTGAAGATGAAACTAGTTCATTGGTCGACCTCTTCCATTGGCAGATGGAGGACTACGAGGTCTTCCACCTAGAGTGCCACATGCTGCAAATATGCGAGATTGGGGAATCAAGTGGCGGTACAGAAGAGCAGTCATTTCCCCCAGAGTACGGTAGGTACCAGGAAGGGGTGGCACGGGTGGATGACGCACCAGCCCACCGGTTTGAATGGGATAAACCTATCAAGTACGAGGAAACTGATGTGAAAAGGTCAATCTAGGCAAGGACGAGACCCACAGGTGATACTCATAGGGGATGATTGGAACCCCGTACTGAAGGCGGCCGCCTTCGGGATATTCCTAGAGTACAAGGACGTCTTTGCCTGGACATACAAGGACTTGAAGGGAGTACCTCTAGAACTGTGCGTACACTGCATATCCCTCATACAAGGAGCCCAACCCGTACGAAGGAGACCGTAGAGAATGAACAAGAACTACGCGGCCAAGGTGAATGATGAAATCAACAAAATGTTGGAGGCTGGGATCATATTTAAGGTGGAGACAAGTGACTGGGTCTCCCCAATAGTCATTTCTCTCAAGAAGGAGGCTAACCAGATAAGGATATGCGTAGACTTTAGGTATCTAAACGCAGTAAGAATCAAAGATCCATTTCCAATCCCATTCACAAACAGGATCTTGGAAGAAGTAGCTGAGCACGAGATGTACATGTTTCTGGATGGGTTCTTAGGATACAATCAAATAAGTATTGCAAAAGAAGATAAGCTAAAGACTACATTCGTGGTGGAAGAGGGGGTGTACGCCTACAATCGCATGCCCTTCGGGCTATGTAATGCACCGGCAACCTTCAAAAGAATAATGTTAAACATCTTTGACAAAATCTCCACAAGGAACTTCATGGCGTTCATGGATGATTGGTCTACTTTCACTTGGAGAATGTATGGGGAGGTGTCAGAAAGCTAGGCTAGCTCTTAACCCGAAGAAGTGCAAGTTTATGGTACCGCAGGGAAAGCTCCTTGGCCACATTGTTTGTAAAGGACTAAAGACAAACCTGGACAAGATAGGGGTGATCATCTATATGGAGAGTCCGATGAATGTAACAGGGGTGAAGTCATTTTTAGGCCACGTTGGCTACTATCAGAGATTCATCAAAGGCTTTGTGCAAGTCTCCTGGCCCCTAGACAAGCTGACAAGGAAGGGAGAGTCATTTGTGTGGGGTACGGAGAAGGAAGGAGCCTTCAAGGAACTGAAGGATCGGCTGGTGAGTGCACCAATCCTGGTGTACCCAGATTGGAATAAAGAGTTTCGCGTACACGTGGATGCTTCCAACTTTGCCATTGGGGCCACCCTCGTACAAGTGGGGACGTAGGGACTGGATCACCCTGTCTTCTTCGCCAGTCGGCTTTTGTCGAGGGCTGAACGGAACTACAGTACAACGGAGAGGGAGGCGCTAGGGATGGTGTGCGTTGTTCAAAAGTTGTCACTACTTGTTGGCTACCACGTTCACGTTTTACATGGACCACTAGGCATTGATGTACTTGGTAAATAAACCGATCATTTAGGGTCGGGTAAGTAGATGGCTACTACTTTTGCAAGAATTCACCTTCACCATTATTGTGCGGCCAAGGAAGTCCCATATGATAGCCAATCAACTGTCATGGATCAGGTTAGGGGAGCCAACCAAAGGGGTAAATGAGGACTTTCCGGATGCGCACTTATTCCAGATTGCAGTACTACCATCGTGGTACGAGAAGATCGGCCAGTACCTCTCTACTTCCACATTTCCGCAAGGGATGCTACCAGGGGAATGGCAGAAACTAGCACTAAAGAGTAAGACCTTCCAACTAATCAACAATCTTCTGTATAAAATGGGACCTGATCAAATCTTGAAGAGATGTGTTATGGAGGAGGAAATCCCCAATGTCTTAAAGGAAGCACACAACGGATTAGCAGGGGGACACATGGGACCTGATGCAACTGCGCGGAAAGTACTTCTAGCCGATCTATGGTGGCCAACTCTACACACTGATGCTCGGGAGTGGGTGGTTGGGTGTGACACTTGCCAACCGGTGGGGAAACCACTCAAACAAGACTTCATGCCCCTATTCCCCTCCCATCCGCAGGAGCTATTTGAAAGGTGGGGTCTGGATTTTGTGGGACCTTTGAAGCCAAGCAATATGCATAGATGCAAATATATTGTGGTAGCTACAGAATACCTCACTAAGTGGGTAGAAGCGAGAGCCCTACTAGATAACACTACTATTAGTACAGCACGATTCTTGTATGAACAAATTGTCACTAGGTACGAGATACCCCTTCAAATCACAAGTGATCGGGGAGTGCATTTCGTCAACCAAGTGATTCGTACCATGACTGTTGAGTTTAAAATCTTCCACAATCTCTCTAGCCCGTACTACCCGTGAGCAAATGGACAAGCGGAGGTGACCAACAAGGTATTGGTGTCAATAATCTATAAGTCGTGCGGGGTGAAGCAGGAGGATTGGGAAGAAAGGCTACTGGCAGTACTATGGGCTTACTGCACGACCTAAGTCACTACAAGGCATACCCTGTTCCAGCTCATGTACGAACAAGAGGTCGTGGTACCTGCGGAATACACCGTACCAAGCCTGTGGGTGGCAGTGGACAATAGACTTGGTGCTAAAGACAGTCTGAGTGCAAGGCTTGGCAACCTGGTAAAATTGGACGAACAGAGGGTAATGGCACAATGGGCAACGGAGGTAGCGCAACGACGGCAGAAGTTCTGGCATAACAAACACCTGCGGTGAGTCAACTTCCGACCAAGACAGTTGGTATTGAAGTATAACGGCCGTAACAAACTGCAACCAAGGAAGTTCAAACTTCGTTGGCTCGGACCCTATAAAATCAGGGAGGTCGTGAAGAACAGAGCAGTGAAGCTATCCACCTTGGACGACAACCCAATCAGGGAACCAGTAAATGGTTTGAAACTAAAAGTTTATGGAGAACAAAATAAACCTGTGATAGCAATCAACATGTTGGGATATGCTACAAAGGGAGACTAGACCATCGGGCAAAGTAGGGAAGTGGAAGAAGACCCGATGGTGAAAGTAGAGCCTTATCGAAGGGACGAAGACTGGGCCAAACCGCTCACATTCATGGAAGAATGACTTGTGCGGAAGGTGTTGCGGTTCCAAGGATCAAGAAACACCTCACAAATGCATAATTTGGGGACCCGGCTATGTGGGTACGGATTTTAGGTCATTGGAAGAAGCGGGCTCCATATGAGGGTCTTCGAGAGGGGTATGTAGCGTATGACATCAATGAAGAAGCCGAAGCCAAAAGGAAAGCCGAGAATAGAAATAAAGAGGAACCTGCAAACCTGGAGGAAGAACTTGACCTAAAGGAGTACGGGACAACTCTAGGACCCTGTTTGAAGATGGTGCTGAAAACGGAAGACTTGTTCATCATTGCCTCCCAACTAGGCGAATTGGAAGTCGGACCAAACTCATTGTACCGAGTGATAACCCCACAGGAGCCCCAGAGGTGGACGGAGAAAAGGTAACATGGTACCAGCAGTACGGAGCCCAGCGTGTCAACAAGCGGTATAAGGGAGTGGAACCCACTCCGTTGGTCGATAAGATATGGGATTTGGAGTACGTGGGGACATGTTGTGCAGAAGAATGCTATAGGAGGATGTCGCACGTATGTATGTGGTTGCATGATTCCGAGACAAAGTTAAGGCCTCAGGACGACCCTTCAGGAGTAAAGAGGAACATAGGAGATGGGGATGCCAACCAAGGACCAAATAAAAGATGGAAGGTAATTAGAAGATTCAGAACGCACGGCAAGGGAACAATAAAGAAAAAATCAAGTATCCATACAGCAACGAGGAAACTAAGGGGGCGAAAAAATTTAGAGGCATCTGAAAAGGCAATAAGCTATCTTGTAGATCAAAAAGGGCTAAATGCACGATGAAAATGGACCCCGGGATACCTTAGTAAATTGAAGGTACAGAAGGTTGAATTTAAGAAATATTATCGCATGAAGATTTTAAAGCAATTGTTAAAGGAGGTATTAAAAGTTGAAAAAGAAAAGTATGTGGAAAAAATAAAGAGGACGGGGTTAGTAAGCATTAAAAACTTAAAATGTAAACCAAAAGTAATGGAAGTAGGGGAAAAACACATTTAATAAAAAGGCACTTATTTTATAAAAAATTAATGAAATATTTATGCCTAACCCTAACCCTGGAAAGATCAAATTATTATAACAAGCCCCAAACAGCCCCTTTGTACACACCGCACAAGCAAAATCAAATCCGAGGAAGCAAAACTTGTCAAAGAGAAAATTTCAGAGGAAAAAGAAGTTGCCAAGCAAGATTGTACGGGTCCGTACGCCTCACACCAGCCCAAGCATAGACCGTACGGCCACCACGAGCTGAAGAAACTGCATCATCCGTACGGACGGTAGAGGATAAGACAGAAGAAATTTGAGAGGTGGAGCCGGAGAATCCGTACAGCCTTGATAGACTGTACTATGTACGGCCTGAGAAAGTAGGAGTGGAAAATCCATACGGTGTGGATAGCCCATACGGTCCACGACCAGGCAAGACAAAAAAGAGTTTGTACAACGTACTGCCAGCAAACTGTGAAACTCGTGCATACATGAATCATTCGTACAGTGTACGACTGACGAAGAAGAAAGTCTTGCATAGTCCGTACGGTGTACAGCCCGCAAGGCAAGGAATCTGTACGTGTGGGGGGGACATACCATACAGCAAAGCATTACACTCGACATCACAGGAAACCAATCCGTACGATCTTGTACGGATATCAGCCAGTAAAGAAGGAAGGTCGTACAACCAGAAAACGTGCATCCCATACGGATAGGATCCGTACAATCCCTTCCTAGCAGACGTCAGTACACGCAGGGAGCAGTTGCATAAAAAATTTGAGGGTATCTGTGTAGAAATTTGTGCCATCCGTATAGAGTTGTGTACTATTATGTCCATCTGGACACTCTTGGTGATGCCATACAACCAACAAAGAGGAGGAACCTGGACATAGCAGTCGAAGTTGAAGAAGATAGCAGCATGGAAGATTTAGATGAGGAGGTGGAGGGAACAGAGGAACAAGAGAGTGGAGATGAAGGATTCCGAATGGCACCACACATTGCCGGAGAAGAAGAGGAAGCAAAATCACAGCAACAGGAAGGGGAGGAGGAAGAGCGGCATGGAGGATTGTGAGCACAGTGGAAAAGAACGCGGGTGAAATTTACGCCCCCCAAATTACCTCCTTCAACGCACTTGGTACCGCAGGAAGTACTCACAATGGCTAGCCCGGTAGGCGACATAAGACCAGTAGGAGTGTTGTTCAGGAGAGTTGATGAAGGGGAGCCTCCAGTACAACAACGTGTCGCTGCCGCAGATCGACCTGGCTGTACTCTAATCACAAGTCGTACTAGCAACAGAGCATACCAGTAGGCCAGCAGACCGTACGGGTAGTGACTCAGGCAGCGTAGGAATGATGGACCGTATGGTGGCAGAGAAGGATGTGCAACACAGTCTGAAGGTAGCAGTACAGCACGCAACTGTACTAGAGGAAGTTGCACCGAAGGCAGCCATGCAAGAAGTAGTCGTACAAGAGACAGGTACTGGTACGACATGTACTAGTACCGAGGGGACCGTAGCAGTTGAGGATAGTACAGTACCAGCAGGAAGGTATGAGTCTGGGGATGTACCAATGGCAGGAGGATATGGTCTGGAGGAGTTGGCGGTATTGGACACACAAGCTGACGAGGATATAGATGCATCTTTGGACAAGTGGCTGGGACAGTTTCCACTCACACCTCACCTTCCCACTTCGCCCTCACCGCACGCCATGGTCGTTGGGCAGAGCTAGACACAGCATAGGACCGCTCTTATCATAAATCAGGTCCACGATGAGATGATGTCTGCAGAGGAGCAGGATAGAGCGACTGGAGGTGGTGGACATGACTCGAAGATCATTGATGTCGAGGAGAGAGGGTCCAGAGGACCACCGGCAGGTCTTCACCTCACACCACCAGACCCTAGTGATCTAGCAGCCTCGCTCTTGCGGTTCCTTGGGGAGCTACAGGGGATCTCAGATATAGCCCGAGGTATGGCACAGTTGACTGAACAGATGGATGTCGGCAACTCACTGACGCTGAGAAGCTGTTCCACTTCATGGCTTCAGGATGTGAGGAGTTTGCACGCCACTTTGAGCAGCAGGGGTGGCTAGACAATAGTATGCCAGAGATGGTACAGGAGTGGAAGCACGTGCGACTAGTGGAGGGAGTGGGCACCCTGGGAGCCACCTTGCACAGTATGGAGGGATTGTTCTGGAATGTCTACCTACAAATGCAACAGAGTCAGATAGAGCAACAAACCCAGCGGTTGTACATAGAAAAATTGGAGAAGGGGAAAAGCGTGAGCAGTTGGCCGCAGTAGAGAAGAACTTGAAGGTGGAGTTGGAGACTAAGGTAACCACTTATGAGACTCGTTGCAGCATGCAGGAGAAGGAAGCACAGGCACTGGCAGCACAGGTGGCTGACCTCACTCTGCAAATGGAGCAGAAGGACAAAAAACTATTGGAGGCTACACACATGGTCAAGAAGGCACATGAGCAACAGCTGATTGCGAAAAAGAACCTCAGACTCCACACAGGGCGACAACCTTCTTCTTCGGCCAAGACAGGGATGCGTCCTCCCCCTCCTCAATCTTAGTCTTTTGTTTTGTTGTTCTATCTCCTCGTATCTTAGTCATCTGGAAGACGACTACTTTTTTGGGGGGGGGGCTAATGTTAGGGGTCAATAACACATGTTAGTTTATAGTTGGTTTGAGTGTTTTATGTTTTGTTATGTATGAGTTGCTGAGAGGTTCCCGTGGGGTAGTTGGTAGTTAGTGACGGTTGGCAACTTGGCCAACTATCGGGTCTATATAATGTATGGATGGAACCTCGGCAAGTTAGCATTGTACTGGCAATTTTGGAATCCAATAAAGATATCATCATTCTGCCATAGCTGTTCTATAATTGTTATCTATGCTTTAATATACATTAATGTTCTTGTTATATGAGTAGTTGGTATGTGTGGAATATCCTTGTTTATCCGTGAGTTTACCAACCTCACAGTAAGGACTAAACAAGGTTGCTGAGTTGATAGCTCAACAAGGGTGCAAACTTTTGTGACAACAGGACCCACCAATAGGAATAAGCAAATTTATCAATAATAGCATGATCTAGCATTGATAAAATAGGGAATTATATAGGTCCACAAGTCACTCACTTTATAGGTTTGTAATAGATATTAACCCCTCGCAACACAAATATTAAAGAATGCATTGCATCGCTCCTATTTTTATGAAATATACCCTTACTTTTTTTCAAATTTTTCAGTTTCAAACACCATGAAAACACCCATTAGGGTTAGAAAGAATAATCACAACATTATTGAAAGTAACCCTTCCACTTTCTGATCACCAAGAGCCCAATGTGGGAAGGTGAGAGCATACAGTGACAAGGGGATCGTTAGCTTCAATAATCCACTGGAAATTACAATGTTGGGTGGCAAGCCAACCCCTTCTGCTTGTCCAGCGAGTAATAGAAATTTAACAACAGTTTCGTGGTATGACCAGCCAATTGCAATGCCAATGAAACTGAAGTAAATAACAATCACTCAACCACTAATTCAATGGGAGGACTAAAACGAAAATAACAATCTACTCAACCGCTTATTCAATGGGAGGACAACATTACAATAAGAAAAGATAGGTGGCAAAGCCAGCCTCTTCCACTTATTTAGTGGGTCATGTGATACAATCCAGAAAGAGATAGTTGTTAGTACTACTAATCAGCTTTACAATATATAGCATGAGATTTCAGATTAAGAGCATCATTGTCCATCGCTGCAAATAATTAATTGTGCGCTCCAAAGCTACTAAAGACTAACAACTCCCAAACACACTTCTCACTATCAATTTTCAGAATCTGATGTACCAAACAACATGCTAGAAAACGCAGGCCAATGACTTCAAGACTCACAAAATAGTCACAACTTTGCCCACACTCAACAAAATGACCCCAAATCAATTGCAAATGAAGGCTAGAAGCTAGGCAATTAAACCAGGACTAAAAAAATGCGACAAATACACCAAAATATAAATTTGCATGCATCCCAAGGCAGCTCCAAAATGAATACACCATATTATGCACTGAAAACTTACAAAAATTATCGCCTAGAGCATAGGGAAAGAATGAGAAAATACCTAGAACCATCAGATGTTCACGCAGAGACTTATGAGAAAAACAGACCAACAGCCACACTAAAAAATAGCAACCTAGAACTCACACACGGCACTCCAAAATCAGATAACATTGAACACAAACTTCGCAATAAATTCCATCTATTCTCCTGAGTGAAGAACAGTCCCACAGTCTCAACTGGTCGCTATCTTTCAAGCGAGAAGCTAAGCATTCAATCTAGAAGGAAGCATTCCTCGAAGCATTCAATCAGCATTCCGGCAACACTTCGTTACAATATTCATGGATGAGAAAAATGAGAGCCCAAGGCCTTTATTTATAGCCTCACATCATACCAAATTCATATTCAACTCCAACTCAAATGGCGCCCAAATTCAAATGACTTTCGTTTCATCTCCCTGGCATTTTGGCGCCCCATTATGAAGGTAAAATATTTTGCCAAAAAGACTAAGGATAAAAATATTATTCCTCCTCTCCAAGTCGTCCAAGTCTGAATAAAATAAATATAAGCCTTAATCATTTAAATATACCTTCTTCAATTACTGACAACTGCCAATGTTGATCTGAGGCCAAAATACTGAACTGCATTGCCAGAAATAACCAATTGAACTGGACCACAAGAATCCGTCAAAAATAGTACTGCCAGAAATAGTACTTATTATAAATAGCTTACTACTAAAAATAGTAAGTGTTTCCAAAGCAATTTTCACCATATTTTGAGTAGTTTTTGTACTTACTAAAAATAGTAAGTCCAAAAAAGGTCTTCAAATTCATTTGCATGTCATACCACTACGAAGCTCTCTGAAAACCCAGAAAAACCTAGAGAAATAAGCTACCCTCGCCTCCACTTACAAAAAATAGTAAGTTTGCCAAATTCCGCTGCTTGTTATGCATGTGCCATCATTGCAAAGCTTTCTAAAGACCCAAAAGGAATCCAGAACCCAAAATGACAAACTCCAACATGTAAGCCACCAAAAATGTTAAAACATCCTCCCAGAGGTAGGAAACCCTAATTTTTGGTTCTGATTAGCCTACGAGTCTCTGGAATAGGCTAACAGTCAACTGAGTTGATTACTGCTGAGAAGTGGACATTACAGTCCGCCCTCCCCAAGATTTCTTGTCCTCAAGCAACCGCAAGTCTGGATGTTGCAGAATCTCCTCGATCTCACAAGAAGCATCCTCTACAAGCAAATTCTTCCACTTCACCAAATACTTTTTGATAGTCCTCCTCAAAGAGCGTTCTCAGGAATCAATGATCTCCTTTGGAATCAACACCAACTGTCCTTCCTCATCTAGGGGAGGTAAATCTAAAGAGACCACAACATTGTGTCCAAGTGCCTTCTTGAGGCGTGACAAGTGAAAGACATTGTGCACCTTGCTACTCGCTGGTAGCTCCAACTCGTAAGCCGTTGCACCAACTCTCTTGATGACTCTGAACAGCCCATAGAAACGTGGCTTGAGTTTATGAGCTCCACTCTTCTTGAGAGTAGACTATCTGAAAGGCTGAAGTCTAAGATAGACCATGTCCCCAACCTCAAATGAGCGCTCTACACGTTGATCAGCTTACAACTTCTGTTGTTCTATGCAATCTAGAGATTATTCTTCAAAGCCATCAAAATATCTTGGCACTGCTGCACCATGTCCTTGGCTTGAGGGGCTTTGCTATCACCAAACATCAAATCAGCAAAGCTAGGAGCCTCATAGCCATAAAGTGCCATGAAAGGTGACATTCTAATGGACATGTGGTAGGAAGAATTGTAGCAGTATTCCCCTAAATGTAGCCATCTCACCCATGCTTTCTACTGCTCCGAGATATAATTTCTGAGATAGTCTTCCAAGCACTCCCTAAACTCTGAATGATTCATTTTTGTGAAGACTAGATAGTTGAGCAACTACACCCCTATCTTCGTGGCATCATCAATCTCTTCTGGAACCTCCTCATACTCACTTTCCCCTGTTTCAGTTTGTTGTTCTGAATTTTTAGAATCTGATCCATCAACAAAATAGGCTTCCATACAATGCGCATTCCCCTTTCCATGACACTTGTGACCCGGGGCCCATGGTTCCTTGCAAGAGTAGCACAGATTCTTTCTCCGGAGCTCTCTTTGCAGCACATCATCCAACCTAGAGGGAAACTTCTTGGACTGATTTGAAAATTCCTTCTTGTCCTTTCGATAGGGGAAGGGCTTGGACTGAAATTTAGACTTAGGGGCAGCCAACTCCATACTCCTTGACTTTTTGATAGCTTCATTCAGCGTTGGAGGATCAAACGCTTTCACCCAACCCCTCAATGACTCTTCCAATCCTTCAGTAAAGACGACCACAAGTCTCTTCTCAGTAATGTTTGGCACCATCACAGCCAATCTTTGGAAATCAGCTCTGTAGGCATCTAATGATCCTTGCTGCCTCAACTGTGCAAGTCACGGAACTTCACCTCAGGATCCTTGGTATCGAACCTCTCAATGAGCTTGTTAGTGAACTCATTGTAGGTCACAATAAGGCCATGGCCAAGACTGACCAAACCATGGTACCACCACTAGTGAGCAGCCCCGTCCAAATGCAGAGTGGCGAACTTGATTGCATCTTCCTCCAGCATCGGTCTCAAGGACAAATAATCGTCCAACTTTTGAACCCATGCTCTAGCAAAACACTTATCACCCCCATCAAAATGTTCTCTAGTCACCTTTCCAAGAGCTTGTTGATAGTCTCTCGAAGTCCACTTCTCTTCTTCTTTTGGTTCATTAACTGGTCCAAAGTGAGGATATTCTGAATCTCAATAGGAACGGAAGCATACTCCATGTAACAATTCCTTATCTCATCAACTGTTGGGATCTCAACTTCAGGTTGTGGCAATTCTCTAGGTAGGAAAACAAGTTGTAAAGGTCTTGAAACTGAACCTCCAGGTGTTCCCCCATTAATGCTCCCTTGGTTACTTCCGTTTCCATTACCCCCAGAGTTATCAGAGGTGTTGGCATCATGACCATTAGTGGGTTGATTAAGATTCCCACCAATATTCTGATTAAGTTTTGCCAACAACTAGGACATCATGTCCATCATAGTGTCAAATTTTCTTTCTGCTCTAGCTTCTGCAAACTCGGTCTGCTCTGCCATGGTATCAACTGCTCTCTCTCCGTTTCTTAAAACCTCTGAAAAAGCCTCTTCAACCGGCACTACTGGAATCGCAACTGCTATCTTCTTTCCTCTCTGTTGTAGTATCGGACTTCTCTATTGCTCATGGAGATCTCTGATCAAACTGACACACAGGCTGGCAAGAAAACTAGCTCTAATACCATTGAAATATCCCCTTACTTTTTTTTTCAAATTTTTCAGTTTCAAACACCACCAAAACAATAGTAAGGGTTAGAAAAAATAATCACAACACTATTGAAAGTAACCCTTCCACTTTCTGATCACCAAGAGCCCGATGTGGGAAGGTGAGAGCATACAGTGACAAGGGGATCGTTAGCTTCAATAATCCACTGGAAATTACAATGTTGGGCAGCAAGCCAGCCCCTTCCGCTTGTCCAACAGGTAATAGAAATTTAACAACAATTTGGTGGTATGACTAGCCAATTATAATGCCAATGACACTAAAGTAAATAATAATCACTCAACCACCTATTCAGCAGGAGGGTTGAGGATGAAAATAACAATCTACTCAACCACTTATTCAGCGGAAGGACAGCATTACAATAAGAAAAGATAGGGGGCAAAGCCAGCCTCTTCCACTTATTCAGTGGGTAATGTGATACAATCCAGAAAGAGATATTTGTTAGTACTACTAACCAACTTTACAATATATAGCATGAGATTTCAGATTAAGAGCACCATTGTCCATCACTGCAGATAATTAATTGTGCACTCCAAAGCTACTAAAGACTAACAACTCCCAAATACACTTCTCACTATCAATTTTCAGAACTGATATACCAAACAGCGTGCTGGAAAACACAGACCAGCAACTTCAAGACTCACAAAAACACTCACAACTTTGTCCACACTCAATGGAATGACCCCAAATCAATTGCAAATGAAGGCTAGAAGCTAGGCAATTAAACTAGGACTGACAAAATGCAAAACACACCAAAATATGAATTTGCGCGCATCTCAAGGCAGCTCCAGCATGGTACGACTAGGGCAGAAACTCGACTTGCGATATTAAAAATGAATACAACATATTATGCAGTAAAAACTTACAAGAATGATCGCCTAGAGCATAGGGAAAGAACGAGCAAATACCCAGAACCATCAGATGTTCACACAAAGACTTATGAGCAAAACACACCTACAACCACACTGAAAAACAGCAACCTGGAACTCACACACAGCACTCCAAAATCAAAAAACTTCGAACACAAACTTCGCAATAAAATTCCATCTATTCTCCTGAGTGAAGAACAGTCTCAACTAGTCGCTATCTTTCAAGCAAGAAGCTAAGCATTCAATCTAGGAGGAAGCATTCCTCGAAGCATTCAATCAGCATTCCGGCAGCATTTCATTACAATATTCATGGATGAGAAAATGAGCCCAAGGCCTTTATTTATAGCCTCACATCATACAAAATTCAAATTCAACTCCAACTCAAATGGCACCCAAATTCAAATGACTTTCATTTCATCTCCCTAGTATTTGGCGTCCAATTGCTTTCCACCCCTAGTTGCCACTTTAGATAAACACTAGGCTTATAAAATATCGTTGCTTTTATCAGAAAATTAAATTGCATTTTGGTGCCCCACTATGAAGGTAAAATATTTCGCCAAAAAGACTTAGGATAAAAATATTATTCCTCCTCTCCAAGACGTCCTTGTCTGAATAAAATAAATATAAGCCTTAACCATTAAAATATACCTTCTTCAATTACTGACAACTACCAATGTTGAGCTGAGGCCAAAATACTGAACTACATTGCCAAAAATAACTAATTGAACTGGACGAAAGGAATGTGCAAGAAATAGTACTGCCAAAAATAGTCCTTACTATAAATAGCTTACTGCTAAAAATAGTAAGTGTTTCCAAAGCGATTTTCACCACATTCTAAGTAGTGGTTGTACTTACTAAAAATAGTAAGTCCAAAAAGGCCTTCAGATTCATTTGCATGTCACACCACTGTGAAGCTCTCTGAAAACCCAGAAAAACCCAAAGTAATAAGATGTCCTTGCCTCCACATACTAAAAATAGTAAGATTGCCAAACTCCGTTGCTTTCTATGAATCTACCATCATTGTGAAGCTTTCTTAAAACCCATAAGGAATCCAGAACCCAAACTGACAAACTCCAACATGCAACCCACCAAAAATGCTAAAACATCCTCCCAAAGGTACTAAACCCTAATTTTTTCTTTTGACTAGCCTATGGGTCTCCGGAATAGGCTAACGGTCAACTAAGCTAATTACTACTGAGAAGGGGACATTACATTTTACTTCCTGTTGTGCCTATCGCACACCCCACCCCGTCCTTGATGTAGGCCCCCGTGGCAATCTGCGTAAGTGGTAGAGAGGAGTCCAAGCGAACATTTTGAGTTCTGTCAAGTCTAATGACTGCACAGCATCACCTTTTACACCAAGTTGTGGGTTGGGTTGTGGTGCTCTAAGGAGCTCGAGCCATTGGCTTTCAAAGCTAGAAGTAAATCCCAAAACTTATGAAGGCAACAAAAGGAGTGAGCTCACTCGAATCCTCCACCATCCCTTCCAATGGCCGAGGTTCCAAATAAAACGAAGTCATGCAAACAGCCTTCTTTTCCTGAAAGTCTTCAAAACTGTAAAACTCCAAAATCACATACTGCGGCTTCATGAGCCGAAAATGATCAAAGGAAAACCAAATCACAAATTTTGGATCATTGAGCCGAAAATAACAAAATACACCATTTGCCTGAAGAGTCATTCAAAGCTTTCCTAAACTCACAAAATCCCCTCATCGATCAAAATATAAGGGGAAGAAAACGTCAAACTCCCAAGATGGTCTCATAGGCCGAAATTCAAAGTATAATAAATCGCGCATCAGTCATTTTGGCCAAAAATGGAGTACGGAGGTCAAATTGGGCAATAACACTTAAGAGGCCAAAATCATTTTTTAAACTTTCAGAATCCTCTTGTGAGCTGAAGTTGAAGGATGAAGAGCTACTCATTTCAAACAAACCCTAGTCCCACGACCATATACGAAGTTCGCCAAGTTCACAAAATCTTTCAGCAGATCAAAACCCACTCAAAACTCTCAAATCGGTGAAATAGGCCGAAAAACATGTGAAAACTTGCAAAATCGTGACTCAGGCCAAAAAAACATAAACTCTCAAAACTTGTCAATTGCTCGAAAATGTCAAAAAGATGGTACTTTAACTTAAACTCGCGAAATTGCTCAGTGACCCAAAAATGACCAAGTCACCCAAAAATCGCTAAAAGGAAGCATTTTGGCCGAAAGGTAAATGAAGTTCAAATCGCGTGAGAAATGTCGAAAATAAAGCAAAAGGTAAAAATCATGCAATTTCGCCTCACAGGCCAAACATCGCACCAAATCATCTTTGACCCGAAAAGGCCTCAAAGGGAAAAATCACGCAAAATGGCTCTCTGGGCTGAAAATACGCAAAATCTCTGACGACGCCTCCTTAAGACCCGAAATAGACTTGAGGTAAAACCGTGCATAAAGCCTGAGTAGGCCAAAAATGACTTAAGTTTGCTAAATCGGCTTCTTGGCCGAAATTTCAAAGTTGCAAGCCTCGCAAAGCATGGTTCTTAGCTGTAAAAACTCAAATAAAATTCGCGCGATATCATAGGTTAGCTAGAAGTTAGCTAGGCGACAAAAGTAAAGGCTCAATTAAATTAATGAGGAACGCCCAAAGCATAAAGGTCAAATCGCAGACTTAGATCAAAATGTCTGAACTTTATTCAAAGGTGATATAACTTAAAGGCCCAAAAATAGAATCGCCATTTTTTTTTAGTTGAAAAGTCGAGTTAGGTGAGTGTTCCCCCATTTTTGTTCAATGTATCGAGTTTCAGATTCAAAAGACTTCACAGGACGGAAATTCGCAATGAACATTGTGATTTTAGAATAAAATCTCGCATTTCACCTATTTCGCTTGAAGTTGAGAAAGTGGAGTGAGACTTAAAACTAAAATTTCTTGAAACCTTCAGTGTTCCCAAAAAACATACATCTCACAAAGAGCTTCTCAAGCCCGAGCTCCACAGGACGTAGCCCGACATCGCATAAAATTTAATATTTGTTAAATTAATTTAATTAATTTTTCAAATTGATTTATTAAAAGTGAAATTGATTGTTTGCAAGTCGAAGGCATCGTCGGGAAGAACCAGGAGAAAGCCTGAAACACAAATCGAAGAAGGATCGCGATCAAAGCCAGGAGCAAAGATGCAGTGCAAGATCAAAGCGATGAAGCATTGGGAAGCGTGCCACCCAGACAATAAGTTAAAGTCCACCATCGAGACCAAAGACAAAGAACATAGAATGCTACCCGAATTATGCATTCTCGAGAAATGCACAGCTGGATCTAATTCCAAAAATTCAGTTTGGAAAACTGAAATTGTTTAAATGTAAAATTGCTTGTGGGCCCCACTCAAGATATTTTGAAACAAAGGGGAAAGAAGTTAGTTGTGGACAGTTATGTCTATCTGCCAAATTGACCAAATTGAAGCCAAACAGTTGTAGGTAGTTGGAATTGTGGTTGAAGGGATAACTAAGAATTAAGTGGGTATGGGCAGCCTTATTTTGTGGAATAAATCAGGACCCTTGGATGCACTCCATCCTGGCCACTAGTTCAAATCGTAAATCTATAAAAAGTAGAGGCCTTTCTCATTGTAAAGGGTTAGAGTTTTGTAGTTAGATTTTAGAAGTTAGAATACGTTAGATTTTAGGAATAGCATAGAGATGCTACAGAAATTGTTGTAATAGGCAGCAGAAATCAATATATAGACATTGATTTGGTGTTTATCATCTTGTTTTCATTTTGTTTGCATGGTTTCTTTCAGCTAGTTAATTTTAGAGTGCAGGGGTTTGAATGGTGTAGTGTGGAGGGGTATTTGATGCATTTCAGGTTCATACCATTGGTGGCTTGCTGATTGTAGGTCACCGTGCATGGTTAGTTTGAGCCCAAACTGTGCTTAGTTCAACTGCAGGTGTTTGTCTTAGGCTGTGCCAGAATTGCGTGCCTAAATGAGTGTCTCCGGTCTAAAAATCCTTCATCCCTTGGAGATTGCACCGTTCTTGTCGAGTTGTGAGGGTGTCTCTCGCAAAACAAGAACTAGTTTATCGAAATCTATCTACCGTTGCATCAACTGTTATCATCCTTGTCCTTAGGCTTCCTGAACCCTTCTCTTTTGCTTTTATTTTCCAATCTGAGAATCACAGCCAGAGAAACGGGACTCGCCCGAAATCACCCAAACTCGGCAAGCCCGAGTCCGAGTCAGGCCAAACGAGTCACAGGGGCTCGGACTCGGACTCGGCCGAGTCTGCAGAGTAAACTCGCTAGACTCGCCGAGTTGGCGATTTTGGCCCAAAATCGCCAAACTCGGAGAGTCCCGAGCCCTGGACTCGGCCGGCGTTGGCACAACTAAAAAGTCAAAAAAAAAATAGTTTGGAAAGTTTTTTTAAATCCGTTTTTTAATGTTAATTGTCTTCTAGCCCTAAAAGTGACTTTCATTTCATTCACTTGCAAAAAAAGGAAGAGTAAAGTGAGTTGGGAAGAAAAACAAGGGTGCATAGAAGAAAAACCAGCAAGGAGGAAGCTCAAGTTTTCTTCAATTTGTCACATTGGAGGAGCATTGTGTTTCGATTTGGTGCATCAAGAGTTGGATAGGAAGAGTTTGCAGCTCATTTCAAGCTTGTTGTAAGAGGTAAGATTGTTTTTTTGAACATTATTTTGTTTCTTATATGCAAAAATTCCATTTTCTATTCATTTATTTTGAAAGTTTTACATTTTCTTGTATGCAAGATCTTTTGTATGTTTGTAATTTGTATGTAGCATGTAGTATGTAGTTGTACTATGTAGGGTTGTATGTAGGGTTTGTAAATTTTATTTTTTTTAAATTGTAGGGTTTGACAAACCCTACAATTTTTTTTAAAAAAAATTTACAAACCCTACTTTAGTTTTTTTGAATGTATGTATTAATTTTATTTTGTATTTGTAATGTTTTATTGCAGCAAACTTCACTTTATTATTTGCCTCAACTTCAACTTTCACAAAACTATCCTAAAATGTCTACTTCAGCTTCTAGACCCCCCATGAGAAAGGACCCTGCTTGGAAATATCATGAGGATTTTCCAGGGCAAGGAAAGGGGCAAACAAAATGTATGTTTTGCAAAACAATATTCCATGGAGGTATATATAGGCTGAAATACCATATTGCTGGTGTGCGTGGACATGATGCCGAACCATGCCTAAAAGCAGTCTCTGAGGCCATACGTGATTGTTATGTAATGGTTGAGGAGATTGAAAGAAAAAAGAAACAAAAGGAGGATCGAGCGGCCATTGGGAGAGAGACAGTTTTAGGAAGAGGGACACAGTTAGGTTGTGTTGGAGGCCCTTCTTCCTTACCTCCATATCATCCCACTCAGTTTGCTACTGCTGGTGCTTCCGTTTTTGCTTCTGCTTCTATAAGTGGCAGTGCCACCGCCACTTCTCATGCTCCTACCACTAGTAGTTGTAGTGGGAATGTTACCATTGGACCTAGGATTCGTAAATCTAGGTTGGATTCCTTCTTTGTGCCTCGAACTATTCCTGGGTCCCAACCATCGCTTGAGGGCATGGGTTGGAACAAGGAGGTCCATGATGCTACTAAAATGGCAATTGGCAGGTTTTGGAGCTACAGCTGTATTCCATTCTTTGTAGCCAGGTGAATGTTTTACTAACTTTTATGTTTGATAACTTTGATTGTTTTCATTTTTATACTTAACTTATCTCATTGAATTTTTATACTTAACTTATCTCATTGAGTTTCTTTGCGACAGGTCTCCTTATTGGCAACAAATGGTTGATGCCATTACCATATGCGGGGCGGGGTTCAAAGCCCCTAGTGAGAGTGATTTGAGGGGACCCATTTTGTCTCAAATGGTGGATGATGTGAAAAAGGATTTAGATGAACAACGCCACATATGGAGCACTAAAGGTTGCACCATCATGACTGATGGTTGGACGGATAGGAGAAATAGAACTCTCCTTAATTTTCTTGTTTCTTCCGCAGGTGATTGATTAATTTTAGTTTCATATAGTCGTTAATTTTTTATTTTTTATCTAATGGTTTATTGAATGATCATTGACCTAGCTTTATTTTTTTATTTCAGGGGGCACCGTTTTCATCAAGTCCATTGATGCCTCCGCCCATTGCAAGAATGCCACCTACCTATGTGAGCAGATAGAGGAGGTGATTGAAGATGTGGGTGAGGAGAACGTGGTACAGGTGGTGACCGACAATGCAGCAAATTATGTTGCTGCGGGTAAACTTTTGATTACAAACTAATTTTGTTTGCAAATTAATTACTATCTTGTAGTTTGTACCTCCATTAATTACAATTTACAATGCAACAAATTATGTTGCTGCAGGTAGACTATTGATGGAGAGGCACCCATCTATAGTTTGGACTCCATGTGTTGCTCATTGCATTGACCTCATGTTGGAGGATATTGGAAAAATCCCATGGGTCAAGAGATGTGTAGAAAGGGCAAGAAATGTCTGCAAATTTGTATATAATCATTCATGGGTGTTGGCTCTTATGAGACAATACACAGAGCAAAAGGAGTTGCATCGTCCAGGAATCACAAGATTTGCCACAAACTTCCTCACATTGCAGTCCATGCTTAGGTCTAAACCTGCCTTGAGACGTATGATTGTTGGTGAGGAGTGGTCTTCCTCATCCTATGCTACCACCCCTGCAAGGATAGAGATGGCAGACTGCATTTTTGATGAGCAAGGCTTTTGGGTCCCTTGTGATGAGATAGTGAAGGTAATTTTTTTATAAATTCTACAATTTAGCTTCATGTTTTATAACTTATTATATGTATTCTCTTATTTGCTCATTTTTCTAAATTACACAATATTTTCAATTTTGCAGTTTGTTAAGCCCTTGGTGGTTTTGTTGCGAGTTGCGGATGGAGATAAGCCCGCAATGGGCTATATATATGAGGGCATGGATAGGGCAAAGGAGGCCATCAATTCGTCTATGGAGCAGATGAGAGCAAGTATGGTCCCATTTGGGAGATCATTGATAGGAGATGGCATCATCAGCTACATAGGCCCATCCATGAGCCAACCTATTATCTGAATCCGGCATTCCGTTTTATCCCTTCTTTCAAGGCTGATGCGGAGGTCCTTAATGGGCTATATGCAATTATGGAGAAGATGGGACCTGCTGGTACTTCTCAGATTGACCTTTTTCGAGAGCTACAGATGTTCTCAGATGCACAAGGGGAGACCTTCTCTCGTCCTGTCGCCAAAGACGGTAGGACAACTATGATGCCAGGTAAAAATAAATTGTTAGGCTTAATTTTAGTTTCATTCAATACTATATTGTAACTTGTTAAATGAGTTCATGAGTGAGACTGATTTTATTTATTTTTCTCATTTCAAACTCAAATCATTGGTGGAACTTTTTTGGCCCAGAGACACCAAATGTTCAGAAGTTGGCCATTCATATCTTGAGCCAACCATGCAGCGCATCAGGTTGTGAGCGCAATTGGAGTATGTTTGAGCACATACACTCCAACAGGCGCAATAGATTATCTGTGGAGAAGATGAATGATCTCGTCTTTGTTCACTACAACCTCCGCCTGAGAATGAGAAAGAATGCAACAGTTGACATGTCTCCTATCATTCTAAATGAAGTTGATCTTGAAGTAGAGTGGGCCAATGAGAATCAGACAGCTCCTGGGACTCCTACAGCTGTATTTAGTGATGATGACATTGATTGGATCGACCAGGTAGATATAGAGGCTGAGGCTATAGCCATGGCAGAGGAGCAGAGAGCACGAGCAGAGACAAGAAATACTGAGACTCAGAGTGACACAGTTGTTCCTGATGTTGGTGAGCATGACACAGCCGTTCCTAATGTTGGTGAGCATGGCATGGTGTCACGAGGAGCAACTATGGCTGTTGAATCATCCAGGACCTACTTTAAACGCCTTCGCAGGGGACCAGGGCGAGAGGGTGCACGGCCCTCTCAGCCATAGGCTTGTACACTTGTAGTTGTATTTAGTATTTACTGTTTACCTTTGGTATTTGTATGAAACATTTGATGATGATCATATGATGACATGGATTTTTTATTCCATGAGTTTTGTAATATTGTATACATTTGACAATATTTATATATCTATGTTTCTTATTTTCTTCAGCTACAATTTGCGTTTATGCTTATGTGATTGATGTATACTTGTGTATGTAATCAAATGAGCCGAGTTTAATGATGTTTTTGTGTCTTTAAGGTGTATTCAATAAAGGGTGTCTAAAACAAGTTTTAAATCTTTAAAAATCTCTAAATTTCTTGAGTTTTTCACTTTCCCGAGTCCAGCCGAGTCTGGAGCCGAGTCTGACGCCGAGTCCCGAGTCCAAGTCCGCGCCGAGTCCGAGTCCCGTTTCTTTGATCACAGCAGACCAGCTTGTTGCAAAACGTAAGTCCCCTTGTGCTCCCAACAAAACACATCGATCACCCAGTTATTCCGCGGTCAAGACCTGACAATCGAAAACTTGAGGTCGTCTTCATTGATCAATTAAAACAGCATTAGGGTTTTCCTTCTCTCAAGAGAGGATAGGATACTCGGCGAGATCATTCTATTCTACATTGGCCGGATGGAGTCGTAGTTCCGCGACTTTAGCCATGTCAATAGAATTGGCGCTAGAGGGAGGGCCCCTATCAGGTTTCTTGCAGCAAGTTGAGTCTAATCGACCTTTCCAATGCTATATTTGAGATATACAAGATCCCTGTTAAACCAGAAAAGCCAAAAAATCAGAAAATACCAAAAATATTTCTGAGTCAGTATGTCGAGTCGGTCGCTTCATCAAGATTGTCCGCAATCCGACGTTTTCCAATTCCAACGGAGGTTGAGTTTGCAGCTGTATCTCAAGCAGCTGTCTGAATTCACATCTGCATGTCACTATAGAATTCATGGCACAACGAAGCACGAAGAGTCGCGTTGCTCGACATTTCTATCAAGAGTGGAGCTCGCATTGTAGGGGCAGATATTCTTCTGGGATATCCCCAAACCAGAGGAGTTCACGCAGTCGAATATCCCCAATCCTCTATCCAGCATTGTTGAGTTTACAAGATTCAAGAATCTGATTGAGAACCAGTTTGGTCTCGAAGAGGAATTATGTTTGGAGAGCATGCTATCACCTTGGTGGTACAGAACTCACCACACCCCACATTCAGTATTCACTTGCTCATTATGCATGGAGGCAATTAGTCAAGTCAAAGCCCAATATGGACTGTCGAAAGAACCAAAAGAGAGCATCACCGGCAAAGTATGGAGTGCTTACCTTGCTGCAGATGAGTACAGAAGATCGCAAAATCAGCGTAACACTACACTCCCCGATGATGAAAAGATGGACTTGCCAAGTGTTCAACAAGGTGAACCAATCAATCAGACTCCGGCAGCAAATGATTTTGCTATCCTTGTGCCAAAAGAAGATGTGACCGCAGATGACAGTGATGTCACTGCGCCTGAAGAGGACAAGACTGAAGAAGAAGACCATCAAGTGAGCTCCCTAGATCAGCTCGACATTGAGGAGCAGTTTGCAACGGCCTCACCAATGAACGATGCAGTCCAAGAGTCCGTCAAAGACATTTTTGAAGGTCAATCGCTCGACGAGTCCCTACTGTTTGCAGACATGCTGACAGAAGTGCATAAGACTGCATTGTTCATACAATCCGAAGATGCACCGACAGATGATGCACTCCTCTTTCCTTAGTTCGAGTTCGGTTTTGAGATCGACTTTCAGCCTAGGCAACTCGATGGAGGATTCGATGCTAATTTGCGCAAACTGGACGTGAGCAAGATGTTGCACCACCAATGGCGACCTCCTGATAGGGCTGCTGAAGATCTTTCGCTACATGACACCCCGCATGACTTAGAAACACACCAGGTTGTTTCTTTCCCTCATGTTGTTAATTCTGAAAGTTTTCAGTTTGATTTTGAATATTCTGGGAAAAAAACTTGTAAATGGGTTAACCACGGACATAACTTCCTCAACTGATAATACTGCCCGACGTCCTGGTTAAACCTAAGAGTGGCCAGCTGAAAATTTTCTTTTCAAAATACAAAGACAAGTCAGCCAAAATGAGAATTGTCCCCGTTGCCCTGTTACTATTGCACATACTGAAAAATCACCCTGGGTCGAGAACACATGCATACAGTCCGCACTTTGTACAGTCAGTTTCTTCTTGTATATAGTTAGTTTAAGTTTTGTTTTCTGTTTTAGAGTAGTTTTCTTTTTTGTTCTAGCTTAGATTTCCCATTTTTCTGCTTTAGTTTAGTTTGTTTTTCCGTAGTGTAGGTGTCCTTCTGGTAGGGGTATGTTTGCTTTTCCCAACATGGGTATACGAAGTCAGGAAGTTTTTTTTTCGGCTCATTTCTTAGATGTCCACTTTGGTAGAGCACCTAATTGATGGTTCCCCCTGTAGTCGGTCCATTTGGTTTAAGGCTTAGTCATTCTAAAAATTTAGTTGCTTACTACGTTTTGTCACCGAAATTGTGATCAATGCACTTTTAAACGCTTTAAATCGCTTAGGTTTGTCGTTTTATCAAAGGGAAATTATTGCAAGTAAAAAATCTGAAGCTCTGCTTCAGCGACCACTGTAACGCTCAATCCCACGTAGCCTTCATTACTTACCAACCAATGTGAAAAAAGGAAAAAAGAAAGAAAAAATCAAAAGAAAAGAAATTGAAAAGCAAAGAAATATCCAATGCTTGGCTATTGGGAATGCAGACACCTCTGCCGATATACAAAAGAAAGTCTACCAGAAACATAGCAATCTCTGTGAGCTTACAGGCGATAACCTCATCGAAGCTATAGACGCCCGCTGGCAGCGAGGCAATATCTAGGTTGCTTTTGAAGTTAGACTCGTCCCACATAACTTGTCTTGACTGAACAATGATATCTCGACTCTCTTTAAGCGGGAATGAACTTCACTGCACACACTTGATTTTCAAAGTTGATGACTTGATTCAGTTTGCAACCTTATTTTTATTTCGAATCTCTCTTCTGTCATTTGGGTAGTTTTGTGGGGTATTGTTGTGACCATTTCACACATCGCCCCATTAGAATGGGGACCCCCTCTATTTTTTCGCTTTTGTTTTGCTTGTTCTTCTCTCTGCTTTTAGGGTTCTGAGTGAGTGAGTGGTCTATCTGGGCTAGGGCTAAACCTTAGGGTTTCTTTTTGATGTTATTCAAGCTGAGTCCAGTCAAATTTTGAAAGTTGTTAAGCGTCCTCCCGAAGATTGAGATGATTGAAATAAGGTAGGTCTTTTAGGAGAGTCAAACAGGTCTCAGGTTAGGTCTAATAAAGGTTTTTAGGGTAAAATCCAATTTTGACTAAGTGATAGCATTTTTGAAGGTGAAATTGTGTGTTCTTGCCTAGGTGAGTTTTGATCAATTTTTTGAAGCAAGATGATGCCTGAAGCAAACAAATTGCTCCTGACCCTTGTTAAGGGCCTAGGGCGAAATTTATCCCAAGTGCAATTTCTTGTTTTTGATAGGCTTGCTAACTGGTTCCTGACCTTGAAAATGACCTAACTTTGCCTTGTGAAGCAGTTTGGGACTTAAATTTGAAGCAGTTTGGCCTAAAAGGGTAAAATTGCTCCTGACCCTCAGAGAGGGCCCAGGGCGAGAATGTTGTTTAAGTCATATTTGTCAATGACTTTTCTAAATTACTTTGTGCAGGGTCTCCTGGAAGGATGATTGAACGTGAATTGATGCTTTGGACGGTTTGGAGACGTGAAAGATGGTGAATTTTGGAAACTAAGGAAAAAATTGCTACGGACCCTCACAGAGGGCCCACAACGAGATTTTGATTTCCTTCATTTTGTAATGAAAAGAGACCAAGTTTTGATCATAAATGGAAAATAAATGACTTTCTCCACCCACCTGAGGAAGTTTTGGCTAGAAATGATGAAGGACCTTGTTGAAAACAGAAAAATCGCTACGGACCCTCAGAGAGGGCCCACAGCGAGAAATCTTATAAGGATCATTGCAAGCTTTATTTGGTCGATTTGAGAGGTCAAGAGCATGATGAAGGATAGAATGAACATAACGAAGTATCCAGACGTGATCAAAGATGATGAATTGAAGGAGTTTTGCCCAGGAAAGGAAAAATCGCTACGGACCCTCAGAGAGGGCCCATGGCGATTTTCTTTGTGTTCACATTTTTGGACCTTTCTTGGACATGAATTTTTATTCATAGCAAAGAACAAGACAATATCTCCCTTGGCAAAGTGATTTTAGATGAAAAGTGAAACATTTTAGTCTAGGTAGCAAAAATCGCTACGGACCCTCAGAGAGGGCCCACAGCGAGATTTTCAAATATGCATTATTCTTGCAAGATCAAAGTGATTTCATGATTGGAGGGGATGGAGGAAGGCAAGGTCTATCCGTTGAATATAATTTGGAGGATCAACACGAGGAAATCAACCCAAAATGAAAAATCGCTACGGACCCTCACTGAAGGCCCACAGCGAGAAATCGCTACGGACCCCCACTGAAGGCCCACAACGAGCAACCTAAAATGGGAAGTTTTCATCCAAGTTTGAGGAAAGCTAAGGTTAGGCATGGGTTAGAAACGATGTTTGAAAAGCCTTGAAGTGAAAAGAAATCGTTGAGAATCAATATTTTGAAGGCAATTACAAAAATTGCTACGGACCCTCAGAGAGGGCCCATAGCGACTTTCCAGTTTTCTCTCCTTGGTTTGAAGAATTGAGATAAAATTTTGCTTGGATAGGAGGAGAACGTGATGTTTTATGCCTTGGAGGTGATTTGAAGATTAAAACATGAAGGAATTTGCCTAGAACCAAGAAATTGCTACGGACCCTCACTGAAGGCCCACAGCGAGAAATCGCTACGGACCCTCACTGAAGGCCCACAGCGAGATTTTCAAAAAATGTATGTTTTCTTCAAAATGGTGCTAAGGCAAGGCTTGGACAGGGAGAAAAGACCTCCAAGGGCAGGATGAATATTATTTTGCCTTTAAAACTTGATGATTTTGGTCAGAAAACGAAAAATCGCTACGGACCCTCAGAGAGGGCCCATAGCGATATTGTTGAAAATCCTCGTTTTACCTTGCAACAACAAAGCAAATTTGGTTGGAGTGGATTAAGGGAAGGCATTGCCAAATGATGAAAGAAGTTTTAATGAAAAATGATGAAGAATCAAGCCTAAATTGCAAAAATCGCTACGGACCCTCAGAGGGGGCCCACAGCGAGAAACTTCAAAATCACACCTTTTCTCCAAAATTGGATTGAGCTAAGTTTGCAATTCAATGAAAGGACCTAGTTGAAATGCCTTGAAGAAATTTTGGAGGTGGAAAAGTGCTAAATTTGAGCAAGAAATGAAAAATCGCTCCTGACCCTCAGAGAGGGCCCATAGCGAAATTTGCATTTTCACCTATTTTTCCTCAATGTCAAATTTGAAGTGCAACACGTTAACGAGATATCAATTTACCCTCCAGGAGATTTTCAAGTTGAAATGTGGAATATTCAAGGCTAAAAATCAAAAGTCGCTCCTGACCCTCAGAGAGGGTCCAGGGCGAAATCCTCATGAAATCTCATTAAGCCTTGTTTTTAAAATTAACATTCTCCAAATTGCATTAGATCGCCAAAATTGCTAATTTTGAGGCATTTGAAAAAATTAAAATTAAATTGGCATTTAATAAAAGACATATTGGCATTTAATAAATTAATTTTAAGCCTTAAAAAATCGAACTTCAATCGTGTCCAAGGAAGGAAACACTTTAGCTTACCTTTCAGAGGAGGCTATAAGTGAGGCTCTTCATCTTCCAGAGCATAAAGATATGATTTAGAAAAGTTTAGAAGGAGCCAAGTCAATGTACGAAGATGATCCTGACACCTGTTTGAACCTCATCAACAAGAATTGGTTGCTCAAAAGCCGTCCTCGTCTGAAAGATTCCTAACACACCACATAGGATTGATTTCCAGGAGGAGTACAGAGATTTGATAACTTTGCTCAATCGAGTTACAGGGGCTCCTCAAGCCTTCTACTTCTAGAAATGGATGTTCTACTTCATTCAAGTGATTGTCCAAGGGAAAGGAACGATTCATTGGGCCAGAATTATTAGCAATGGCCTGGATGTGCAGTTGGGAAGACTAAGGCCTACCAAGTCATTCCACATGAGCTCATATGTCATATATGCCTTGATCAGGAGTTTTGAGTATGCAGGGCTACCTCACAGAGGAGTGATCGGAAGAGGACCCGGAGAAGTGAGAGTTTGTGACTCTTATGTTCATTTGCATCATCCACCTGGAAGTGACTACAAGTTAGTCAATGATACCTTCACGATGAACATCACTAGGATATTGCAAGGCGGGATTCACAATCGACTATCTCTAGATGCACAAGAGCTTGTGAAGAGGTATGGTGCATGGTTCATCCAGTTTCAAAAGTTTACATACATCAGAGTTCAGGGATGTCCTTCACCTCCCTACATGTTGCCGAGATATCCGACAGATAGAATAGTGCTACTTGAGGTAACCAGACAATTGGTAGCTTGTGCAAAGGTATCCAGACTCAAGCATGGAAATGGATTTCCCGTACCTATCATATTGGGGAATTCAATTGAGGTATGTCCTAATACTCAAGCTTCAGAGGATGCAGAGAAGGAATTAGCATTGTATTCATTCACCTTCTTTGCCCCACAGGAGAATTTTGATCCTTATGGTTATATGGAGGAGACAGTTGCTAGGAAGTACAGACATGAGTTTCAGGTAGAAGACTTTTGGATGAATCTCTCAAGTGATTTAGAAGTGAAAAGAAAGATGCATTCCAGATTACCTTTAGATTTCATCAGGAAATGCAAAGTTTACAGAGTAGCCGATCAAGCTCAGGACAATGGCAGACATCTCCAGTCATCCTATGACAAAGAAGATAAGAGAGTGAAGATAGATTGGAGCGAGCCTGAGATTTCGGACTTGAGAGCTTTGATGGCTCCAGTTTTGTCATGTACTCACAGATGGGTGGATGTACAACATCAGAAGTTAAGAAAGCAGAACATACCAATGACTTTTACTTTGGAGGAAAGACCAGAAGGAGGAGCGAGCGTAAGTGAAGACAATTCTCATCCTAGAGGCGCAAAGAGGAAAGAAAGACCTGAGAAAAGAGAGCCCTCCAAGAAGAAGCAAGAGTCCAATCGAGATCGCCCATCAAGCACATCTTCTCGACATGGAAAGAAGGCAAGTCAAGCTGAAGGTCAAGAGAAGATGGTACCGGAGATTGATGAATCTATGGAATCCATGGTACAGAATGATAAAGTAGAGAAGGGACAAACAACTCAACATTCATCAAGTCAACCACTACAAATTGATGAGCTACAGGAGGATCAGGAAAATAATGATGAGGCGACATCTCCTCTCTGAGAAGATGAACCATTACCTAAGGAAATACAAGTGAGAGAGACAAGATCTGCCATTCCAGATTGGTTAAAAGAGAGACTGACAAGGGTGATTGTGATTGAAGATGAAGAAGATGTGATTGACTTAGAGAGCCTTATAGGAAATTCTCAAGAGGTAACGGAGAAGAAGAAGGCCACCAAGATGTCCAAGGTGATCAGGGATGAGACAGGATCCAGGAAGTTGTAGATAGCTACACCGGTAGTGGACAAGTATGAAGGTGAAATTCTTGCAGATGAGTATGATGTAGAAACATTTGAGCTGGGTCCACTCACTACTGAACAGGCAATGGATGAGGCAACCGATTCATTTGAAGCACTTAAGGGCAAACTTAAAGAGGAAATGGAAAAGAATAGGAAGCTTGAGAGAGAGGTCGGTGCTTGGAGAGGCTACTTTAGTCATCTCAATCAGCCCTTGAGATGTCAGGATCCAGCTTTATCTCCTGTGCAAGCACTTCCCCTTGAATCAGTTGGCGAGACAGAAAGAGTCAAGAGCTTGGTTCATCTTATGAGCTCTTGGATTGACAAATCCCACACGGTAGTTGTTGAATTTACAACAAGAATGATGAAGACAATCCACCGAGCTATCCAGGTCCTTGAGATTGTCCACAATCTAATGATAACTGTAGCCGCTTTCGCTCACACTAGAGATGTTATCATTCTTGTTCTGCAAGTAATCAGGCAAACACCAAGGAAGATCCTAGCACAAGAAAAGATAATGGATGGAGGAGCTCATAACCTACTTCAGTGGTCAACTCTACTCCAGATGAAAGAGGTTCTTTTCGAAGACATCAGCACCAAATGCAATCAAGTTGAAGGTGTCATCCATCCAATTCAGGATAAGGTGTTTGAAGTGTTGTGTACCATTCTTGGCAGGAGGATCGAAGTTGAGACGGATGTGGACCTCCAAGAGTTGGAAGAGAGAGTCAAGGTCATCTTTTGCAAAGATGAGAATGTCATCACAGATGAGCAAAGGGATCTAATGTTCACTACTGTGCTCCTGATTGAGAAGATCAAAGAATTCGAACCTGGATGGGAAACGGCTCTTCTCACTGCCTTTGATCAGGTTATCCACTTGGAGGAACGAATGAAGAATCTTCCTGAGATTCCTATTGCTGAGATTAAAGGAATTGTGTCCAGATTCGTTGCATATGCTAAGAAAGAGCATTGGAAAGCGAACAAGGTTCTAGAAGAACAGTTGTTATAGAATGATGTGGCATCTTAATTATCATTGGTCTATGTTTCCTCGACTTTTGTGCCAATCAAATATTTGGCTATGCATTTAATAATGTTCATCTAAAAAGGGAACTTTTTGTAACAAACCCTAATTAGGGTTTAGGTGTCAGAATCTCAGCCATTGATCTTCTTTTGATCTGGGCCGTTCATTGTAATTGAGGATGCTATATATACCCTCACTCATTTTCATTTTGTCATTAGATATTAAGGAGATAGATAATAGTTAGAGCTTTGGAGAGAAGAAAGTTATTTTGTAGCAAGATTGAGTAGTGAAGAAGGAATTTCGAACAATTGTTGTCTATTTTGGCTTTGAGATCAATAAAATATTGAAGTTATGGTGTTTTATTGCAATTCTTGTGGCTATCTTCATGGTTGTTTACTTTCTTGAATCATTCTCAGTCGAAGTAGTATTTAAGTTTGAAGGACTAAGTGTTGTGCTTGATCTTTGGTGAGATTCACGTTCCAAACCACTAGCTTCTTACTGATTGTAAGGACGCCTTGTGTGGTCGACTGGAGATATTTAGATTGCTTGAACCTTCAATCATTATTGAACCATTGATATGTATCTTTATGGTAGTATCTATAATTCTTGATGATTTGAAAATCACTAATCACCTTATAAGATCGCATCAATTCCAATAAAGTTGTAATTCCTTGGCAATACTGAAATTGGTAGAATCTTACCAAGTCTAGCCTACATTGAGTCATTCTTAAGATTAGATTAGTATCCATCTCTTGAAACCCTATCTTTTGATCTTTTTTAAGAATTTGTTAGTGTTAGGAAATTCCTGTTCTTGCAGTCAAGTAAGAGTAACACAGACCAGCTTTCAAAGTGCGTAAGACCCCTTAAAGAAATAGCATTCGCAACGACCACTGGTGCTTATCCACACATAGAGATCCTACAGAAAAGAACCTTGAAGTCACCCTGATTGATCCTTTTCATGATATCTTCAGCATTCAGAGGCTTTACTCAAGAGAGGATAAGGTACCCTTGGGTATTTTATTTTGTGTTTGATAGTGTACAAAATACACGTCAACAGGTATATACCAGAGATTCTGGGGTTCGATCTGGATAGTCATCCTTGAAACGTTCAGGAACATTTCCCAATCGAGTTGCCAATTGTTGTGCCTATCTCACACCCCACCCCATCCTTGACGAAGGCCCCCGTGGTTTCAATTTACCTAAGTGGTAGAGAGGAGTCCAAGCAAACATTTTGAGTTCTATCAAGTCTAATGATTGCATCGCCTTTTACGCCAAGTTACGGTCTGGGTTGTGGCGCTCTAAGGAGCTCGAGCTATTGGCTTTCAAAGCTAGAAGTAAATCTCAAAACTTATGAAGGCAACAAAAGGAGTGAGGTCACTCGAATCCTCCACCATACCTTCCAATGGCCAAGCTTCCAAATAAAACGAAGTCAAGCTAACAACCTTCTTTTCTTGAAAGTCTTCAAAACTATAAAACTCCAATATCGCGTATTGCGGCTTCATGAGCCGAAAATGATCAAAGTAAAACCAAATCACACATTTCGGATCATTGAGCCGAAAATAACAAAATACACCATTTGCCCGAAGAGTCATTCAAAGCTTTCCTAAACTCACGAAATCCCCTCATTGGCCGAAATATAAGGGGAAGAAAACGTTAAACTCCCAAGATGGTCTCATAGGCCGAAATTCAGAGTATAATAAATTGCACATCATAGTCATTTTGGCCGAAAATGGAGTATGGAGGTCAAATTGCGCAATAACACTTAAGAGGCCGAAATCATTTTTTAAACTTTCAGAATCCTCGTGAGCTGAAGTTGAAGGATGAAGAGCTACTTGTTTCAAATAAACCCTAGTCCCGCAACCATATACGAAGTTCGCCAAGTTCACAAAATCTTTCAGCAGGTCGAAACCCACTCAAAACTCTCAAATCGGTGAAATAGGCCGAAAAACATTTGAAAACTCGCAAAATCGTGACTCAGGCCAAAAAAAAAAAACTCTCAAAACTCTTCAATTGCCCTAAAATGTCAAAGAGGGCATTTTAACTAAAACTCGCGAAATTGCCCAATGGGCCGAAAATGACCAAGTCACCCAAAAATCGCGAAAAGAAAGCATTTTGGCCGAAAGGTAAATGAAGTTCAAATCGCGTGAGAAATGTCAAAAATTAAGTAAAAGCTAAAAATCGTGCAATTTCGCCTTACAGGCCAAAAATCGCCAAACATCGCACCAAATCATCTTTGACCCGAAAAGGCCTCAAAGGGGAAAATCACGCAAAATGGCTCTGTGGGCCCAAAATACACAAAATCTCAAACAACGTCTCCTTAAGACCCAAAATAGACTTAGGGTAAAACCGTGCATAAAGCCCGAGTAGGCCGAAAATGACTTAAGTTTGCTAAATCAGCTTCTTGGCCGAAAATTTCGAAGTTGCAAGCCTCGAAAAGCATGGTTCTTAGCCAAAAAAACTAGGGAAAATTCGCGCAATATCATAGGTTAGCTAGAAGTTAGCTAGGCGACACAAGTAAAGGCTCAATTAAATTAATGAGGAACGCCCAAAGCATAAAGGTCAAATCGTGCACTTAGATCAAAATGTCCGAATTTTATTCAAAGGCGTTTTAACTTAAAGGCCCAAAAACAGAATTGCCATTTTTTTTAGTTGAAAAGCCGAGTTAGGTGTGTGTTCTCCCATTTTTGTTAAATGTGTCGAGTTTCAGATTCACAAGACTTCACATGCCCGAAATTCGCAATGAACAAACATTGTGATTTTAGAATAAAATCTCGCATTTCACCTATTTCTCCCGAAGTTGAGAAAGTAGAGTGAAACTTAAAACTAAAATCTCTTAAAACCTCCAGTGTGCCCGAAAAAGAGACATCTCACAAAGAGCTTCTCAAACCCGAGCTCCATAGGACGTAGCCCAACATCGCGTAAAATTTAATGTTTGTTAAATTAATTTAATTAATTTTTCAAATTGATTTGTTAAAAGTGAAATTGATTGTTTGCAGGTTGAAGGCATCGTCGGGAAGAACCAGGAGAAAGCCTGAAACACAAATCGAAGAAGGATCGTGATCAAAGCCAGGAGCAAAGATGCAGCACAGGATCAAAGCGATGAAGCATTGGGAAGCATGCCACCCAGACAACAAGTTAAAGTCCACCACCAAGACCAAAGACAAAGAACATAGAATGCTACCCGAATTATGCATTCTCGAGAAATGCACAATTGGATCTAATTCCAGAAATTCAGTTTGGAAAACTGAAATTGTTTAAATGTAAAACTGCAAGTGGGCCCCACTCAAGATATTTTGTAACAGAGGGGAAACAGGTCAGTTGTGGACAATTATGTCTATCCGCCAAATTGACTGAATTGAAGCCAAACAGTTGTAGGTAGTTGGAATTGTGGTTGAAGGGATAACTAAGAATTAAGTGGGTATGGGCAGCCTTATTTTGTGGAATAAATCAGGACCCTTGGATGCAGTCCATCCTGGCCACCAGTTCAAATTGTAAATCTATAAAAGGCAGAGGCCTTTCTCATTGTAAAGGGTTAGAGTTTTGTAGTTAGATTTTAGAAGTTAGAATAGGTTAGATTTTAGGAATAGCATAGAGATGCTACAGAAATTGTTGTAATAGGCAACTGAAATCAATATATAGACATTGATTTGGTGTTTATCATCTTGTTTTCATTTTGTTTGCATGGTTTCTTTCAGCTAGTTAATTTTAGAGTGTAGGGGTTTTAATGGTGAAGTGTGGAGGGGTATTTGATGCATTTCAGGTTCATACCATTGGTGGCCCACTGATTGTAGGTCACCGTGCATGGTTAGTTTGAGCCCAAACTGTGCTTAGTTCAACTGCAGGTGTTCGTCTTAGGCTACGCCAGAATTGGGTACCTAAATGAGTGTCTCCGGTCTAAAAATCCTTCATCCCTTGGAGATTGCACCGTTCTTGTCGAGTTGTGAGGGTGTGTCTAGCAAAACAAGAACTGGTTTATCGAAATTTGTCTACCCGTTGCATCAACTGTTATCATCCTTGTTCTTAGGCTTCCCGAACCCTTCTCTTTTGCTTTTATTTCCCAGTCTGAGAATCACAGCAGACCAGCTTGTTGCAAAACGTAAGTCCCCTTGTGCTCCCAGCAAAACACATCAATCACTGAGTTATCCCGTGGTCAAGACCTGACAATCAAAACCTTGAGGTCGTCCCCATTGATCAATTAAAACAGCATTAAGGATTTCCTTATCTCAAGAGAGGATAGGATACTCAGCGAGATCATTCTATTCTGCATTGGTCGGATGGAGTCGTAGTTCTGCAACTTTAGCCATGTCAACACTTCCCATGAACAAAAGCAACAAAAAACTACAAACCTTTTAAATAACTTATCATAGATGCACAAAAAATTTAAAGGCATTCTTCAAATGACTTGAGAGATATAATGCTCTATAGGATAACATACAATCCAACACTATTTTCAGTGTAGAGCTGGAACCTTGCTAACTTTGGTTGAAAATAATTCAGAATTATAAGGCATGAAAAGTTAAAAGTTAAAAGTTCAAATACACATGATATGATACCTGTTTCATTTTGCGGGATACCGTACCACATAGTCTCTACCTTCATTTACCAGCACATCTTGGTATTTACAATTTAGAATCTAGTCAATGCCAACAATTTCAATCATAGAAACGAGACTCCAACTTGGCGCAAACTGGTTGAGGTTGACTTGACCTGGGACTTGGACTAGGCAAAAAAACGCAATGCAAACACGACAATGACTCGAAACGTTTTTCATGCACCCTTTATTAAATAAACCTTAAAGACACAATAACATCATCAAGTAGAAGCTAATTTGATCACATACACAAATATACATCAATCACATAATTCTAAATGCAAATTATAGTTGAAGGAAATAGCATACTTAGATATTAAAATATTGTTAAATGCATACAAAATGTGATATCCCCAACCAAACGAAAACTTTGGAGTGCAGCGTATCACCGTGATAGAATGCATCAGCTTGGTTCGGATTGAAGAGGACCGATCAGACAATCAGAACACACAGTTTCCATACTCGAGAGGAGGCCAATAAGTTTAGGCTATCATAATACCATCGTGATCTTCGAATCTCATAATCCGTCCCATTTAAGGATAACTAAGTAATCAGTTAACAAAGAGGTGATTATAATAAAACACAACTTCACGTGAATATACACATCCAATCCATAAGGATGTGATTAAACTTGCCCCTACGTGAAGGGACACATTGGATGGACTACGTCCATATATATAGGCAAACATTTCGTTGTGAGGAAAAAAGGTAGAAGAGGAGAAAACTATACTTCAGATTGGAGAATCAATTCCCAGAACAAAGACATAGCACATAAACGTGATCAGACCGAAGACAGATCCAGGCTCACCATAACTCAGAGGATGCACTAAGATACCATCTCGGACTGAGAGCACACAGTCAGAAGCTTCCAAGCAGAGTTAAGGATGTGGGAAGCCAAGAATAAAATTTATAAGTCTCATAAATAACGTGAAGATCAACCAGGGGGTCCTTTGCAGTGCAGCATTGGCAGTAGTACACAGAATTAAGAGGGAATTCTAGTATCAATTCTCATAGAGCAGAATAGCTATGCAGATTAATAATTATATTGATATTAATAATTAAAGATTCTATTCTTTACGGAGTGTGTAATTCAATAATTCACACTCAATTGGGTTCAAAGAACTAAGCACTGTCATAAGGACAAAATTATTAATTATTGGCATATCTACAATATCATAACAAAGAACATTGTAATTGCAATCCATTGAATTATTCAGTAAAAGACAATCTGCATCTCTAATAAAATAAATTGTAAAGAATCCCAAGGATAATTAATATATCCAATAGCCAAATAATAAAGAATTTAAGAAGGGATATTACACAAAACTCACAGAATATGAAATCCGTAACATCAAATGTTCCAAACAAATATCAAAACAATAACTAGAAGTCTATGGCTCGAAGGAGCTTGCATCCATCCTACGAAAGCATCTAAGGTAGGTCTCACTAACTAGTGAGGGTTCGGGAGTGGAGACACTAATGGGTTTGAGGGTAGCGATGATAAGTGGCACAAGGTGTTAGATGTGAGAAAAACCCAACGATAGGAATGCAAAATGATGCTTTAAGGGACATTTTAGGGTTTTTGGGTGCTAATTTCTTTTTGAAAAAAACGTCCAAAAATGTCTACTTTTGTTATTTATTGAGATTTTTTTTTAAATGATTTTGGCCGAGCCTAGGCATCAGGATTCACCAGGTCCAAGCTGAGTCCGTGAGTCCTGAGTCTCACTCTAGACTCGGACGAGCTTGAGTCTAGGCCCTTAGGACTCACCCAAGGTCATTCAGCTCGGGACTCCCAAGCAAGTCCCAGAACTCTAATTTCAATTGTTTGAGCAAAACACTTGAAATTGAAGTATAAGTCATCTATCCACAAGGCAACACTCAAGATTTGTAACTTCAACTCCTTTAGGATACAATCCTTAAAATCAGGAAGTGGATACTCAGGAAGAGTAAATCACAATGTATCTTCTTAGGTAAAGGATCCCTTGTGGATTCTATGATCCACCTTTGAGCAATTATATGCCAATTTTAGTTGGAACTCAGGAAAATATTATTATTATTAGGCAGAAGCAACGAACATTAGTTAGTAACAGTGTTTAAGGTCTCCATCAGCTGCATGCTATTTAGTATTTGTATTCATGTTATCTTTTTTTTTTTTACTGTATTAAATGTCACACCTTGCTCTCAATTTTTATTTGTATCTCAGAAAATTCCTTCAGTACATAAGGCAGCAATTGTTTGAGACTTGGCTTTTCTTTACACATGAATCCATCTCATCTGCTGAACATACACATTAAGAGTTGGTAAATACATTTCTTAATATTTTTTATCACTTTCAGTGTCTTTAGTTTGCATTGCAGAAATTTATTTTCAAGTCTACTCAGCTTGTTCAATCATTAACTGCATCAATATGGCCTGTAGTATTATGTGCATTAAATTCTATTAAAAGATGATGTATAGAAGAAAATTATTGGCATGTAATAAGAGGGATAATAAGTTATATTGATTAAGAAACATCTGAATCATAAATCACTCAGATTCTGCCTTTAACACTATCATGTTTCTCAACCAAATAACCTAGGATAAAGTGGCATCTTGTGCAATCAAATATACTAGAATAATTAAAGAGACGTCCAAAAAGGAAACTCAAATAAATTAAGCTTACGATCCATTGATTTCATATGGTATATAATTTTATGCTAAGTCGTGTCCAAATGCCAAACGTAAAAAATTAAAATGCAGGCACCAAATACATTTTCATCATTATGCTTGCTAACTAAACTTTATGAATGTGATTATGTTGGGAAGACTAATTCGAGAAATGATAAATAATAAATCTTTGAACAAGAAAAAGGTAAAATAGTAAATATCTGATAGAACTTATCTAACAAGATATTAAATGATAAAAAAAGCAGAAAAACATCGAGCAACAAACCTACCAGAATAAATAGAACATGTCCGATTGATTTTATCATAATTGACACACCATCCATCAGGACCTGTCATGCTCCAATACAGCTGCATTCAACATATTGGATCAAAACATCAGTAAGCGAAAAGATAAGTTTCAAGAAAGAAATATGAGTGGTCTGCTTTAATACAAAATCAAGCAACCATCTTGCCATTTCTATAACTAATTCAAAAAAGATGTTCCAAATTTTGTAGCTACGTTAACCACACTTGCCCATTTGGCATCATATTGACAACTAATAAAATGTAATCTCTTCAAGATAGCAACTATTAGCTAATATCAATATCCAGATTGTTAGTATAATGGGCAAACATGGTGTATAACTGTAACCCAGTGTTTGACAAAGTTCAGTAGATAATTATATTTTCTCTCCCCAATTACAAATTCCAGCAAGAACTCAAGTCCCAACCTGATGGAACAAGCTGTCGCAGACTTGACGGATCCACCTCTTTCAACTAAATACAGTCCATCAAATCACAAAAAGAACTGTGCAAAAGAACCTTCCAAAATAATATCCTATTACCAGCATAATGTTGCAAATCAATTAAACCTTTGATTGATTAAAAAAAACTATTCTGTTAATGTAAACTATGAAGCTCATAGTGTAAGGGGTTGTAGGATGGAGGTACATCAGTGGATTCATTAACAGCTTGGCTCAATTTTGAATTTCCAGACATCTGTAAGGCAATCCACAACTTGGCAGACCTGCACATGTAATAACACATCAGAGCCTATTCATCCCTAGAAATGGTCTAGGCCTAGTGATGCTCTCAGTTACCCTTTACTAGAAAAAACTCATAAAACTCATACAAAAACCATTAAGGCTATCTCCGATATTCTCTTTCGCCTCACTGCCTTCAACTAGATTTTATCCCTCAGTCACCCATTCCTCATTTACCTTCAACTCAAGATAATTAAAGCAAGAGCATCTGCAACAACAATCTTCCATTACCCAAGCAATTTGTGAATTATAAATGCAGGCTTTGGCAGATATGTGAAACCCTATCTATTGCATTGATGGTAGTCATTGGCTCCCTTGTCACTTGCCCCACTAGACATCCACGCGGTTCAATTTCAAATTTTCAATGATACTAGGATGAATGGCAGCACCAGTTGGAAGCCTACAAGGAGCCGCATTAACCTTTTGTACATTAATAGTACTTTCCTCATGCAAAGGGGTAGGTAGACAATAAAAATCGGTAAGAATGCAAAGGTTTGAAGGTTGGGATTAGTGACAAGGCATGGTGGCATGTGTAACTCATAAGTTTCAATAAGGAGCACAGTGGAAGCAAGGAATGGTTGGAAAGTGTGAAAGTAGAGGGAAGCCTACCATCCTGACAAAAATAGAGAGAAAAGCAAACCTGAGAGGGGTCATGCCAAGAAGGATAACACTGCCACTCCAACCACTTACATAGACTCATTAGCCTTCACGTGCCTTCACACTCGAGATCCATGGGGGACATAGGCCAGCGTCTAGGAGATGAAGGGGAGGGTCTATATGCGAAATAAGATCAAAAAAAGTATTGGAGTTGTGGACAAAACAAGCCTGCCCTGCTTGAATTTGCTAGCCCTCAAGCAATCCAAATCCAATAACCCAATTCATCCTTGAGACTTCCAAATACCTGTTCTTAAATCCTTGTTCAAGTAGATGAATTTTGTAAAAGCCTCATTCAATTCTCTGGAAGCCTATTTTATCTCTTTGTGGGATACATCCACTTTCTCATTTATAAATGATTCTACTAGTTGATCCATAGTTCTCTACAAAACCTTTACAACTATACTCAACTCGTTGCTCCCTCTATCCTGCAACTCTTAATCTTTCCTTGGGCTGCTTTATGTGCCGAATGTTCTCACTCCATGCTTTTGCTGCACTTCTCTAATATAACTGGAGGCTAAAAATCCTACACTTAAAAAACTTTCTACCACCATGAGAGTTTTCATCAAATTATTTCTTTTATAAGACATAATGTATCTTGCTTTGCGACTTTGAATAAAGAGAAAAAAAATATATTTATGCTTCATCTTTTTGCCTGTCATTAATCATATCCATTATCAAATTTGATGTATGGCTCAAGCCTCAACATGAGCTGCAAATTCATATACCTCTCTATTTTCATTGTGATTGAGAATGTTTTACCTAAAACTTCCTGATGAGTAATGAGGAAAGCATTACTGTAGCCTCTTCTGATTCTCCATGGTAATATACATCAATCATCAGTTTACTAATAAATTTGGCAAATTTCAAATCCAATTTGCAATTATCAACAATTTTGCAATGTTGATATGTAGCCACTATTGATTTACAACTATAGGAACATCCTGCACTTCTATAAAACTTTCTTGTTGAGCAATAGAAGTCTTCATGGAGAATTTATCAAATTCACTCTTAAGGGCATCAAAATCCTTGACTTCTTTGAAAACTTCATAATTTCCTATCAAAATATATTGAATTTCCTGAAATCTTGTGTCATGAGTCATTTTCTTTGATTGAAAATTTTGATCAATGGATGATTGTACCTTTGCTTGAATGTGGCTGCAAATTTTGTTTTGGAACCCATTCAACAATTTGGAGCTCTAACCCTTAAGGAGGGTTGGTCACAAAGAAGAGTTCATTATGAGCAAGGGCCTAATATGCACTTATTAGGAAGCACTCAAAATCTTCAATCATAACACTTCTTAAAATTTTATTCAAAATGTTTCCTCCTTATAATTACCAATATTTGTCTTCACCATGCTCTTCTTTTTTTTGAATCTTATGGGTTGTTCTAGTACCAACTTCCTTTCTCTCAATAAGAACAATCTATTTAATCTTTGCAACATCACCTTCCATTACCCTTTGCTAGACATGATTGGTTACAATAGCAATCCTGCTACTAATCTCATCACTAATGAGAAATCCAGAAAAGTCAAAGTTGTGTGATCTTCACTTTTCTCAATAATCTCTGCTCCTCTTGCAATTCTTCAATATACCCTTGACACCAAATCAACTTTGATTTATTGCAAGGTTTTTAACTGTGACTTGATATGGAAAGCAATACCTTTCATCAAATCTTATTCAGTATGTGTTTAGATTTGTAAATTTGAACTTCTCCCAAGTGTACACACTAATTCAATGAATAACTTCCAATTCTGCAACCAAAGGAATCGCAAGATTCTTTTGTGGTGTACCTACTACTATTTATTCCTTGTGCACCCTAGGGCAATGGTCATGCTTGGAACTTAATTCCAAACTTGGGATTTGTTGAGCTCCTTTGCCTAATTGTAGTCTTGGGAACAAATGGATAAGCACCATACTACAATTATGCAGGAAATCTAGAATATAAAAATGAAGTTTACCTTGCTTATCACCTTCCAAACTAAAGCCTCTGCTTGTCTCATTTGCCTGCTTCTTATGATGCTTTTTTGTAACTATGTTTGCCCCCTTGAATTGTAGATTATTTCAAACAGCATCACTTTGTCTTCCACTGTAGAGTGTAGCTTCACGAACTGTAAACTCAAGACTTCCATAACCTTGTCAGTATTCACAAAATGTATCTCATATTCTTCTTAGGTTAGATTTAGATTCTAAATGCAGGAAATGATGAGCCTACCACCCATATTGGATGTACCAAATATCTTGTCATTCTTATGTCTGAAAATACCTCTATGTTCCTGGATTAGATTGTATAGGCAGCTTTGTACAAGAGTCTACGTACCTTTATACATTTCCCATCCCATAATGACAATAATTTGAGCTTTATGTTTACAGACACGTGACTGTTTGAATCATTCCAATAGGCATTTAATGAATTATATCCTTGACCTCGGCCATACATAGCAGAGCATGATACTACAAATGCATCAAGTTATCATTACCCTTCTCTTTCTTAACCTTGTCATTTGCACATGAATTCAACCCATTATATGTGGAGAATATCATGCCAACGTAAATAATAGTAGCAAATGAATGAAAATCAATGTAACAAGAGAACTATTATTGTTCTATTTGGCATGCCATTGACTTTGTGTAGAAGACAAACATTTGTCAGCTTACTACCAACCACCATGTCACATTCATTGCCATAGTTTGATATCATATTTGAATCCAACTCAGGTAATATGAATTTTCTTACCTGAATTCTGAGTTGTTTCATTGCCACTGTCAAATAAGAGGTGACAACCCACTGTTCCATGCAACCACCAAACTCTATCATCATTCACAATGTTCTCCTTGCTCTCATCTATGATTAATTTGGACTTTCATCTTGGCCAGGTGTACAAGTTGCTGAACATATCAGCAAAAATTATATTAAACTTATTAAAATGAATATTTCCTTGCCTTAAAATCTTACCTATATCCCATCCATAATGCATAACCAATCTTAACAAAAGCAATCTGCAATTTCTACATTTCATTTGAACAAAATATTGCCTGGTTCCCAAATCCTTATGCATCTATTCTTTTGGATTTAAACCAAAGGATCTTTCTTCCCTTCACTACGAGTTATGCCTTTCATTCTCTCCACCTTCTTAGAATGTCTTCCATGGCAATAATGGAATTATGGCAGTAAATGTATACTCCCATTTGAGCTGAAATTATAGGGGTAGCTAGATAGCTTAACTTCTATAGCTGAGAAATTTACTTCAATACAATCATCCTTGTGATTAAGAATTTCAGTACTAGAATTAGATAGATTTTCTTCAATTACATGCCTATCAATATGCTGATTCTTATAATTCAATTTTATAGGGTAAGGGCTCAAACTTCAAAAGATTATTTTCAACTAAAGATACATTTAATATGTAATGTTTATTTCTCCTTGACTTAATCAAATACAAACATTTTGTTGTTATAATTTGCTAGCATATCTTTTTCTACCAAGGGCCCTTCAACTTCAACTTGTATGGCAGAGTATTTTCATTCTTGCTTACTAATCTAATCCTTCTCAATTTTTGGTAGTTGTAATGTGCCCTTCTCAGTGATCAGAAGTTCAGTTGGCCATTAGCCTATTTCGAAGACCCATGGGCTAACTGGAAGCAAAAATTAGGGTTTTCAACTTTTGTGGACATCTGCGTGTGCTATTTGATGATGGACTAGTTGGAATTCTACAATTCAAACTGTAGATTCCTTCTGGGTTTTCTGAGAGCTTCGCAAAGGTGTGACATGCATTTTGTTCGGGAAAGTTTTCAAAACTTACTATTTTTAGTAAGTTGATGGCAGTCGTCAAGGTTTCTGGGTTTTTTGAGCTCATCCACGGGGTTTGAAGAGCAATCTCTTTGGAGTTGTTTTCAGGACTTACTATTTGTAGAAGTGCTATATCAGGCAGTGCTACTCCTAGCAATTCAATGCAGAGCTCCAACCCAATTCAAATTTGATGATTTCAATGCTTCAATTTCCGGCTCTATTTGGCATTAATCAGTTGTTGAATTAAAAGTGATTTTATTATATATTATTACCTTAGCCTAAGGTTTTAATATTTTATTTTTGTGGAGGAACGACTTAGGAAGGGAAATATATGTTTTTTATCCTAAGTCTCATTTTATCTCCTAAGTCAGGTGGCGTCAGGAAAGGAAAATATTACACGCTTTATGATGTTTTTATGTTTTAACTTGATAATCTTGGAAAAGTTCGACTAGGAGGGTTGAAGAGGGGACGCCAAGCCTTGAGGGGTCATGAAATGAAATGCAAGTGAAAAAAGGGTAAATTTGGGCACCATGTGAATTTGAATTTGAGCCTTTGAAATCTATAAATAACAGCGTTGAATTCTCATTTAGTTTATGTTTGATGAATGATAATGTTATGTTGCCGGAATGGTACTAAAATTGTGCTTCAAAGTTGAGAGCTTCCTAGCAACCATCAATTTCGAACTTGAAAGACAGTGCCTAGCTGATTATTTGTGACTATCTTTCATCCAGAGAGATAGATTGTGTTGATTGAAGAGATTGAAAGATTTTCAGTTTTTGGTGTGTTGGGTGTGTTTCCAGTTTGCTGGTTTTTGGAGTGGCTGTAGGTGTTTTTCAGTCATATCTTCCTGCTCGAGTGCCTGTTTGTTCTAGGTTATAGCTCATTGGAAGCCTCTCTGTTGGGCGATTCATCAGCTGGAAGCTCGTGTCAAGTGGTTTGGTGTGCTTTTTTCTCTTGCTGATTCGACTTCCCTGCTGGCCATACATGTCCAGCCAACCCTAGGGCAGCATGCAGCATTTTCAATGGTGATTTGATGGGGTTGTTGAGCTAGGGGTCTAATCACCTATCCTCTAGCATTCATTTGCCGCTGGTTTGGGGCTGTTTGGCGGAGTTTTGAGTGAGTTGTCTGCATTTCATTGTTGTTGGTTCATTTTGGTGTTGCTGTTAGTTTCATTGAAGGTTGATTTAGTGTGTGATTGGGTTGCAATTTTCAGCGTTTCCATTGTAATCTCCAATAGAACTTTCCTTCTATTAGAATTGATAATTCTCTTGTTTTGACAGTAGTTGCAGATTTCATTTGAAATAACCCAGATAGGGTATTGGGTTGAAAATACTATCAAATTGAAGCATTCCATTCAAGATAGATCAAACAGTTCTGGAACAGATTTCTTATTGGATATAAACCAGATATGCCTAAACTGTCTAAAACAGAAATAAGGTATTGAAAACAATATTATTTATTTCTTATTGGATGATTGAGGAATACCAAGAGTTGACAGGATAATCTAGGGGAGGACCCATGGCGGTCTCAAACCCTTCATTGTCCATCATCAACGTTGCCTGAGTGAATACCTCAAAAACCCTCCACAAATACCTCTGAAACCCTCAGCAATGGCGAACTGTAATTCTGAAACTGAAACATGCTACTGTAACCACATCTACACTATTGTAGCATGCATGCAACAACTAGCACTGTTTGCTTGGGGTGGCATCCAAGGCTTGATGCTCAGGGGTTGCGTCCTTAGCATGGAATTCTAGCGGCAGACCAAAAATAATATAAAATCATAATGATTGCAAAATACCTCCTTTTCTTCCACCTTAGCAATATAACCCTCAACCCTAAAATATGCACTCCACCTTCAAACCTAAACTTGGCGATAATATTAGGGAAAAGAATAACCCTCATCGTTGATCCACAAGGTAGGAAGAAGTCATAAAATATCTAATTTATCTTGGCCCCAAGCCATGATTGAAAATCGCGAAGCCACTTAAGTGAACCGGAGCCCACCACTTATTGAATCAAAAGACTTCTCTAACTCAGAAAATTGGCTAAGTATGGAGAAGAAACATACTTAAGCCTTATTAGGAGAAAAAATAACAGCGGCTAGAGAAGGGACATGACAATCCTCCCTTCCCGAGATTGTTGGTCCACAAGCAATCGCAAGTTTGGATGTTGCAAAATTTCCTCTCCTTCCCAGGAAGCATCTTCTAAAGGTAAATCCTTCCATTTAATTAGATATTCCCGGATCACTTTACATCTCAGTTTTCTCTCTCACCAATCAGCAATGCCTTCAAGTACAAGCACCAACTTCCCAGACTCATCTATCCCACAACCTTCTTCAAACAGGAAACATGAAAAATATTATGAATCTTACTACCTAAGGGAAGCTCAAGTTCATAGGCAACTTCTCCAATCCTTCTAATCACCTTATAGGGTCCATAAAATCTCGGTTTCAATTTTTCTGCTCCACTGCTCTTTAGGGAAGATTGTCTGTAAGGTTGCAGGTGAAGGAATGCTAAATCACCAACCTGAAAATCCCTTTCCACGATATGCCTGTCTGCATACATTTTTTGCTGGTTTTGTGCATGTAGAATATTATCCTTCAACGATTTGAGTATATCCTGGTACTCTAGTATAGTCTCCCTTGCCCGGGGTACCTTGCTGTTATCAAAAGCCAAGTCCACAAATGACAAAGCCTCATATCCATACAGAGCTTTAAATGGGGACATCCCAATAGTCATATGATATGTTGTATTGTAGCAATGTTCATCCATATACAGCCATCCGATACATGTACGTTGTTGTCCTGAAACATAGTTTCAAAGATAGCCTTCAATCCATTTTACTGTTTTCGTCTGCCCATCTGTCTGAGGGTGATAACTGGTACTCGATGTCAACTCTGTCCCTACCAACCGAAACAACTTCTGCCAAAACAAGTTGATGAACTACTTGTCCCTAGCACTGACAATGGTATTTGGAAGACCATACAATCTGAATACCTCTCTTAAAAACAAATCAGCAACCTCTAGCATTGAGTAATCTATAGCAATGGCAAAGAAATTGGAATATTTGGTCAATCTGTCCACCACAAGAAATATGCAATCCTTCCCTTGTACCCTTGGGAGACCCGTGATGAAGTCCATTGAAATACCCTCCCACTTTTGTTCAGGAATGGGCAAGGGTTGTAGAAGACCTGCTAGAAAGGTATGTTCTGCCTTATTCTGTTGACAAATTAAGCACTCACGAACATATTGCAGCACCTCATTCTTAAGACCTTTCCAAGAGAATCTTTCTCAAATCCGCCTGTAAGTTTTAAAGAAACCTGGATGCTCGGCCATGGGAGTCTCATGTAAAGCTTTCAAAATATTCTGCTTCAACTTGGACCCTATTACAAGATAGATGCTACCCTTATAGTATATTATATCTTCTAGCATGCTATACCTATCATCATGCATCTTCCCGTCCAGTATATCACAAGAAAAAGAATCCTTAGCATATTCGGCCAACAACAGTGATTTCCAATCAGCTGAAACTTCTGCAAGTGAACAAAGAAAAGGCCTCCTAGAAAGTGCATCAGCCACCACATTTTTCTTCCCTTTGATGTATTCCACATCAAAATCATACGCCTGAATCTTGCTCACCCATTTTTGCTGCCTCTCATTAAGATCCTTTTGTTCCAAAAAATATTTCAAACTATTAGGATCGGTTCTAACAGTAAATTTAGCACCCACCAAGTATTGTCTAAATTTGGCTAAAGCATGCATGATAGCCAACATCTCTTTGTCATAGGTGGAGTACAGTTTTTCTGGATCTCTGAGCAACCTGCTCTCAAACACAATAGGATGTCTATCCTGCATCAATACTGCTCCAATTCCATATCCTAAAGCATCACACTCCACAATGAAAGGCTTTGTAAAATCCGGTAGTGCTAACACTGGACATGTACTCATAACACTTTTGAGTTTCTCAAAGGTAGCTTGTGCTTCTATGGACCACTGAAAAGCCCCTTTCTTTGTAAGATCAGTCAATGGTGAAGCTAACTGGGAAAAGCCTCGTACAAACCTCCTGTAATAGCAACATAATCCCAAAAACCCTCTAAGATCAGAAATATTTTTAGAAATTGGCCACCCCTGGATTGCCTGAATCTTCTCCTAATGTACCTTTACCCCATCAACACCTATCACATGTCCCAAGTAGAGAATTTCTGACATTCCAAACTCACACTTAGAAGCTTTGGCAAACAAAGATTGATGTTCCATGATGTTGAGGACAGCGTCTAAGTGTTGCAAATGTTCATCCCACGTTTTACTGTATATTAGTATGTCATCAAAGAATACTAATACAAACTTCCTCAACTATTTGCGGAATACATGATTCATGCAAGACTGAAAAGTTGTAGGAGCGTTGGTCAAACCAAAGGGCATGACAAGAAATTCAAAGTGCCCATAATGACAACGAAATGTTGTTTTCTGTATATCTTCTTCTCTTACACTTATCTGATGGTAGCCAGACCGTAGGTCAATTTTGGAGAAGAAAAATGAACCATGTAATTCATCCAACAATTCATCTATTCTAGGAATAGGGTAACTATTCTTAATGGTTCTTTTATTCAATGCGTTGTAGTCTATAAACATCCGTAATGTGCCATCTTTCTTCTTGACCAGCACTACTGAAGAAGCAAACGGACTAGAACTTGGCCGGATATGTCCCATTTTCAACAACTCCTTAATTGTCTTTTCTATTTCCTCTTTGAAGTGACGAGGATGTCTGTAAGGAGTGGTTATTACTGGTTTCGAGCCCTCTTCCAACTCAATAACATGCTCAAATCCTCTATCAAGAAGACATCCTGGTGGAATATCTCCAAACACTACACTGTGTTTGTCCAACATAGGCTGTATATCCACATGATAGGCTGGTTCTTTTTTGTAACACCATTATTAGACACAAAACAGTAGGCTACCCACTCAATGTCATCATGACGGAAAAGAGCCTCCATTCTTTTGGCAGAGACTACTCTGGGTCCACATCCGCCATAGCTTTCAACACTATTTTCTTACCCTCAACCATAAACTCCAACTTCATTTGTTTGAAGTCCTGAACATACCATTCTAAGGATTCAAGCCACTGGAGACTCAAGACAACATCCACATTACTGAGATTAAGAACATAAAATTTCTTGTCAAGGTATAGTCTCCCATTTGAATTTTAAGCTAAGGTAAGACTTGGGTACAACTCAAGGGAAAACCATCTGCCACAATCACATTAAATCCAAGGAACTCCTCTGCTTGAAGTCCACGTTTGCTAACAAGACTCCCATCAATGAAATTGTGAGTTGCACCGCTATCTACCAAACATACTGTTCACTGTCCCTTAATGACTCCTTTCAGCAAGAAAGGTCTACCTCTCGGAATTCTAGAGAGAGTAGCTACCTGTGGATTTTCTTCAACAGCAGTATCTTCCAATTCAATCGGTGGATTCTGAAACCCTTGTGTGTTATCTTTCTCAACCATTTCCTCGGACTCATCCTCATCTTCTCAGTGAACTTGAATTAAATGAAGTTTGCCTTTACCAAGGCAGCGGTGTCCTAGTTCCCAAGGCTCTTTACAAAAAAAAAACAACTTCTTCCTCCTAAGCTCATTTCTAGACTCTTGATCAGCCTTTGAAGGAGTACTTCTTGGTTGGTTGAAACTTGTATTCCTTTGCTGATTCGGGCCTTTTTTCTCAGCTTTCCATGGACTGTATTCTTTTTTGTGAGGCTGATGAGGTGCTGAAACTTCTAAATCCATAGCTAGTCCGATGGAATCATCAAGGGAGTTCGGCCTGTGAGCTTTCACTAAGCCTTTCAATCTATCATTAAGTCCTTCAACAAAGAGCATGGTGATCATTTTCTGAGGCATATCGGGCATCATTACTGTAATCTTTTGGAATTCATTGATATATGATTCTAGCTATTTGGTTTGCTTCAATTGAGCCAACTCTCTATAATAAACTTCTATATCTTTCTTGTCAAAGCGGGTGATCAACCTATTAACAAATTCTTCATATGATTGAATCATGGCATGATCCTGGGAAACGAGACCGTGATGCCACCAGTCATATTCTACCCCTTCCAAGTGCATGGTAGCAAACTGTATTGCCTTTTCCTCTTCCATGGGCTTGAGTGCCAGGAAGGTATCCAACTTATGAACCCATGATTTCGCTGATAGTTCTCTAGTTCCATTAAAAGTTGGAATATTTATCTTATTCAAGGCATCTTTATATTCCAATGGTTGGAAAGCTTGCCTCGCTGGACCTCTAGGCCTCCTGTCTCGTCTTTCTTGACGATTCCTGGCCTTGTCCCTACGCTGGTTCATGAACTGATTTAAGTTCATTAGCTGCCTTACATCAGCTGGTAGCTACATATATTCATCTCGTGCCACTATGACATCAACTGTGACGTGAGTTTCTTCTTCCTCTACTTCATGAGGGGGTTCTTTGTCATTTTGATGTGGTAAAAATTAAGGACGTAAAGGTCGATCAGACCTTGTCCGTACCACATTGGAGGCGGTTCTATCTTGATTTCCCTGTCCAACCTCACCTCTACTGTGATGACTACTTGACCTTCTTGAGCAAGCATGATCAGTTCTCAGTTGCCCTATGGTTGTGATCATTTTGTCCTGGAACTGTTGCATCATTTGCTGCTACTGATGGGCGAACACTGTCAAAAATTTATCCAATTGATTATTCAAATCTCTAGGCGGACTTGCATCTCTTCTTTCACCCATCTTAAGATTCAGCTGGGATAATTTCGGCTTCTTCATGTTGTCCAGACCTACTCCTTGTATTCTATCTGTGAAATTCTAACCCTCTGGAGTACATAGAACCTTGTTACAAGAACATGCAACGAAAAAGCACGAAAAAAGCAAACTAAACCCCACAGGCTGGCAGGGTATGTGGCTTCGATACCACTGAAATAACCCAGCTAGGGTATTGGGTTGAAAATACTCTCAAATTGAAACATTCCATTCAAGATAGATCAAACAATTTTGGAACAGATTTCTTATTGGATATAAACCAGATATGCCTAAACTGTCTAAAACAGAAGTAAGGTGTTGAAAACAATATTATTTATTTCTTATTGGATGATTGAGGAATACCAAGAGCTGACAGAATAATCTAGGGGAGGACCCATGGCGGTCTCAAACCCTTCATTGTCCATCATCAACGTTACCTGAGTGAATACCTCTGAAACCCTTCACAAATACCTCTGAAACCCTCAGCAATGGCGAACTATAATTCTGAAACTGAAACCTACTACTGTAACCGCACCTACACTGTTGTAGCATGCATGCAGCGACTAGGACTGTTTGCTTGGGGTGGTGTCCAAGGCTTGATGCTCAGGGGTTGTGTCCTTAGCATGGAATTCTAGTGGCAACCTGTTGTGACGTTTTCACACATCGCCCCATTGCAAATGGGGACCCATGTTTTTTGCTCATTTTGCTCGTTTTCGCTTTGCTTTTTTTTAGGGTTTTGTTAGTTTGTTAGTTGTCTGGATTTAGGGTCAAGCCTTAGGGTTTTAATTACCGTCTTTTCGGACCAAAATCCAGTCGGTTTTGAGAGCTTTTTGAATTTCCTTTTCTAGAATGCAAATTTTGAATGCAATGAATTCGCCAGAATGGTCTAATTTTCAATTGGAATGTTGATGCAGAGCTTAAATTTGTCTAAGTGTTGAAGATGAAATGTGAATTTTTGTCCAGTTGAATATTTTTGACCAAATTTTGACTTTTTTGATTTTGATCCTAGGCATTGGAAATGATTTGTTTTCGCCTTGTGAAGTGTTAAAATGTGTAAAATCATGATATTTTGGCCTGTATGAGCAAAATCGCTCCTGTCCCTCAGTGAAGGACGGGAGCTCGTTTTCAAATATTTTACTATTCCTGCAGGGTCAAGATGAATTACGAATTGGAAGTGATGGAGAAAGGCGAGATCTTTCCATTGAATATAAATTGAAGATTTTCATGAGCACAGAAATGCCTCCAGGGGAAAAATCGCTCCTGTCCCTCAGTGAAGGACCGGAGCTACAAATCCAATTTTGCTTTGTCCTTGCAAGATTTTAACGTCTTGACGATGTGAAAAGGTCCAAAGAGGTGCATTTTATCAAATGAATATAATTTGAAGCGCTGTCGGGGAGATCAACAAGGTGGCAAGTCCGGCTTGAGTGAGGTCCTGATCCTGAAATTTGGCTAAGTCTGGAATGTCCTGACCCTGAAATTTGACTAAGTCTGGAAACTGAAAAAACCTCCAAAAACTAGATTTTGCAATATAACTCCTGGAGGTCTGAAACCACTCTCAAACATCCTGAAAGTATATATGGAATATAACTTAAAGTATAAGAAAGAAGAAACATAGAAGGAAATGTCACATTATCCTGATAGAGAGTGCGAAAAGTCAAATTTCGCTCGTGTCCTTCTCCAAGGGTCCAGAGCGAAAAGCGCTCCTGTCCCTCTCCAAGGGACCAAGGCGAATCGCTCGTGTCCCTCACCAAGGGACCAGGGCGAAAATGCTTAGTTGAGCCATTCCTGACCTTCTTTGGACGAATCGAGACATCAAAGGCATGGTGAAGGACGAAATGAGCATGATAGAACATCCAGACTTGATCAAAAACAACGAAATGATGAAGTTTTTGCCTAGAGGGTCAAATTCGCTCCTGTCCCTCACTGAAGGACCAGAGCGAAATTCTTCATAAGGTACGATCTGGGCAAAGATCAAGCAAATTTTATGTTCGAAGGCAAGAAAGGAGGTCAATCGAACCCGTTGAAGACAAATTGAAGATTATCAAACGTCAACAAAGGACCAAAATGCTTAAGTTCGCTCCTGTCCCTCAGGAAGGGACCAGAGCGATTTTTGTTGTAGATGATTTTCTCGCCAAATTTCAACCGATCTCAAGGCATGAATGAATGAAAGGAGGCATTGCGAATCCATTGAATATAATTTTCGAAGGTGATGAAGTGAAATGAGGCCCACAAGAGCAAAATCGCTCCTGTCCCTCTCCAAGGGACCAGGGCGATGGATCTTCTAAACATCAAAGCGCCTTGTAAAATTCAAGTGAAATAAGAAAGGAATGAAGGAATAACGTTGTTTGTCCCCACAATGAAGATTGAAGTTCAAAGATGCAAGATCAAGGAGAAACAATGGAGATCGCTCCTGTCCCTCTCCAAGGGACCAGGGCGATATCATATCTAAAGGATATTCATTTGCAAGAACAAGTCAATTAAGCTCAAAGGACCTAGCGAAAATGGCAATTCCAACGTGGAAATAAGGACCTTGGACGTAAAAATTGCAAGAATCATGACCAAATTGATGGATCGCTCCTGTCCCTCTCCAAGGGACCAGGGCGATGAGGTACGTATCTTTCACCTTCACAATTTGGCATTCAAACAAACATTTTTGAATTTATTTTAAATGCTAAAAATCGATAATCTTTGAAAATTCAATTAAAATGGCATTTAAAATTTGCGCAAAACATTAATTAATTATTTTTGCCTTGTAAAAAAAAAAAAATCGAATTTATTAATTAATAAACAAGGAAATTTAATTAATTAATTATTGTTTGCAATAAAAATGGAGCGCTTGAGTTTATTTTATGAAGGTCGGCCTTTGTTATTTATTAAAAATCATTTATAATTGCTTTATTATTACCAAGTCGGCCTTAAGGTAAGTATGAGGTGAGCGCTATAAAGGGAGGGTGAGAATCTTCATTTTCACATTATCATTCTTCATTCACATGCGATTTGAGAAGGTGCGAAATTGTGTTCAAAGTGCGATTTGGAGTTTACTAAGCAAGGTGGTGCCAAGGTTATCCAAGGTGGTGCGAATCTAAAAGTTTCCACTTGAGCGAATTTGCCAAGGCATTAGAGATCACGTCCAAGACTTGAAGGGTGGCGAAGTTGATAAGGGGAACGTTCTTTTGAAGATCACACCAAGACTATCTAATATCAATTTTGCCTAGGCAAATTCTTTCTTTTGCATTCTAGAGTTAGCTCTCTCCTGAGGTATGGCGATATTGGTTTTATTGTCTTGATTTTGAATTGTTCATCGTCATTTCTTTAATTTTGAATTTTGGAATTTTGTTTTGCCTTAGCTCAGTCGTTTTTAGGAAATGGTTAACAAAGGACTTATCATTAAGTTTCCTAAAATTTGCTCTCTAATTTATGTTATGTATTGCAAAATCATGTTACTAATTTTGAAATGTTGTGTAGGCATCAAATGGAGATCTCATCAAGGAAAATCAAGCCGGATCAAGGACGGTCTTCGCCAGGACGATCAAGCCAGGACATGGGCGACCTCTTTCAATCCAGCGTTCTAAGGCGAGGTACATCATCTTCCTACACATCAAGGACGCAAGGAGTTAGAACAAGGGCTCGTTGAAGAAGCAAAATAGATCCAGATGAATTAATTAAAGCAAGTTTCTCAACAACATCAAGATGAATATCTACCAAGTTACAAGTGTCAGATGAGGTGGCGTCCTAGTCATCATTTCTCCAGTCAGTGTGTTCCACCTCAGCATGACCAGATTCAATGTACTTAACTCATGGAAGGTGGCACAAACTCCAATGTACCTACCCTGGCTATCCATTGGTCAATTTTTCTAAAAGGGACATGTGTCCAAGCAATACAATTTTATCATTGGTCAAACATTAAATGTTATGTAATGGTTGTAACAAACCCTAATTAGGGTTTTTCATTGTAAAATCTTGGCCATTGATCTTGAATTGATCTAAGCCATCAAATTGTATTGTGGGCACTATATAAGCCCAAACATTTCATTTGTAAAGGCTAATAATGAGCAATTAGAGAGAATTGTAAATAGTTAGAATAGTTAGAGAATAGTTGGAAGCAATTAGAGTAGAATAGGAGGACAAGGCAAGAAATTGTTGCCATTGATTGTAAACAAACTCCATTTTCATTGAAGTAATGGTGAAATATGTCGTTTTCTTGCAATTTGCATGGTTTCTTGTTGAGTCTTCAATCTTAGATGGTAGATGATTAGATGAATGGAGGAAATGTTATTGATTGATGGTGGAATTCGTACATCCATACTACTAGCAGTTTGTTGATTGCAGACTTGCCTTGTGTAGTCAACTGGAATCGTTCAGCTTAAGCTCAATTTCAATTTGTTGCCTCTTCATTGATATGCATCAACTTGGATGGTATCTATGCCTGCGGTGATGATTTGAACATCATAAAGCTCCCTTAGAAGATCGCACTAGTCTTGTGTAGATGTTCCATTGATGTCAAAACAAGATCTAGTTAGAGTTTCATCAAAAAATTAAGTCATTGCTCCTACATTCTTAGTATTAGGATTAGATCCTCTCTTCGCCCTTATCCTTTTTTTTCATTTTTTTTCAAATCTAAGTCAGTAAGAGCCTGTGTCCAACAAAGCAGATCGGAAGTTCAATCATCACATGTAAGTCCCCTTGTGATCCCAGCAAATCACATCATACCACTGGAGCTTGTCCACACGTAGAGACCCTACATCAAAGAACCTTGGAGTCTACCTAACTGATCCTTTACGCGAATCTTCAGCAATTAGAGACTATTTTCTCAAGAGAGGATAAGATGCCTATTGGTATTTTATTCTGTGTATGATTGTGTATAAAATACACGTCAACACAACCCAAAAATAATATAAAATCATAATGATTGCAGAATACCTCCTTTTCTTCCACCGTAGCAATATAACCCTCAACCCTAAAATATGCGCTCCACCTTCAAAGCTAAACTTGGCGATAATATTAGGGAAAAGAATTAACCTTCAACGTTGATCCACAAGGTAGGAAGAAGTCATAAAATATCTAATTTATCTTGGCCAAGCCATGACTGAAAATCGGAAAGCCACTTAAGTGAACCGAACCCCACCACTTACTGAATCAAAAGACTTCTCTAACTCAAAAAATTGGCTAAGTATGGAGAAGAAACATACTTAAGCCTTATTAGGAGAAAAAATAACAGCAGCTAGAGAAGGGACATGACATCATTATTGTAAGATTGTGTCAGTAGCACTAATCAATCCCTTTGCTGCAATTTACTTGTATTTCCCACTGCATAAGTGGAAGAGGCGAGCCATGCCGCCTATCTCTATTTGTAATGTTGTCCTCCCACTCCTGCTGAATAAGCGGTGGAGTTGATAGTAATTTTCATTTCTAGTCCTCCCGCTGCATAAGCGGTAGAGTGATTGTTGTTTCAGTTGTTTGGTTTGTTCTTGGTTGGTTTACCGCAAGGAAGTTTTAAAACTTCCATTTCCCACTATATAAGCGGAAGGGGTTGGCTTGCCGCCCAAGTTTGTAATAATTTTCAATATTTGCAGCTAACGAACCCCTCAACATTGTATGCTCTCACCTTCCCAAATTAGGCACTTGGTCATCAGAAAGTGGAAGGGTTGCAGTTTTCAGAATTACTATATTTTCATTGCTAACCCTAACGGGTCTTTGTTGTGTCGTAAACTGCTAAATTTCAAAAAAAAATTGTGGGGATATTATAGTAGCTCTAGTTTTGGCTTTTCTTCTTCTTTTGGATTATGCTCTACAATTTCATTCTTGGCTTCATCATTGTTCCGCAAGAAGTCATAATTGTTTGAAGTTAAATAAATATTTGTTTGTTTAGCTCATGCCTCAGAGGTATCCACCACCTTCTTTCCTAGACCTTCATCAAATTTCTCTAATTCTTCATCTAATTTTCCCTATCTTATGCTTTGGAATTTGTGGCTTGGTTCCCACAACTCTTTGCATGAGAAGCAAAGTTATATCTTTGAAGCTCAATTTTGTTATTATTTTTTTTTGCAACATGAGAGCCCTCATTCCAATCATGGTTGGAAGCAGGTGCCTTATAATGAAATTAATTTCTAGGCTTTGATTGCTCTAGTGTTGGAGTGCATTTGATGGATTATCGAAGTGTTGTTTTTCTTACTATTCTTCTTTCTGTGAGAACCCTTTCTCTTCCCCATGCCAAATAATCTCCTTCTTAGCAACCTCTTTCAATTATGACATTTCTTCCTTCCCCAACTCTTTATGTAGTTCTAGAGGTCTCTTTCAAGTGCCAAGTACCTATCAAAGGGTAGTGTAGCTTTGAAAGCTCTTGATATACCCTAGTATTCTTAAAAGATTTTGACAATCTCCTCTCTTTGTGATGTTTCAGCTATAACTAGATTTTGTTTTGGAAGCTTGATACATTCACCTCGGTTCTTATGCTTGGTTGTACCTCCAGCGCTCTTCATATTCATGAAATCTAAGAAAGACACTACTTCTTGAATCTGTAGTGGAAAATTTTTTTAGTTTTAGTAGAATTCCTTCATTAAACTTGGAGCTTGTCACAAGAATGTCTTTTTCTAATCAACAAAAGTGGGTCAAAGAGGTCTTTGACCGCCTTTGTTCTAATTACCATGGTCTCTTGAAGAGCGTGTTACACCAAAAATTAATTATTTTAGGAATCCAGTGATTAATAGGTTGGCAAGAAAACAAGCTATGATAATGTCTCGTGCTAGATTTAGGGCAAATAATTCAAATAGATACAAACCCTAAAATGCATAGCAATGTTTTCCACAGCCATAACCTTATAAAACCTTGGAAAATATCAATATTCGTAAATGCTATCCACCCTAAATATGCTTCACGATTCCTTAATTTAACCCAAAACAGAAAACACTAACTTATTGATGGGCTGTACTAAACCCAAATATTTACAACATAGTCATATGAAAACAATAAACCCATAGTACATTCTTTGAATTTGTGCATTTACATGGGACACTTAAATCCAAACCAAGCTTGCAAACAGAGATAAACAATAAATATCTATTTATGAATGGGCATAAGATACCCTTACAAAACACTATTTCACAATAGAGGTTGCTAATGGCAATAATCACAAACCCTAAGTACATAGAAGCTTTGATTACAAAATACCTCTTAGAAGAATAGAGCTATATAGTGTTAAAATGACCAGTTATTGCCTTAATGGTAGTTATAGTGCAAAACTTGCACTAACAACAACTAGAAGTGTCATTGCAAATTCCCTATCACAATTATCAACCATAATGAAAGCTCAATCACATTCTTTGTGCAAGTCCACCCTAACCATTGAAAGGGTTTTCTTCCTCCAACACTAGATCTATGGGGTTTTCATCCCACAATCTCCCAAATCTACACATCTCCATTCTCAAACCTCAACACCAAAACAAGTGTTGTGATTTTGGATTAGGATTTTTGGTGGTATTTTCAAAGATCATTTTCCATTGGTCTCTACAACCTTAAGATGCCAAAAGAAAGTGTTGAAAACCCCACAGTGGCCTTTGTCTTGGATCTAGCATGCAAGAATGGCTTCCTATACCAGTAGATCGTTATTTTTCTTCGCATCCAACTAGCCATGGCATCCTTCTATTGGGAAGTGGACTTGGAAGGTGTGGAAGAGGGTCTCCTACAACTTGCAACAATCCATAGCAATTATGGCAAGGAGTCCCTTTGGCGTTGAAACCATATCTACCACATTAATGGCGGTTGTTGGCTCCCTTGTCGCTCACCACACTAGACATTTGCGTGATTTAATTTTGATGTTACTAGGAAGAATGGCAATGCCAAGTGGAAGCCTACAAGGAGTTGTGCCAACCTTCTATGCATTAATGGTGCTCTCCTCATGCAAGGTGGTAGGTGGAGAAGGACAATAAAATTTGGCAATAACACTAATGTTTAAAGATCAAGGTTAGTGACAATGCATAGTGGTATGTAAAACTTTAGAGTTCTAATAAAGAGCATAGTGGAAGCAAGGGATGGTCAATAGGTGCAAAAGTAGAGGGAAGTCTGATATCCAAATGGAAATATAGAGAGAAGTAGACTTGAGAAGCGAGTAACTTTGAGAAGGATAACCCCACCACTCTAATCACTTGCATAGACTCATTAGCCTTCCCGTGCCTTCATACTCAAGATCCATTGGAACTTAGGTCGATGTCTAGGAGATGAAGGAGAAGGTTTGCATGTGAAATGGGATCGTAGAAAGCATGGGAGTCTTGACTTGGGCATTTCAGTCCATTGCATGAGTTACATGGAAATTTGACATGACGTAGTGACAAACCTATCACTCTTTTTGGATTTTTTTTAACTAATTTGCCATTTGACTTTGATTAGATGCCTACAAATGCCCCTCCAACCCTAAAGCATGGATTTCAAGACATTTTAAAAACAAAAAAGTGATATCCCTTATTGTGAGTGCAAAACAAAAATATCATTCATCCTTGTTCAACTTTCATTCTTGTTTTCCATAGCACAAATAGAGTTGAAGATTGATCGATGAAGGTTCCAAAGTGGTTGATTTGCTATTCCTGTGTGTCCAAGAGCCCATTAGTTATCAAGGAGATCGTACTTGCAAAAGAGCAAGGTTTTCTTCAAGTTTTGGTTTTTATTGTACATTTCTTTTTTAACAAATGAACTCTCCTATTTTGTTTCCAAATTATTATTTTGTGAGTGCAAAACAAAAATATCATTCATCCTTGTTCAACTTTCATTCTTGTTTTCCATAGCACAAATAGAGTTGAAGATTGATCGATGAAGGTTCCAAAGTGGTTGATTTGCTATTCCTATGTGTGCAAGAGCCCATTTGTTATCAAGGAGATCGTACTTGCAAAAGAGCAAGGTTTTCTTCAAGTTTTGGTTTTTATTGTACATTTCTTTTTTAACAAATGAACTCTCCTATTTTGTTTCCAAATTATTGTTTTGTTTTCATTATTCTATGAACCTATGTGTTGTGCGTATGGCACACCCCACCCCATCACTGACAGGGGGGGCCGTTTTGTGTTTGGTCCGCCCGCGTGAGAGAGAGGAGGTAATATTCGGGCCTTTCTTGAAAGCGTTTTTTCTTCCTATCAAATGCCTTTGAAATGTCGAGGATGGCCCTAGATTTCACATGAAGATGTTGGGACGGAAATGTAAAATTGAGTTCGCATTTCCTAAGTCAACCCCGTGTTTTTGCTCACAAGGCCGAGTTTTCCAAGCGATGGGGGAAATGAAATCGCACGAAATACTCATATAACCTGAAAATCTTAAAGAAGAGGTTAAACTTTCAGAATAGCCAAGTATGCCGAAAATTTTGCAAGAAATCAAAGTCACACAAATCATCCAAATACCCGAAAATCATCAGCAAAGGACGAAGTGAAAACTTGAAGTGGCCGAAGTTCGGCATTTTCTCCCCTAGAGTTTGACCTTTTTGACGGGAAATGAAATCGCCAAATCTAACAAAATGGCCGAATTCCAAAGTTGAGCGATTTTAGCATTTAGAACAGAAGTTCGACCTTTTCTACCATTTTGCAAACTTAGACTAAAACCTAAACTCGGCATGTTTAATGTTTTTGTGAGGAATAAAAGAGTTTGCGCAAATTATCCCAATAGCCCGAAGTTCCTCAAAAAAGAGAGGGCATTTAAATTTTGAAGCTAAATCACCTAAAGGCCGAAATTTCACCCTTATTCGCCCAATTCAAAAAAAAAATGAATTCATTTAACAAAGGGGGCGAGTAAGTAAAGTTTGGCATTTTTGTTAGATTTGAAAGGAAGGAAAAATCGCACAATTCAAGCCTTAAGCCCGAGTTTAACTTAGCAAAGGGGTGATTAGACCAAAAATCGCACTTTCTCAACAATATGGCCGAATTTCTCAAGATAAAGTTAGGCGTTCAAATCAAAGTCAAAATCGCACCAAATAGACTAAAGGCCCAAAATCCATAAAACAAGACAAGTTCGCAAAGGGCTCAAATAGGCCGAAACTGAGCAAAAGAGTTAATTTAGCGCAATAAGTCCTTTTAGGCCGAAAATAGGAAGCAAGGTAAAATCATACAAATCGGCTCATTTAGCCGAATGTGATCAAACTATGAAATTTGCACAATTCGCCTTCAAAGGCCGAAAAAATTAAAAGTGAAGATCGCACGATTAGAGCTAAAGGCCAAAAGGGCAACCAAACTCACAAAAGGCCCCATTGACCTGAAATTCATAAGCAAAGACAAAAAGTAAAAAATCGCACATTATAACTTCAAAGGCCGAAAAACTTAGGAGAGAGAATCGCGCAATCCGACCAAATTAACCGAAATTAGAAGTTTCAAATCACACAAAGCGTCCTAATAGGCTGAAAAGTTTCAGAAGTTAAAATCGCATCTTGCCAAAGGAAAATCAGAGTCACCATTCAGAGCTTAAAACCCTAATTTCACAAGGGATGTTTTAAAATTTAATATTTGTTAAATTAATTTATTTAATTTTTCAAAATGATTAATCCAGGTTGAAATTGGTTGTTTGCAGATCGACGAGTTGAGAAGACAGGATCACGATCGACACCATGAAGCGAAAATGCAAAGCACAAAACGACGATCCCAAAGCACTGCTAATGCAAGAATGCGCTGCAAAGCGTAAGGTCGAAGCGATGAGGCATGGGGAAGCACGCCACCACCTGAACCAGTAAGATTGAAGTGAATAACATAGAATGCTACAAAATATGCATTCTCAAGATACACGGCTGGATTTAATTCCAGAAATTCAATTTTTGAAAACTGAAATGATTTATTGTATATAACTACCTGTGGTCCCTACCTAATGTATTCAAAACAAGGGAACACGGGTCAGTTATTTCCAACTACCTGATTGACCAAATTAAAGCCAAATAGTTGTAGGTAGTTGGAAATGCGGTTGGGTGGATAACTAGGGATTGAATGGGCATGGGTTAAAGCTGCTAAGTTCTAGAAGGCAGATCAGGGCCGTTGGATACAATCAATCCTGGCCTCTGATTCAATATGTAAAATCTATAAAAGACAAAGCCTTTTCTCTTGTAAAGAGTTGGATAGTTAAATTCTAGTTAGATTTTTTAGGGTTACATTCTAGTTAGATAGATAGAGTTTTTGTAGAAGATTAGATTTTAGTAGTAGCATAGAAATGTTGCAGAAATTGTTGTAATAGCAGCTGAAATCAATATATGGACATTGATTTGGTGTTTATCATCTTGGTTTTATTTTGTTTGCATGGTTTCCTTCAGCAAGTTTAGATAGATCCTTTTGGTGTGCAGGTATTTGATGGATTCGGGTTCATACCATTTGGGATATGTCGATTGTGTATCCCTTTGTATGGTTAGCCTGAGCCTTTAAAATTGTGTTTAGTTCAATTGGAGGGGTCTGTTTGAGCTGCACCACAATTAGGTGCTTAGGCGTGCACCTGCAATCTGAAAATCTTCTATGTCCCCTTGAAGATTGCATTGTTCTTGCGAGGTTGTGAGTTATTCTGACTAAGCGGGGATTGGTTATGTCGAATCTGTCTACTCGCACACCAATCTTGTTGATTTTAGGTCTCCTAAACCCTTCTCCTTTGCTTTTATTTCCCATCTTGAGAAACGCAGCATCTTAGGATGCAGACCAACTTGTTGTAAATGTAAGGCCCCTTGTGCTCCCAACAAAACACATCAACCGTTGAGCTATCCCGCAGTCATGAACTGACATTTGGAACCTTGAGGTCATCCCCTTTGATCAACTAAAACAGTATTAGGGATCCTTACACAAGAGAGGATAGGATACTCATCGAGAAAATTATATTTTGCATTGGCCGGATAGAGTCGTAGCAATGCGATTTCAGCCACATCAACATTATGGCATATGCTTCCATTTTCTAAACAAGTTATTCATTTGTTTCAAATATATTGATTTTTTAACTTGTTGCCATAGAGATTACAATAGTAACTGGTTTTAGCTCCATGAGCCAACCCAACTTCAAAACAAGCTTGAATTATCTCCTTTGGAAATATGTTGATATGGTATCATAGCTTCCAAGTGATGGGGATTTTTAGATTTGCAAGGGGCATGGTCATCGGTTTTCGAGCTCATATAGGTAGGAGAAAGCTCATTTGTGCCAATTCTGGACTAGACATCAAAGCTTGTCCAAGAAAAAATAGTGTAGCATTTCATAGTATATATTAACGAGCAAGAAAAAGCAAACCAAGCAACAAACCACAATTTAAATCATCCTTTGTTAAAGAAAAGATCTTTTGGAATAAAGCCCCCTTCGTTGTCTTCCAAACTTCAACTTGTAGAGAGCCGCTCATTTTTTCCCACACCTAAAGGAAAACCCACAATCTTTGCAAATTATAGATGAAAGGAATTGTTGGAAGTGGCATTTCACAACAAGTTTGAAGAGATTGTTGATCAACACATAGGGAGATGTCTCTATGCAAATGAATTGGATTTGAATGTTGTTTGTTCACCATATTGGCAACAACTGATGAAAGCAAGTTGATGCTCCAAAAGTACACAAGGGCCCAAGTTTTCATAGCACCTTAATGGAAAAAGAGGTGAAGTTTGTGGATTGTGGGCCGAGACAAGGGTGTCCATTACTTTTAATAGATGGAAGAATACAAGAAAAAAGGCCACTAGTCAATGTTATCGCAATGTCCCTTAAAGGGACAATGTTTTTTATGGCAATGGATTGCAAGGGGGAGTTGAAGGATGGTGAATTTATTGCTAACATTCTCATGATAGCCATTGAGGAAGTGGGGCCTCGAAACATTGTTCAAGTCATAACAAATAATATCAAAAATTGTAGAGCAATTGAATTGTTGGTTGAGGAACATTACTCGCGCATCTTTTGGACACCCCATGTTGCCCAGTCCCTCAACCTTATGCTACAAAAATTGGCACCAAAAATTATTGGAGCAAATAGATGTATGTCAAGGCCAAAGAGATTCAAATGTTCATCACCAACTACCATATGTCAAAAGGCATATTGAAAAATTCTAAAAATTGGAGTTGTTGAGGGTAACTAAAACAATGAAATTTATTTTACCAAATATGTTTCACTAGTGTAAAAAAAATTTAATTTCTTCTTTATTTTTTTATTTTTCTAATTTTGATTTTCAAATAGGTTGTCAAGACCCATTTTGCTTCCAACACACTTGTCTTGAGATGGCTTATGAAGCGTTCAGGAGACACTTTCTAACATGGTCATCAATCAAAATTGGTCAATATGGACTATATTACCGGTTTCTTCCAGGGGACCTATTGTGACATTTTCACACATCACCCCATTGCAAATGGGGACCCCCTCTTTTTGCCGAATAAACCAAGTCTTTTGTGGTCAATGTCGTCTCCCAACCCTATGGATTGAGCCATCAGTCTAGATTTTGACCTTTGGAGGTGATGAAATGCCTCAGTCTAGATTTTGACCTTTGGAGGTGATGAAATGCCTAAGTATGGAATGGATTCTTAAGGAAAACATAGCCTAAACAGGATACAATCTTAATATTGTCATCAAGTTGAGAATTAGGGTTTTGATGTATTGAAAAATACATTGTGCTTATTGCTTTATCCTTTGAACTTTGCATTTTGCTAAATGTGAACTTGATTGATACTACCACTTCACAATGTTTCCTTGTCTTTTTCAGGTACATTGCGGGAAGCAAGACTTTGAATGCTGAGAAGAGGGCATCATTGAGTGGATGATATCATCATCCAAGGAAGAGATTGCAATGATAGAACAAAGAATGCACAGGAAGAGGAATGGAATGATGGATATTTAGCTAAGTGTCAAGATAACCCTAAGAACTGATATGACGAAATGAAAGAGAAACAACCAAGATTTGGTTGTCTCGAAAAACTCCTCCGTAGGGGTGAAAATGTGCTCCAAATCAAGGAATTAAGCGTTTGATGATATAATGACTTGGAATGATGAAAATTGATAAAAGGGGAGCTTGGACAAAGTCTATCCAAAGGGAGTCAGCATGGAAGAATTTAGTGTTGCAACAAAAAATATTTCCAAGTCAAAAATTATTGGTGGTAGAGGATAAATCAAAATGAAAAGGCAAATTTTGGCTAAGGCAAGGAAAATTCCTCCTTACCCATGAATTTGCGCCCAAAAGTAGGAATCCCTCACCATGGAGGATTTGCGCCTTCACCATAAATTCCTCCTCCACCCCTAAATTGTGCCCAAGGAAGCAGTTCAGTACATCAGCAGCCAAGGACAAAATCCTCCTCAAGGTCTCATTTGCACTCAACGAAGCAGTTTGTGACAATGTCAAGATTCTCTCCCAATGACAACATTCTTCCTCAGCCTCTAATTTGTGCTTTGAAAGTCAACACAAGGCAAGAAACAGGAATTTCTTCTTAGGCGAGGAAAAATCTTTCAAAGGGCCTAGTAATGATGATTTTTGAGTGCTTATGACAAACTTACTGTTTTTAGTAGTTACTATTTTTAGTAAGTATATTTATAGTAAATTTCATTGTGCCTCCATTTGGCCTAATTTTTGAGTTTGGGCACACTTACTATTTTTAGTAAGTCTATTTTTGGGCTACAAATGAAAGTCAACAATAAAGGAACAAGAGTATCTAGATCCAAGACCGGTGAAATAAACGACTAAAGCAGAAATAATGAAAATTCAACTACGGCAGCTAAATTTTGGTTAAGGCATGGTTTAATCCTCCTCCACTCTCAAAGTGTGCCCAAGGAAGCCTCCTGGAGCGTAAATCTCAAGGAGGGAAGTATTCTTCCTTAATTCAACAATCCTCCTCCACCCTCAAAATGCGCCAAAGAATCCTCCATGGGCAGAAGGATTCTTCCTTGAGTCCAAAATTCCTCCTTTGGGGTCAAAGTGCGCCCATGCACTCAAATGGCACAAAACCCAAAATTTGGTTAAGAATGGTAAAACTTCTTCTCTAAGGCTTAAATGCGCTCAAGAACTCAATGATATGGAGAAAATTTTGATTTAAGTATGGAGAAATTCCTTGACCCCCTCCAAAATGCGCCCACCTCTCAAATGGCATGAAATGATCAAAATTTGATTGAGTGTGGAGAAATTCCTTCTCCTAAGCTCAAGTGCCCTCATGAGCGCAATTTCACCATGTGCAAGGATTTTGTCACAAGGACAAATCCTCCTCCAATGCCCAAGTGCGCTCTCTAGCATAAATCATCTCCTTTGCCAAGGATAAACATTAAAGAACAAGAATCCCTTCCCATGTCTAGAATGCGCCCATGGAAGAGAGGTGACAAGAGACATAAATTGAAGTTCCTAAAGAGATATTTTGATAAAACATGGCATTCTTGACAAGTCAAAAAATGATAAAACATCAAGGATTCATCTATCCAATCAAAAGACAACATCAGGAGATCAGGAAGCATGGAGACCCAAGGTGAAGGAGTCTAATTCAAGACAATCCAGTTCAAGGTATTCAAGGTTCAAGATCTCAAAGACCAAATTTCAAGTACAAATGTAGAAGGAAGAATTCCCTGTGGAAATCCAAAATCAAAAGTCAGAAAGTTCAAGTGTGAAATATTTCAAGAATGATAGAATCGTCAACAAGGGAGTCCAATCCATTTCAAGAAGGTGAATTCCCAAGAAAGTAAATGGAAGGAAGAAGATGATCAAGGAGAGAGTTTCAAAAAAGTTAATCAAAGTTAGAACCTTGATCACAAAATGATGCAATTTGAGAATATTGCTCGTGATGAGTTGCCGAGTCTACATGGCACCCAACATGTTGACGTGGCGCCTACTCAGCTTCATCGGCCAGTCACGTTTCCAAGTCGACATGACCAGGTTCAATAAACCCGACTTATCTAAGAGAGCTTCTAGAAGTTGTTGATAATATTTTATATTTTGGTTTATATTCGAAAGGACAAGTATCCCTAAATGTAATTTTCTCATTGGTCAACTTGGCCCCACTTTTCTATGCCACATTAGCTATTGTTAATTTGTTAGTAAAACACTAATTAGGTTTCCATCTTGTAATCTCAGCCCTTGATTTCAAATCAATCTTGGTCATTCATTTGTGGGAGGACCTCTATAAAAGGCCCTGCCTTCTCATTTGTAATTCATATTTAGCTCATTAGAAGTGAAGAGCTCTTGCTCCTTAGAGCAGAAGTACAGTAGGAGGAGAAGGCATTGTTGTAATACGTGGAGAAATGAAATTTGATTTCATTGAAGATATGGTGGACTCGTGTTTATTTCAACTTGTTGCATGGTGTTCTTCCAATGTCTCATTTGTTAGACAAAGTACTTTGGTTTTAATGGAGAATGCGATTGTGTTTGATGAATTTCCATGGCTCATACTTTTCTTGCATAAGTTGCATGTAAAGTTAGCCTAAGCCTTTTATATGGATGCTTAACTTCAATCATTGAATGTGCATTGTTCATTATGATAGTGTTCATTGTGATATGAAGATTCTTTGCATAACCCTTGGAAGATTGCACCAGTTCTTGTGGAGTTGTAGTTGATCTTAGAGAAGCAAAACTTGGTTTATTTGGAATTTATCCATTAAAGCACTATCCATTGGTATCATTGTCCTTAGGAGTAGGTTTAGATCCTTCTAACCCTTTCTCCTTTAATTTCAGTTCATTTCAGTTGTGTCATTTGAAGAAGCATCATGAGATTGCAATTTTCGATGAATAAATTCCAGCTAGCATTGTAGAAGAAGTGAAGAACAATCCAAATGTAAGTCCATGTGATACCAACATATCACAACGACCATTGAGCTTATCCACACATCAGGACCTAACAAAGAACCTTGGAGACACCTGTATGATCTCTCACAATCTTAGCATGCACGAGATTTTTCTCAAGAGAGGATAAGATACCATGGTATTTTATTTTGTGTTGGTGTGGTCATAAAACACCCATCAACAGGACCCCCCCAGATCTTGGTCTGATTGCCCTTGGGTCTGAGTCAAAGTCCAATTCCCCCTAGGTTCTAACAAGGTCTAGCCCAAACACTATCGGTTTGTCCTTGCCGAACCCGACAAAACCCAAGACATATTTTAGAGAATTTTACCAAACCCATCGGGAATTTGGCAATAACATAAAATTTGTTGACTTTTTTTTAGTGTTTTCTAAAGCCAAAAAGGCAAATTCCCCCCCCCCCCCCCTCCGCGCCCTAATTTGACCTCTTAAAACACCAAAAAGGTAAAACCCATTTCAGTTTTGCACAATAGAATGAAAAACAAAACTTCTTTGCTCAATTGTTGAGCTTCATTTTTTGCTTGCCATTGCTCAAGGAGGGTTGAAGATTGATTGTTGCTTGTTCCTAGCTGGTTCTTATGCTACTCCAACATAGTTGCAAATGTAGATTCCTTCTCAAAGACATTGAAGAGGAAAATTTCAACAAAAGAGGTGTGTTTTTGTTGTTCTTTGTTTTTTTTTAAATTTGTCGTTGCATTTCTTTTACAAATTGAAATGAACTCTCTAGTTTAGTTTTAGTTTTTTCATTTTGGTTTGTCGAATGGCAAGTGCTTCTAATGCTAGGAATGAACCCAAACTCTCCCCTTTGGAAATATGTGGAAATGGTAGAACAACTTCCAGGTGGAGGAGATTTTCTTTGGATTCGTTCTCATTGCAAACAACCATATAGGAGCTTGTACAGCCGAGTGAAAGCATATTTGTGCTTTATCCCAAAAAAAGCATCAAATTTTGTCTTGGAAAGCCAAAAGGTAAAGGGCTTCTTGCAAAGGCACAAGTATTGGCATATATAGAAGAGCAAAGAAAAGCAAACGAAGCACTTGGGAAACAATCTTCTCATCCTTTGGTAAAGAGTAAGACTAAGAAAAGATTGATGGCCTATCCATCACCTTTCAATCTTGACCATACACAAGGCTACCCACTCTTGTCATTACCTCAAGAACACCCTATTCTATCACATAGGAGAGCAAACGGTTTGTTGGAAACATCATTTCACAATGAGAGTAGATAGATTGATGAGCAAGACATAGCTAGATGCATCTATGCTAATGGATTGACATTTAATGTTGTTCACTCACCTTACTGGCAAAAAATGGTGAGATCAATTAATGAGGCTCCAAAGGGGTTCAGGGGCCTAGGTTATGAGGTGTGTTCTTCCTTATTGGAGAAAGAGGCAAAACATGTAGAGGACTCCTTGAAGCCCATCAAGGATTCATGGATCGAAACAAGGGTGTCCATCATATCTGGTGGATGGGAAGATGCAATAAATCGCCCATTGATCAACGTTATTGCAGTGTCCCTAAAGGGGTAATGTTTTTTAGAGCAATGGATTGTGAAGGGCAAGTGAAGGATGGTCCATTCATTGCCAATATTCTTTTCCAAGCCATTGAGGAAATTGGCCCTCAAAATGTTGTTCAAGTGGTAACAGACAATGCCAAAAATTGTAGGGTTGTCGGGTTATTGGTTGAGGAGCAGTATCAACGCATTTTTTGGGGACTTTGTTCGGTCCACTCACTCAACCTAATGCTGCAAAAAATAGGCAACAAAATTGATTGGGTCAAACATATGTATGTTGAGGCCGAGAAGATCCAAATGTTTATCACCAACCACCATATGTTGCAAGGCATATTTAGGCAATTCTCGAGATTGGAATTGTTGAAGGTTAGTTAATTTTTATTTAGTTAAATAATAAATATGTCTAGTAAATTTTTAATTCTAATTTTAATTTTTTCTTATTTTGATTTTGAAATAGGTTGTTGAGACCCATTCTACTTCCAACACACTTGCATTGAGATGACTTTTGAAGGTTTGTGTGGCACTAGCTAGCATCGTAATCAGCCCTAATTGGAGCATATGGAAACAATCTAGCACTGCAAGGGCAGCATACATTAAGAGAATGATACTAGATGACTCTTGGTGGGATCGTGTTGAGTACCTCCTGAATTTCACTGAGCCTATATTGAGCATGATTTGTATATGACGACATTGACTCAATGATTGAGAAGATGAAAGTAATCATAAATGCAAACGAGCAAGATCCAGAAGAAATATTCTTCAAACAAATACAACAAATCTGTGTGGGGGAAAAAGTGACACTAAGCAAACATGCCCTAATCTCACTTTCAATCACACATTTGTGGAATACGAAAGAGCCTAGAGGTATCACACAATTGGCCACTTCTTTTTGTGGAAGAGAGAGCCACGGGCTACCTATTAGGATTTCTATTCCTTTGTTGTAATTGAAAGATAAAATGATGCAAGTTCAATTCCCAACCCCAAAGTGCAAGTATGAACTAATAACAAGATTGCAGAATTGAACTTAAACTATGGAAAGCTATAAACACAAGAATAAGACAAGAATGAAAATGCGTACCTGGTGTTAAAATCTGAGTGGAAATGTTCGGGACGGGAGCACGGGCGCCACTGTCCTGATTCTGCACCTGAAATTGTTGTTTTGCAACCTGAAAAGCTGTCAGAAAAATGCTGAAACTGCTGTCTGATAGAAGGACCAGGGCGCCCAGCGCCCCTGTCCTGGCAGGACTAGGGCACCCCACGCCCCTGTCCTGGTCTTTTTCTCTGCAATTTGGTGTGTTGTTCCATCTCAGTCTGCTTTCGTCGGATCTGCAACTTGCGGCGTCCTTCGAATCCCGAAACCTGCACTTATATCTGAAAAGGTATGGTGGGCGGCTATATAGGGTTTTGCTTTAGTCAAACCCCCGCTTTGGTGATTTCCACCTCCACGAATAGCCAAGTTGTATTGTAAAAGTAATGTGTGTGCAGACCTTGTGTGTGTGCAAGATCCTAAAATGCAAGTAAGCAAACTAGAGCAACCTAGAAAGTAAACCCTAATTGCTTGTAAATGATAATGTAAATGCTCCAAATCAAGATGTAAAGAGATCTAAAGCATGAATACAAGTGATATAATGAGGCTTATGCAAAGACATGAAAACAACATGAAATCATACCCAACCCCAAGGGAGGGGTACAAGCCAATCTTCAGTCAGTGATCCCTTATTGCTCTTCAATGTCTTCAAAGCCCTAAATGGATGAATGAAATTGATAGATGCTTGATGGATGGATGTTGAATGTTGTTGAAGTCTTCAAAGATCTGCTCTTTCGCTGCATAGAAAGCCCTTGAAACCCAAAATTCCGATCCTTTCAAATGAAGAAAGAGAGCTCTTATGTATGAGACCCTAGGTCTTAATTCCAACTTTTGGCTGACCTAGAGATTGAATCTCCTGCCAATTTCTTGGGGATAAGCTTTATTTTATGATTGGATCGCGCTCCTAAAATTTTGGGAAAAATGTCCGTGACCGTGTGCACTCCGAGCGCCATGGTCCCGACAACTTTTCACCAAATTTTCAGGGCCGTCAGATATGATGATTTTAGAGAGAATCCCGAAGTTACAGCTGATTTCGAGATGTTTTGACCCCCGAAATCAAGCCCCCAAGTTCAAAATAGGACCTAATTAGGGTTTTTGATTAAATGATGTATTGGAGGAATAAAATGAAAGGGGCACACTTTAATGAAAAGGGCCCAACTTTATGATATGGGAGATGATAAAATAGAACCCTAGACCTAATTAATTTAATTAATTAAGTGCTAAAGGGGAAATGTAATGCAAAATGCAAAATGCGCCAAGGCGGGTGCTAAACTAGGTGTGAAATTGTACCACCCTAGCAAGTGCGTACAATTTACGACGCTACATTTAGCCCCCACTTTAGCGGTCATATGAACACTACGTGCATATGCAAGCTAAAGTACAAAAAAGTAAACATTATTTGAAAAAGGATATATCCATAAGTCTGTCGAATGAAGCCCCCAGCGGTATCTGCAGTACACAGTTAGGAACCACAACCTACAAAACCACATGTTAGATCACAAAATCACCTAATGCTTACTAAGGAAGGTGATGAAAATTCGAGGGTAGCTATATGCCCCCCCCTGTTTCGGCTTGCTAATTTTAGTGAGTTGAAACAGGGTATCATGTTTACCACTTCGAATTGTTAAAGAATAGTGATGACAAATCCTCACAAGAGGATTCGATATGAGATCAAAAACTAATGGAGAATCATTTGGTAAGAAAGAGGACCAAATCTCAATTCCAACACAACAAAGAGTGTGAGGATTTGAGAGTTCTCTAACACAAGATGAAGGATGTAAATGGAAACAAAATGCAAAGAGAAGAAAAGAAAGGAAAAAAGCATGAATACACACATTGGTGATCCATGAGAAGAATAGTGAGAGAGAAAACATGGACTTCTTGCCCCTAGATCTTGTCTAGGTGATCCATGGGAAAAAAGGACATGGAAAACTAGCCCCTAGAGCCTGTCTAGGTGATCCATGTAAGGGAGGAGAGTGAGAAAGTCTAGCCTTATGCCGCTAGTTCCACTCCACCTCGTGCATGTGTGTGTAAGTGAGGTTAGAAGCATCTCATAGGAGTCTATGCCCGAGTATGCTACAACCTGTATATTTATAGTACAAAAGCGTGACATCTCGCTCTAAGAGTCTGTGCTCTGGTTCTGAGAATAATCACCTTGCATAAAAGAAAAATGGAGACATCTCGCTCTAAGAGTCTGTGCTCTGGTTCCGAGAATGACCCATTGCTCAAAAAGTGTAATGTTTATGTCATAAGCAAAGTAGAACAAGGATACCTACCTTCATCACAAAAGAAGATACCCCCAAAAATGCAACAATGTCATAGATCCAAGCAAGAGAGTTTTGCACTCTTTAAGCAAGGATAAGATAGTTGAAAAAGGGATATCTTGTATTATGTGTAAAGGAGATCCTTAGAGGAGAAGAGATCTTTGTACAAAAGACACCTATCCCCAAGAGGAATTGTCATAGACAAATACAACATCTTCTAAAATAAGGCAAAGAAGAGAATAAGAATGCAATACTTCCTTCTTTTGCGAGGTGAAAGTGATTCTTAAGGAAGGATGACGCTCTTTTTAACCCAATTGGGAGAGTGAATTCATTATGGATGTATTTTACCAAGTGCAAAAGAGGTTGTAGTCAAGGACTTACACCTCTTGTAAGAGAGAATCCTTGAACAAACAACAACAAATGCATACAAGGAATAACATCAAGTAATAAAGTTCACACCATCCACGAAATAGGAAAAAGTGGATCCTTAGATAAAAATAAGGAAAAATCATTGCCTCCCAAGGATAAGGACAATGAGAAGGACTTACACAATCTTCCAGGGAGAGATTTAGACATAAGCAAATTGCAAGACATTAGTGTATGTAAAATGCTCCTCACAAGAAGTGGGTAGGATAAGAAAGAGAATACACATCTTCTCCCGTATCTAGGAAAAGAGGATTCTAAAGCAAAGATGATCAATATTTCCACACTATTACCCCAAAGGGAAATTTTAACCATAAAAAGAAGAGATGTATGAAGTCACTCTTGTCCCCATAGGAACAAGAGATAACATAGAAAAATTAGGCTATTATGTTGCTTCAAAAATATGATTGCACTTGAAATTGTACCATCATGAATGACAACGAGCCCCCAGTAAATGAGCTACCAATGTCACATAATGATGAGTAACATAATAGCCATTAATGTTATTTAAAGACATGATAGATTGAATGAGGTATTTGAATATGACATGCTGAATGCTCAACTATAAGTGAGATCAAAAACAAGTATAAAATGATAAAAATTGAAGAAGGAAAGTTACGAGAAATCTTAGAAGAGAGATGAGTGTAATTTATTAGAGCCTTATCCCTGGAGGAAAGGACTTTATTATGAATAGGAGATAAAGATTCATAAGTGGATTTAGAAATTTGAGGGGAGTCATAAAGAGATTTGTTCATCGCCAAGATTTCCTTATGAGGGGAATGAGGGTTGATAGAAGTAGAAGATGATTTAGTTGAAGTGAGATCATCATCACTACTAAATATAGCATTCACATTGAGAGATGGTCTTTTAGATGCTTTGGTGGGCTTAGAAAGATTATATCCAAGTCCAAATGAATATTCATGCATGTTATGTTCTAAAGGAACTTTAATTCCTTGTTCATTTGCGCCACAACCATTTCCACTATAGCCACTCTTAGCCAAAATATGAAAACCACGACCATAACGATTAGCCATTTCAGAAAGAAAAGGTGGTTTTTCATAAGACAAAGAATCAAATTCTGCAGAATTAGAGGTGTGAGGAGAAGAAGTTTGAGAAGCGGCCACAAAATTATTGCTCATAGGTTCAGGTAAGACTGATTGATCTCTAGTTTCTTCCTTCTTTTTAACTTTAAGCTCTCTAGGAGGAACCCTATACTCACCTACAAAGGTGGGATTGAAATCAAGAGATCCCCAATCGTCTTCTGCGAAAACCTTCTCAGGATCAAAATCCTTCTTATGTGTAGATTCAAGTCGAGAAGAATCTTCTTCAGGAGCTCCAGACTCATCCAAAGAATTTTGATTATCAGAGGGTAATGATTCATCCATAGGTATCTTGTTTAACGAGTCATCACTAGAAGAGGAAGGCTTAGAAGAACTCCCTTTGGAAGTAGATGTTTGCAAACAAGCTTGAAAATTAGTATCACCTATCAAGGTATATGTCTTATTGTTATAAATAAATTTAACTTGTCTATGCAATGTAGAGGGGACAGCTTGCATACTATGAATCCAAGGTCTCCCTAATAGCAAGTTGTATGTTAGATTTCCCGACATAACATGGATAGGAGTAGGCACAGTAACAGGCCCCACTGTGATGGGTAAGGTGATAATACCTAATGAAGTTTTAGCCACATTATCAAAGCCTCGAATGGGACGAGAGTCAGGCTAAATAAGGGATGTATCCACATTCATCTTATGCAATAGATTAATGCTACACACATTAAGGCCAGAACCATTATCTACCAGTGTTCGTCTTATAGCAGTGTCATTTATGATAACCACAATCATCAAGGGATCATATTGATGTTGAATTTCACTAGTAGGCAACTCATCTTGAGTAAACACAATTTGAGCTTTAGGATTCATCACAGAGTTAACCAAAGACACTATATTACTAGATGTATTAGGTGGAGGAACATTCAAATCTTTCAAGGCATCTTGTAACATTCCATGATGAGCGGAAGAAGTTTGGATCAAATCCCAAAGGGATATCTTAGCAGGAGTAGTTTTAAGTTGTTCTATGAGATCATAGTCCTTACTAAGCATTTGTGAAATACGAGGAGCTTGAGGAAGAATAGGTTGGGAAGGGGGAAGTGAAGTTGGGATAACTGGAGGAGGATTAGGTTGCCTATTGTTTCTTGTGTTATAAGTATGGGCAACCGCATGATAACTCTCTCTAGTCAGTTGCTTAGCATATCATAAGGGCTCTTAGTAGAATAACCTCCTTGCACAGTAATAATAGGTTTCTTAGGAGTGCAAAAAGAATCATTAGCATAACCACCTTAACCACTAAGATAGGCTTATTTAAAGGTTGAGAATTTTGAGAAGGACAAGCACCTTGGACAGTGAAGAGAGGTTTGTTAGGTGTTTCATTCACATGTATCAAATTGATTGAGGATGGTTTAGAGGAATGAACAAAAGTGTTGGAAGAATTATTGATAGTCTTCTCTTGCACTAAAATCTCATCACGGATTAAATCAATTTTAGGAGAGAGACAAGGGGTAGGCATTGATGTTCTAGTAGGTAGAGTAATACTAGGAAGGGTTATATCATCCTTTATCATTAAAGGATCTACATGGGGAATAAACTCTCTAGGAGAACGATCAACATTACTCTCTAAAGTCTCACTTTTGAGAGGGAGATCTTTGAAAGAGATGTTAACCATCTTGTTTTGAACTAGGGTTTCCTTATGAGTAGAACCAAGTTGAGGAGAGGGAGATGCTTTATTTTTAGAGGGAGAATGATTGAGATTCAAGGAAGGTGAGAAACTATCAAGGGAGTTTTCAATCTTGATTTCATCCCCTTTGGCTAGGGGTAGAGAATAATCTACACCTTCTTCTAATGGTTCATCCCAAATAGTGAGGTTGTTGAAAGGAATGTTTGAGGTATTGTCAATTTCGGGAGAGGAGCTAACATTGTTTATTAATTCCTCATCCTTAGGAGGAAGAGCATCAATAGATGTGTTAAACTCATCCTCTTTCCTCAAAATATGTTCAATATGATCTTTAGGGGAGAGAGAACTAAGGAAATTGCTTATTATTTCATCTTCTTTCTCTAAGGGATGCTTAGGGGTAAGACAAACTTTAGGAGAAGGGTAAGCATTTATCATTAATTCATCATCTCTAGTGGGAATTTTGTTGGAAAAGGAAATGCCATCACTAGGAAATGTAGGGATAATGTCATCTTCTTGCACAAAAGGATCCTCATGAAGGGAGTGTTTTAGAGGAGGAACATGAACATATTTCTCCAAAGATTCATGCTTAGGAAGGAGATCTTTGAAAGAAGTGTTCATAACCTCTTGTTGCACTAACATGCCCCCATTGGAAGGACCAACTTTAGGAGAAACTAAGTCAATGTCCATCAATGCATTTTCACTTAGAGAGGCATCATGTAGGGAAGGTGAAGTAACATTAAGAAAGGTGTTTATGATATCATTCTCTTCCTCTAGGATAGCTAAATAGGAAGGGCACATTTTAGGAGAATTGTCAAGATCACTCTTAAAGTCTTCATCCTTAGAGCATGGGAGTCTCAAAGCGATTGGTAGCAACTCTTTTAGGCACTAAAATGTTGTTATAGATGGGGGGAGGTTCTTTAGGAGAAGGAAAAATTGAAACAAGGGAAGCTAACCCATTATCAAATCTATGAAATGAATGCATCATAACAACAATTTTCCTCTTTCAAATGATAACACATGCAAAATAGAACGAAATGTTTAATTTTAACCAATGCAAGCACTTAGAATGTAGATTTAGAAAATGAAATTTATGATTCAAATGAGTTCCTAAATCAGATTTGAAATTATTGATCCCGATTAAGCTATCCACAAGTTCAACAAAATTAGGGTTTTAGCAAAAATTCCTCTAAATTTTTTAATCTTGCAAGAAATTAAAACTTGTAAATACAAATTTGAATTTGAAATAGCATAAACACTCAAATTTGAAAACATAAATCAGAATTAGAGAACATTGGAGTTCACGTCGGGTTCACCAAAATGTGTGGCGGAAAAAGTGACACTAAGCAAACATGCCCTAATCTCACTTTCAATCACACATTTGTGGAATACGAAAGAGCCTAGAGGTATCACACAATTGGCTACTTCTTTTTGTGGAAGAGAGAGCCACGGGCTACCTATTAGGATTTCTATTCCTTTGTTGTAATTGAAAGATAAAATGATGCAAGTTCAATTCCCAACCCCAAAGTGCAAGTATGAACTAATAACAAGATTGCAGAATTGAACTTAAACTATGGAAAGCTATAAACACAAGAATAAGACAAGAATGAAAATGCGTACCTGGTGTTAAAATCTGAGTGGAAATGTTCGGGACGGGGGCACGGGCGCCACTGTCCTGATTCTGCACCTGAAATTGTTGTTTTGCAACCTGAAAAGCTGTCAGAAAAATGCTGAAACTGCTGTCTGATAGAAGGACCAGGGCGCCCAGCGCCCCTGTCCTGGTCTTTTTCTCTGCAATTTGGTGTGTTGTTCCGTCTCAGTCTGCTTCCGTCGGATCTGCAACTTGCGGCATCCTTCGAATCCCGAAACCTGCACTTATATCTGAAAAGGTATGGTGGGCGACTATATAGGGTTTTGCCTTAGTCAAACCCCCGCTTTGGTGATTTCCACCTCCACGAATAGCCAAGTTGTATTGTAAAAGTAATGTGTGTGCAGACCTTGTGTGTGTGCAAGATCCTAAAATGCAAGTAAGCAAACTAGAGCAACCTAGAAAGTAAACCCTAATTGCTTGTAAATGATAATGTAAATGCTCCAAATCAAGATGTAAAGAGATCTAAAGCATGAATACAAGTGATATAATGAGGCTTATGCAAAGACATGAAAACAACATGAAATCATACCCAACCCCAAGAGAGGGGTACAAGCCAATCTTCAGTCGGTGATCCCTTATTGCTCTTCAATGTCTTCAAAGCCCTAAATGGATGAATGAAATTGATAGATGCTTGATGGATGGATGTTGAATGTTGTTGAAGTCTTCAAAGATCTGCTCTTTCGCTGCATAGAAAGCCCTTGAAACCCAAAATTTCGATCCTTTCAAATGAAGAAAGAGAGCTCTTATGTATGAAACCCTAGGTCTTAATTCCAACTTTTGGCTGACCTAGAGATTGAATCTCCTGCCAATTTCTTGGGGTTAAGCTTTATTTTATGATTGGATCACGGTCCTAAAATTTCGGGAAAAATGTCCGCGACCGTGTGCACTCCGGGCGCCATGGTCCCGACAACTTTTCACCAAATTTTCAGGGCCGTCGGATATGATGATTTTAGAGAGAATTCCGAAGTTACAGCTGATTTCGAGATGTTTTGACCCCCGAAATCAAGCCCCCAAGTTCAAAATAGGACCTAATTAGGGTTTTTGATTAAATGATGTATTGGAGGAATAAAATGAAAGGGGCACACTTTAATGAAAAGGGCCCAACTTTATGATATGGGAGATGATAAAATAGAACCCTAGACCTAATTAATTTAATTAATTAAGTGCTAAAGGGGAAATGTAATGCAAAATGCAAAATGCGCCAAGGCGGGTGCTAAACTAGGTGTGAAATTGTACCACCCTAGCAAGTGCGTACAATTTACGACGCTACAAAATCATTGTGGAGAGATGGAACAAAATGACCACTCCATTGCATCTCCTTGCCTTTGCGTTGAGCCCAAAGTATTATAGTCAGGATCTCCTTACTGACACAAGAGTTGCCCCATATAGAGACCCCAAAGTTGCTCAAGGGTACAAGGCAGCCCTTCGTAAACTCTTTCACCAAGACCTACAGCCCAAGATGAGGGCTGAATTTATGAGCTTTACAAGCACAAATGATTGTGGTCTTGAAGCTCTTTGGAACAAGAGTAAGGTTCCTGCTCATAGTTGGTAGTACTTCCATGGAGAAGCATACCAGCACCTACAACCTATTGCCATCAAAATTTTATCGCAAGTTTATAGTTATTAAAAAAATCTTCTATCTTGCTTATATTTTAAATTTTAATTTTATTTATAACTCCTAACTCTCTAATTTCAAAATCTTGATAGGTTGCTACTTCATCTTCATCCAAGAGGAATTGAAGCACATACCCTTTCATCAACTCAATAAACCACGATAGGCTACACTCCAAAAAGGGTGAGGCCTTGGCCTTTATACATTCAAACTTGTGGCTCCTCACAAACAAGAAAATGCCTACAAAAAAGGGGAGACAAAGCAAAGGGAAATTGTTCCAAAGCATGCCAAGTTCAATGATTCAGTTTCACACCTTGCTGCACTTGGATTTGATGATGACCATGAGCTACCTAGTGATTGTGAGTCTGACTATGCAAGTACCGCTGCCAATGCTAGTGCTAGTGCCACTCCCAGTGGCATTGTTTGTGGTTCTTCTAATTTACCACAGCATATGAAGAATGATAACGTCTTTGATGACCCATATGATATTTGATCAATGATGGCTGATTGTTGTGGCTTGACATTATCACTTTTGAACCAAAACATTAATATGGTGGTGTACTTACTATTTTGCTATGTTAATTGACTATTAGCATAGTGGTGTATTTTGGACTTAACTACTGCTGCATATATGTATATATTTTTTATTGTTATATTTTTTGTACTAACAAATCCAAAACCAAAAAAAAAAAAATTGGCCAAACCTGCAAACCCAAACCTTGAACCTGAACCGAAGCCCAAATTGAGACCCGCAACTTAGAATATGGAGGCAATCTAGTACTAGAATGACAGAAAATATGAAGCAGATGCTCCTAGATGCCATTTGATGGGATCATGTTCAATATCTCCTCAGTTCATTGATCCCATATTAACTAAGATCCATAATACCAACATGGATAGAACTTGTTTGGTACAGATATATATAAATTGTTGAGAAATTTTTTTATGTCAGCAAGCATTGCCCCATATAGAGATGTTGAAGTCAACCAAGGTACAAAGAAGCGTTTCATAGACTCTTTATTGATCCTGATATTAGGGATGCAATTAGGATTGAGTTCATGGATTTTGTATGCTCTAATGACTCTAGTATTGATGCTCTTTGTGACAAGTTTAAGGCTGATGCTCATAGTCAGCAGTACTTCCATGGCCAATCATTCACACAACTACCTCTTCAATCAAAACTTAAATGCAATTATTATTTAAAAGCTTTAAGTTTCATTTATAATTTAAATTTTTAAATTTTATTACTCTTGACTCTCTAATTTTGTTTCAATAGGTTGCTATTTCATTTACATCTGAGAGGAATTGGAGCACATACTCTTTCATCCATTCAATAAAGTGCAATCAACTACACTTAAAAAAGGAAGAGGACTTGGTGTATGCACATTCCAATTTCCAACTCCTTTCACACAAACAAAATGGCTACAAGGAAGTGGAATATTGAGCCAAAGCATACTAACTTGGATGCTTCCACTTCCCACCTTGCTGCACTTGATGTTGAAGAAATATCAGCTAACGAGCATGAGACTGGCAGTACCAATGGCATTGTTTGTGGTTCTTCTAATATACCAGTACATGCATCAGCTACTATGTATGGTGATGATATTTTGAGGCCCCATATGACATTGATGTCTAATCAGTGATGACTAATTGTTGACACTCGACATTATTATTTCTAATTTTAAAACATATCATGACATTTGAGTTTGACTGACATTGTAGAATTTTTAATTTCTATGGTGATTTTGTTTAATATATGATGCTAAGTGGTATTCTAAACCTAATTACTACTACAAATATGTATATATTTCTGATTTTATAGTTTTTGCATGGACTAACCCAAAATGAACCCAACACCCAAAAAGAATTTGACCAAACGCATGAACCGAACCATGAATCCAAACCAAACGAGTAAGTTAAATGAAATTGTATTGCAGTAATTATTGATTTGGGACTCAAAGTTTTGTGCATAAATATTTGTATTCAATTCATAATGTCTTTTGCATGTTTATTTGAAATCAATCTTTGTGTTGTACTCACGCTTTTTAGTCTCTAATTCTAGCCTAAGTTACTGAGTTCTTTGAAATAGTCCCCCATGTATCAAAAATACAGACATGGTAAAAGTTCAGATCCAAAACGTTCCTAGGTTTGCTCAATGTTCAGCCCAGCCACCCCAATTACCCCATGGATCCTTCTTCGGCAAGCTCAAACCATACCCATGAAAAAATTCTAAAAAAAGTTTAATTCATTTAAAATACTAAAAAATTGCACAATTCTATTTCCTCGGGACTAGGTTTTACAACTCTGTACGATCGGAAGCAAAACTATCAAGCATTTTTCTGGATTGAGTGTGCACCTTTCATCTTTGAAAATTTATACTCGGTAGAGTTCTGTAGCTCATTTTGCATAAACAAATCTTCTCTCATGCATGACATTTTGCCCTTTATGTTATTATAGAGTAATTTGCTTATATCTCTTGCAATACAATATTAACGATGATCAATTGAAATTTAAAGAACTAAAAATTTGCTGCCCTTTATGCCCTATGAGAGGTAGAGAGATGTCTTGATCCCCTTGACTAATCCTAGCAAATAAACAGAACATTCTAGCAGCTATCCTAAAAATTATAGAGCAGATGTTACTATTATATTATATAATTCTATGTATAATATATTGAAGTATATGAAAGATTCCAAACAAAAATTTATAGTCCTAGCAAGAATTCAGATGCAACAGTGATAGTAACACACAGATTTCATTCATTTGATTTTAAACAGAAAATGCACAAACAGATTGCTTATTGAGATTGATCTCAATACATGTATCATAAAAGATCAGATATACAGCTTATCAACAATATATCAGATTATGCATCACAATCTCAAACTTAGGAGAACCATATTGTATTCAACTCCAGCTAACCTGTAGGTACTGTGGTATCCAATTAGAGTGTGCCTTAGATGAAGGCAGTCAACCAATGGCTCAGAATGCAAGTTCCTTGCTGCAAATGACTCTCGGATGTACACCCTTATATCCTTGCAGCTGTTGTCTCATCAGTTGGATTTCTAGTTACCCCCTACTTCTTACTTCAGCCTGTAGCTAGTGCTAATCCCACTCAAGTTGGGTTCAGTATAGACGCCTTGCAGTACACCAAAACTCAAAGCAATACCCTTCCAGTCGCAGCTGTGTAGGCAAATATAGGCTCAAGTAGCCTAAGATTAAAGACCTTTTTGGCGGTCACAGAGTTCTCCTACAGCTGTGTGTTCCTTTTGTATCTCCCTTGGAGTTGAGCTTCTTGCAGAGTAGCTGAGATTGTCACCTCAGTAGAAACACTTGCACAAAGACATTTTAAATCATCTAAGCATGAACAAAACTGTTTGCAGGGATTTCGTCCTACAAGAGCTTCTTCCAAGTTTGCATCTAGAAAGGAAATAACATTCGTTTAAAGCCAAATGATTAAAACCTTTGATTTCAAAAGCTATTTCCAAAACACCTATAAATACTGATCTAATTAAGTCAGCCACAAAAGAAGAAACCACCATAAAGCATGTCTGCCTCCTGGCAGATTTTATTAAAATTATTATTAATTATCATCGAAGTTGCATGGGTACGGGGGTACTTGGAGACGTCGGAGACTGGTACTAGTACCACTACAGCTATTTTTTCAAAATAGGAGACAGGGTACTTGGAGACGCCAATTTTTTTTTAATATAATTTAAAAATTTATAGAAAATCTGAAAATATATTGACACTTTCAAAACAAGAATTAACATTACCTTTGAAGTTTAAGTACACAAATGTGAAATGCCAAATGAGTCAAATCAAAATATCATACAATCATTGTGTCAAAGTTTCAAACTGATTACATATTGAAAATAGCTTGATAAGCAGCAAGCTGATATGCAAACAAAAGACTGGAAACAAAAATCAGAAATCTTATATCTATCATCTACTCTTCTATGCCATGATCACCCATATCAAGGTCCTCGGCTATGAGGCTCTCCAAAAAGTCATCACTCTCAAATTCAAGTTCTTCGAATGGTAGAATAGCAGGGGATAAATCAGTTAGTCCATCTGCTTCAACTACTTCGTCCATGATGGCTGCAACTTCTCCATTAGGTGAAATTTGATCCAATTTTGCTGAAGGACCCTCATTGTATCCAGGATCTACATGAGAGAGAAGACAAAGTGAGCTATGAATGTACACCAGGTTCTCTGCTTTCTTTGATCCTAATTGGTTCCTCTTTAGTGAAAGAGTGAACCCATAAGTGCTCCAGTTTCTCTCACAAGATGAAGAGTTGGCTACTTGTGAAAGCAATCATATTGCAAATGATTGCAATTCGGGGGCTTCACTTCCATGGTTCCACCACCACTCTATAAGGTCTTTCTTTACTTTCATATCATATATAGCTTCCACGGAACCAAAATCATCTTGCCCACGGGAAAACTTATTCCATTGAGTCCCCAAAATTGAAGCATCCTCACCTTGGCCATAAATCTTTTTAACTACTGCCCAAAATCTCTTCATTACCTCTCTATCTTGATGTGGAGCCCTCTTTTTGGTCACTTCTATATCATACCATTTAGGATTAAGGGCATAAGCAACACAATGAAGAGGTGTGTTAAGTTTGTTCCATATTCCATGTAACTTTTCCTTTACCAAAGGAAATAGAGAAATATATTTTGCATATGTTATTGTTAAGGCCCAAAAGTGCACCCGAAAACTAAGTTCTTAAAACCCAACACTTTGGGATAACATGGGAACAATCATGAGTCTGTGGGTAAACTATTGGTATGATTGGACCTCCGGATAGGCCGGTTCCTGATACTGATGGATCACTTATACTAACAAAACCTTGGAAAAAGAGCCTTTTTTGAAAAAGGGAGAAGGAAAAAAATAAAGATGGAAAGGAAACTAATAACCTAAATAGAGTGATACACCATATTGATCTGAAAAGAAAATGACAGAAAAACTCTCTAAAGCCACCTGTTTTACACAAAAACACCTCTGATTTATATCACAAAAATGTTTTATGCAAAGGATCTTAACTCAAAAAATTGAAAGGAAAAATGACTTTCTCAAACAATTAAACTGATAAATCACAATGCATAACCTGTGATTCATGCATGAGACAGAAATTTCAAAAGGTTATTTGATGAATAACACAATATGATAATTACTCTCAATCACACAATCAATAATAAGCTCAGAAATGTGAAGGCATAAACTGATATTTTATTGAATTTCCTGTCAAAAATGTAAATGTGAGTTACAAGAAAGAATTCTCTGTCAAGCTTGAGAATAAAATCCAGAACCCCCCACAAATGAAAAGCTTCTTTTCCTTTATACAAGAGAGCCCTCCAAATGCAAGGATAAGATGACTCCAAGTCAACTGAAGGTAAACTAGAGTGAACTCCAACTCAAAAGATCTCAAAATCCGAGCAAAGAAGGAAATCCACCTAAAAAGGCTTCAAATTTTGCATAAATGTGTGAAATCTGGTCCAAACTCTTGGTCAACTGAAGGTTGACCCATGAGACACTCAAAATCAAGCTTCAACTGCTGGAGAACTGGCACAAACCCATGCATAACTGCACCTTAAGCCTAAATCCGACCCCAAACTCATAAGATAACTTCACCTCTTTTGAGTTCAATGTTTTTCTTCCATATGCATATTGGGAATAAATATTAAAGACACAACTATAATAAATACTAATTGGATTTATAATTTATCCAATTAGAATATTCATTTTACAATTTCAATGTGTCTATGGGTGAAAAGTATTGAGTTCAAAAGGCTATAAAGATGCAAAAAATAATTTCCTCATAAGGACATGATGATAGGAAATTTTCTTTTATATGCAAAATTAATTAATTTAAATAATTAATTATTATATTAATGTTGCTAGAAATTTAATTTTTTCCAACATTAACATAATAATTAATTATTTAAATTAAGTTACATCTTTTGATTTTTTAAAAGTCTTTTGAAAGACTTAGGGGTTTTAAAGCCTCCCCACGGCTAGGCATGACATCCATCTCATAAGTGGGAGTTTAGAAACTCAACCACCATGTATTATTTGCATCACTAAAAAAAAATGAAAAGTAATCCCACGAAAAATGAGAAAAAGCGAGGTAAGGGAATATAGCGCCAGTATAACCTAATGTTGATCATTCATTTTGCATTTTTACACTGCTGAAGAGGTATTCCACCGCGCTGCTAGGGTTTGAACAGGGAGATGGAAAATTATGAACTGTGTGTTGACTCCCCTCGTTCGGCAGTTGTCTATAGCTTCAATCGATCTACTCCATTTTCGACCTTGCAGGGATTTCTTCATAAATCACAGCATTTCCTTCATTTGCAAAAACAAGAAAGGTACTTTCGAGCTGCATATTTTGAAGACTCTCTGCAATTTTTACGAGCAAGAAGCTGCGCTAATGGGTTTTTTCAATTCCTTGTCATTTCTGCAATTTGTACTAAATTTATGAACTTTGCTTGCATTTTTCCTTTATACAAAACTCTGCAATTTTTCGCACAGGCAACTGTGTTGATGGGTTTTCCGTTTTCTTTGTAATCTCTGCAATTTCTTCACAAGAGAATCAGGATCATGACAGATTTCCGCCCCATCTCCATTGATGAAAACTTTTGCCGTGTCATTTGAATCTGCTGGTGATAGTTGACCAACAGGTGTAATTGCACATTGATATAAGTTGTCAAAAATAGGACCTTGAGTTGTATGCAAGCTTACAAGGCATGTCACAGCCAGGTTCTTTACCAGTCCATAATTCTCGCCATCAGGGATGGAAATGAAACAAACCCTTCCCCTAGTAAAAAGGATTTCTTTTCAGTCCCATTTATAATGAAATACCCTCCAACTTCAAACGAACAAACTCCATTCTTCAAGTAATTCCTTACAAGTTAAACTACTCAAGTAGCAAAGATGCAATCTCACCATGATAGGAATTTGTCCAGCATACACACTTTTCCGTTCCTTACTAACAACTATCAGATTTTTTGCATCATTCCTTATTGAATTTGAGACTGCTTTTGATTTGTCATTTGTTTTCATCCCTTACTGAATGTAAACAATTGAGTCTTACTATCTGTTTTTGTTGGATAACCTATTGCAGCTTCTGATACATTCTGATTTTCAATTTTGTGTGCCTGCATCTGTAAAAGTTGTGTTCCTAAATCTTGAAACTGTAACATTATCTCCATTTTGAGACTTTGACACCCTCATTGTAACAATGACTCTCCTCCTTCGGCAGTATGCTTAGCATTTGTTCCCTTGCGATCACGAAGTAGTTTTGTAATGCTTTTTATCTCTTTAATCTCTGAGCTTCTTGTGTAGCTCTCTGAACAATCATATAGTTTCCATGAGCTGGGCTCAACCCTTGTGGGAGCCTCATTTAATCCCACTCATAAATGAAACCCTGAAGTATGTAGTTTTGGATTAAACTGTTTCTGCACATTTAAACAAACACAATCAGAAAAAACACTGATTCTCCAATGCAATGAGAATGACCTTTCCTCTTTGTTTTCTTTGATGTTTATTTTTCTGTCAAAAAGGATCATGATTGAATAATACAAATGCATAGGCATGATTAGCAGATAATTAGTCATTGCTTGGATCCCTTGGATCTAACACATGCCACTTTTTGACTTTTTCAGGACTAGGAGACAACTAGAGGCTAAAAGACACCAGGGATGCAGACCTACAACAACAGAATCAGACTTATGCCAGCCATATACCCCCAGGCAATGGCTGGTTCCCTTCTTATCTTTTTCTATGCATTTGTTTTATTCAATTTATGTATTTCTCCTTTGCATAGGAAAATAAAGATCACTCTCACGGTCTTGTGTGAGAGAAACATTTATTCAGTAGATTACTTTCTCTTAATCTTTCCAATTGTATAAAAATGAAATATTATAAATTGAAAACAATTGAAAGATTCTGGAATTTTTCTTTATGTTATTGTAATCTTTGCCTAGCACTTGAGTTTTCACTAAATTGTAATCAATATGAAAATTCAGTAACAGTTATCTTCTTGACTCTTTCACACATGGTATCTATTGCTTCATAAACCTCTCCCAAAAATGCTTTGTCTGAATCTACAAATCTGATCACCTCACATATGGGCTTAATAAAGTCCACAACAAACTTAATATCAGTCCAAAAATGTTCATCAAGGACCATACCTCTCACCTCAACTGCAATATCTGATGTAGATTGCTTCCAAGCTGCCCATACATCACTAACGACCGTGGAACACAGAGCTCCTTTGCCTTCACAAAGGCAGTCAAGAAGATTGAAGTAAGAAGCAAAACATGTATCAGTACGTTTGAGAAGTTCCACCTTGGCAAATTTACGATAAATGGCTTGTGTGTGGTGATGGTTACATATGAACATTTGTATTTTTCTACCCTTCTCTATGAGATCTAAAATCCATTGGAACTTGCCTATATCTTTGAGTGCATTATTCAATGAATGCACACAACATGGTGTCTAAAATATTTGTCTGTCTTTTTTGCACCAACATGCCTGCTACTTTACAAACAGGGGCAACATCAGTAACAACTTGGACTACATATGATGTCCTCACCTCCTCAATGTTGTCACATAGTTGGTCAAGAAGAAATTCTGTATTTTTTTCTTCCCCTAAACAATCTATTGCCTTCAAAAATATGGCCCTTTGCTACATGTTACCATGATATTAAGTAGTGGACAATTCTTAGCTTTCGTCCACACATCCATCGCAATACTACATCCTTTTGTAGCCCACACTCTTTTCAATGGTGCAGGTTGTTCCTCTAATCAAGTTTTTTCTTTATCGACTAGAGTAGTGCGAAGCTTTGTATATCCAGGTGGTTTATAGCCTACTGATGCATTGTTGATCACTTGGACCATCTCTCCATAGAAAGGTGAGCGAGCAGCATTAAATGGTATTCCATTTGCATAGAAGAATCGTGCAATTGCTAGATCAACTGCTTCTCGACCTTGCACATCAAACAATCTTCCAATGGGGTTTGAGCTGCCAATGTGTGATCTTTTGTGAGCATGTTCACTTGTTCCATCTTGTTGTGACCATTTCACACATCGCCCCATCAAAATGGGGACCCCTCTCTTTTTTGGTCTTGCTTTCTCTTTGCCTAGTTTTTCTCTGCTTGTTAGGTGTTTTGAGTGAGTTAGTGGTGGCCTAGGTCGGGTAAGTTAGGGTTTCATCCGTAGAACTTGCCTAGGGTTCTTTTTAAGGTCAAAATTGACCTAAGCTTGGGGAAAGTCATTTGTTCTGTACCTAGGACCCTGATGTAATTTTAGCAGGATCCTGACTTAGAAAGTTGGAGAATGTATATTTTGCAAGGGGGTCTTGAGGGGTTTGAGTCAGGATGAGTCAAGGTTATGAATTGTTAGGCAGGAGTCTTGTCTTCTGATTGAGTCAGAGTTGATATGATGAAGCAAGTGATCGAAGTGTAGGCTTGAAAGGCGAATGATAGCAGGAGCAAGCTTGGAAGAATGTAATTATAAGAAGTTGGCTTGAAAATTTGAAGAAAAGTTAAGGATGTAAGCTCAAAGAAGAATTTCACTCCTTGACCCTTCCAAAGGGTCCAAAGCAAATTCTACTAAGAATCTCCCTTGGTCCTAACTTGGGCTATAGCTTTTTGCTCCCAGGACTCAATTGAATGAAGAATGACTAATCCTTGCCATTGGAATGAGTTGCAATCATATTGGAGAAGGAATTTGAGCCAAAAGGAGCAATTTCCCTCCTAACCCTTCCAAAGGGTCTAGAGCGAACTCTCCTAAATGACACAAATATCCTCCTTGCTCAAGTCAAAGTTTTGTTCCTAGGACATGGTTGAAGGAGGATGGATACATTCTTGCCTTATGAAGTGAATTGAGGTCAAGGCAGTGATGAATTTAAGCCAAGGATGCAAATTTTGCAAATTTCGCTCCTGACCCTTCCAAAGGGTCCAGAGCGAAATTCCTAAAATCTCTATTTTGCCCCATGTTTGAAACTAAGATTTTTGTTCCTATGGCATGGATAAAAGGATTGATGCATACTTGTCCTTGGAAAGTGATTTGAGACAATGAAATGATGAAATTTGAGCTAAAATACAAATTTCGCTCCTGACCCTTCCAAAGGGTCCAGAGCGAAATTTCCCAAAGAACCTAATCTTCACCAAAATCATTGAATGGTTGGGCAAATTTGCAAGAATATGGAAGGAAATGGATCAAAGATCGAGTTTAAGACAAAGCCAAGTGAAAGAGGAGGTGAATTAAGCCTAGAAGAAAAATTTCGCTCCTAACCCTTCCAAAGGGTCCAGAGCGAATTTCTTCATAAGACATTCTACCTTTCTCAGACCTATGAACTAACCCATTCCTAAGCATTCTTGAAGGCAAATCACTTTTTTTAATGAGGAAAAGTTGAAAATGAAGTCAATGATGGAAAATTGAGCCTAAAACATCAATTTCGCTCTTGACCCTTCCAAAGGGTCCAGAGCGAAATTCTTGAGAGACCTTATTTCCTCACTAAAACCTTGAAATGAACACCACTTTGAGAGCAAGTTGCTTGATGGTGATAGAAGGAGGTCTGAGAAGTTAAATTCAAGGCAAAGAAAGGAGAAAGGAAGTGTGAAATGAGCTTAAATGCGACCCTTCCAAAGGGTCCAGAGCGAAATTTCCTATAACCCCTATTTGCTCCTTGTTGTGACCAAGATCTTGATTTCTAAGGCATGGTTGGGAAAGCATTGATGTGTACTTGCCTTTGAAAGGTGATTTAAGGCAATGAGGTGATGAAAATGGACCTAAAATGCAAATTTCGCTCCTGACCCTCTCAAAGGGTCCAGAGCAAAATCCTTAGCTAGATTCTCAATCTCACATAAGTCCTAAGGCAACCTTGTTTTGAGAGCAAGTTGACTTGATCATGGTAAGAGGAGGTTTGATAAGACAATTTCGAGGTGATTGGAGAGAAAAGGAAATGTAAAATGAGCCTAAGGAAGAATTTCGCTCCTGATCCTTCCAAAGGGTCTAGAGCAAAATTCCTAAAAACTTCTAATTTGCTCATGTTCAAGATCAAGACCTTGATTCATAAGGCATTGGTGGAGAGAAGATTAATATATACTCACCTTGAGAAGTGATTTGGAGCAAGGAAATGATAGAATTGAGACTTAATAATGAATTTCGCTCCTGACCCTTCTAAAGGGTCCAGAGCGAAATCCTTTGAACTCCCTATTTTCACCTTGTTTCGAGCTAGGATGGAGGCTAGTTGTGTGATCATGATGGGAGGAGGTTTAAAAGGTTAAGTTCAAGGCTGTGAAATGATGCAAATGTGAGGATGTCTATGTCTTTCATATGCATGGACCATGAAGGGACCTATGCCTTCAAATGTTGTTTCTTCATCTATTTGTACTTGAGGACAATGAAAAATGGCACTAGCTATGGATGTTGCTATGGCTGTCTTTGTTTTTACCCTTTATAATTTTTTGTCTTCTGCCAATGCTAGGTGTGCATTCATCTCACGTTTGATCTCTTCTGTGGTGTTGTCACAAGGCTTGGCATCATGACAAGTAGTGCCTGCAAGATGGTCAATTTTATGCCTCCATGAAGTAGCTTCTGGCATCTAATGCAAATGATTATCCCATGTGTAGGTCCTTCTATGCCATATTTCCAAGCAAGGTCTCTAACTCCTGCTGGACAAGTGCCTATAATGTGCATTGATTGGGCCAATCTAGATCCAAAGGCCTCTCTATTTACCATTGTATCTAACAGTTAGCCTAAAAGTACGAAGTGAAAATACAACATTTTAATTTTTAAATACAAAAAAAATAGCTTGACTTGAACCTCAAATTTATATAAATCAACATACATTAGTTTAAATCAACATAAATCAATATAATCTATACATTTTATTCTGCAAATTAGGCTAAAATAAAAAAATATTGTGTGTATAAAAAACAATGTCAGCTGAGTCTTTTCTGACTGACTGAGTTTTTGGCGAGTAACTTGCCAACAGAAGAACTCAGTGAGTACTCACTAAGTGTGCCATCTATGTATACACGGTTGCACCTGACCCTGAAAATCAGCTTTTAGCTAGAAAGAGTGCACGTGTGTTGATGGTTTATGTCGTTTGCTTTAAGATTAAAAAACTCAAAAATCTTTCATCCTGTGTATAAGTGTTGATAAGCTTTGTGCCCTTGCACGTGAGCCAAAAAGATGAGCGTTTGTTTTAAATTTCTTTGTATTGCAGCTTGAAAAAATGATTGTTTAGAATTCAAGGGGTATATATATATATACATATAAGGGAGCCATCCCCTCTAATCAAAATAAAGGTTTTCACCTTACACAGTATTTCATTTTGTGTTGTCTTGACAAGAGATAAATTCTAACACTAACATATAGAGGAGAGAAGACTTACTCAAAGGGAGAGCTGGTCTTGGGACACGTAAGGAAAGAAAGCTTCCCAAGGTAACATTTAAGAAATTCAAAACACACAAAAAAATTGGCCATGCAAGATTTTGCATAGATTCTTTGAAAATGTGTATGATGAAATTGAGTTGTTGAGAAAATTGGGTATCTCCCCAATATTCAATGTGTCTAAACTTTACTCATTTCTTGGGCAACTGAAGAATTACAACCGTGAGACAAGATTGATCGGAAGAAACAGATACTTGTAATGCAGCAAGATCAAATAGCACAGATTCTTGACGAATACATTGGCAAGAAGACCTGATAGAGCGAGCATAAGGAATATCTCATTCACCAGATGGATAAGGGGAGAGAAGAGGATTTGTGGATCACTGTTTAAGTAAGCCAACTTGGGTGGCTGAAACTCTCTTCTGCAAAAGCCATTCTCACAAACTTTTCACCAAAGTGTTTGATGCAAGAGCACCTTAGGGGTCGACTAATCTTGCATCACCCAAAAACATTTTTTTTATTTTTTATATGTGCATTGAGTATTTTGTTTTGTGATTTGGTGCATCTAGGATTGGGAACCTAAGGAATCTACCATTGTAATGAGAAGACCGGAGATTGAGACATCACTGCCACGCATAGATGGCACACTCGCCGAAAACTCGGCGAGTGACAAAAACTCGCCGAGTTTTTGGACCTGGCGAGTAGTAATGACTTCTACTCGCCAGGAAAACTCGCCGATTTTTTGCCAAAAACTCGCCGAGTTTTTGGCGAGTTTTTGTCCAAAACTCGGCGAGTTTTAAAGAAAAACTCGCCTGGGTTAGCATAACAGCAAAAAAGGGCCAAAAATACATGCATTTTTTGTTTTTCTATATGGTTTTGGGCTGAGAAGGGGTAAACTCACTTGGAAGGGCCACCCTGAGAGCCCACTATGCCCTCAAGTAATCGCCGAGTTTTTTGGTCTGTCCGTCAGGATTCATATATGGAATATAACATTTAAGTATAAGTTACTTTAAGTTATATTCCATATATACTGTCAGGATGTTTGAGAGTGGTTTCGGACCTCCAGAAGTTATAATGCAAAATCTAGTTTTTGGAGGATTCTTCAATTTTCCAGACTTAGTCAAATTTCAGTCAAATTTCAGGATCCTTCGGCGATGCCCCTTGACCCCAACTTTGAGTTGAAAGTTTGAAACTATGAGTATGAATGATGAAATTTCAAATATGATGAAAGTTTGAAAGTAGTTTTAGCTAGAGCTGGGGAGAGGAAGTTGTATTTACTTTTGGTTTTACAAAAACTATTTACTATTTTGCTTCCAGCCATCAGCATTTCTCATGAGGATGCGATTTTGTAGACACTTTGCAATCAAATATATCTAGAATCAGCTTGTTTCTTTTGTGTTATCATTTATTGACTCATTGGATGCATCTTCTCATTAAATTTTGCAAAAAAAATGCATTTTTTATTAAAATTAAGCGTGTTTTTACGTTGCCGAGTTTTTCGCCGAGTTTTTCCGAGTTTTTCCCGAGTTTTCGCCGAGTTTTTTTCTCAGGGGCTTGGCGAGTTGAGCCGAGTCGCGAGTAGTTCAACTATGCTGCCACGTATGCACACAAGCTGATGCAGGCTCTTACCTTTTGGACATGATGTGTGAATTCCCACAGAACGATGCAATGCACAGGGTCAATTGGGTGTTGTTTAAGCTTGAAGAGACCATGTAGAATTTGGTTCTTGTCTTGGAAGGTGGTTAAGTGAAGAAGCAATTTGAAGCCTGATAAGTGTATAATGATAAACATCTTTTGTCGATTATGTCATATGATGTAGTGCGATAGACGTGCAAGACTGGCAAGTGGATGCATTCTGGAAGCAGTGAATTAGAATACAAGCAGATGGAAGTTGAAACATCATAGAATCTTTAAGTTTCAGTTATAGATCTGCGGCACGGATGTGATCTTTCTGTTCCCACACCTGTGAGGAAGCTAAAACCCACTTTGTTAGCTTAAAAGCATTTTAGTACCTTGAAAACCAGCTATCGAGTGTTCAAGTATAAAGTTGGGATTGCTACTTAAGGCAAAGCAGGGTAGTCATTGGCCGGGCTAAGCTTACAAAGAGCTAGATTGTATTGCAAAAGGTCTCTACAAATATGCTGAATATTGTTGGTTGGGTGGCATACGTTCATTAGATTCCATACATTTTGGAGTGATGCACAGGACTTGTTATCCTTCTGCTTATGATTAAAACAAAGAAATTTTCAAAATTCCTAGTTTAACATTGCCTTGTGCCTTCGTTGTGTACTTTGGGCAACTATTGGCCAGTCGTTCATTCTACCTGCTTACCATTTCCATCAAACAGGTGAGCTTTGGCCATGTTGGCACAATCCGCAGCGGCTTCCAAGCTATAAAAGTGTTATAAGCTTCATAGTGCCGTACATGTATCTAGTTTATGCGAGTTATAGGAGTAAATTTTGGCTGCCTTTTTATGATTGTTGGCTCGTTCACAATGTTTAGTTAGGGCCAGTTGCGGACGCAAGCACCAGACAAGTAGAAAACTTGAGCGGTATCTTCTAAGCCAAGACTATATGGTTTTCTAGAGGAAGATGTCATCATAATTGAAGTTGAAATTCACCTATGAAAATCCCAGGGATTTCTGACATGGCCTTATATAGTTGACCGGTGAGAGTGAACTTGGTAACCTTATAGATTTCACAGAAGTGAAAAACCTCCAACTAGGTTTTGTCAACTAAAAAGTATTCCGTGCATGATGGTGCATTCAATCTGATTGGTCGGCTGATATCCATTCAAATAAAATACACATGAGAGGTACACCAACGGGTAGTACGAAAACTTACGACTATATCATCAACATCCATAAAGATATCTTCAGGGGGTGCAAAAGAGGGGCCTTTAGCCAATTTACAGCATGCTCCACACCCACTCACGCAACTCCATTTCTCATTTTCCTCCCTCGGCTGCTTCCCATTGTCCCTTTTGGCCTTAGACTGTACCTGCCTTGTTTGAATTCTCTTTCTCGCCATTGCCAGTATATTTAACCTTGGCATGGCATTGTTTCTCACATATTTAGGCGATGGAACGACCGAACCCATGCCTGTATTTCTTAAGTGTATTGCAGTCATCATCTTTTCTATGATAAGATATCGATAGCTAATTATTGCGATCAGGCCTGTCTGCGAAGATACATATGTCTAAGGCTACTGTAAATAGGTGGAAATGACGATGGAATAATCTGAATTGCTGGTTATGTGTGTATGGTATATGCGAGAGAGATTTAGCGACTAAAGGGGTAGTGCTGACGTTTATGAATCTCAATCTACACTAGAAACTCCAAATAAAATTTAATATTTGTAATTTGGGAAATTTGCATCCCCTGCGAACTACCATTTCTCACTTTTACATAATATCTTGGGGTTTTTAGGCCAAACAAAAATATCATCAGGTCGGAAAAGTTTCAGGCTGTCCGGAGACTCTTTTATGCAGTAGGAAAGCTATCGTTATCATATTCGTATTTTTAATAAATGAAAAAGAACTATTAACCCCCAAAGCAATTGGTTTAAAAGTCAACTTGTATGCATTTACATTTGCATATGCACAGCTACCGTGCCTGACATGACATGATACAAGCATCCATTAATTTAGTAGTCTTACAACTGCACAATCTCCTAAATTTCATTTGATATCTGTATGCATTAACTCCATCTGATATTCATACATGCAGTTGCAACAAGTGGTGTAAGGCTCCCCAATAAACAAATAAAAACAATTTAAAATAAAATATAAAATTGGATTCATGATAAATCATAGAAATCAGACATAACTTCCAAATGAAGTGACTGATTGTTTCCCACATATTTTCAAATTTAAAAATCAACTATTCCAATTGAATGCATTCATTCTCTACATTCCAATGATTTTATAAAAGGAGATTGTGAAAGGTCATTTTCATTACGAATTTTTTCCTATTTTCTCTTAATATCATCTGCAACATTTAGCACTTAAGAAAGCAATAAAGCACATTCGATTCTGGAAAAGAATTTTTTCAGGTTGGTACACTTACACTCTGTGTAAATATTATCAATGAGTCCAAATATATACACAACAGTCTAATTCATTTTTTTTAATCATGTCAGAGATTATTCTGTATCACTTGTGTCTTATCATGAATGTTAACCTTGATATAAAACAATTGTTTTCTTTTTTAATCATATTAGAGTTGCATCTTTGACATCTGCATGTGGGGTTTTTAGTAAAATTATTAGTTGTATGTCATGGACTCTTTCATTGAAATAATATCTTTCATTTCCATATTTTTTTGATTTCATAATACATATCTCTATACACATGTATACATTTGTATACACATACACATGTATACCTTGTATACATTTATAAGCAATTGTATACACATGTATAACTCTGTGAAATTAATATTGTATGTCCTCATGGATTTGATTTTACTATAGGTGAAATAATTACTATATGCCCTCGTGGGTTTGATTTTACTGTCATCGCATTATCTGTATACACATTTGTGCATTTGTATATACAATTATACATGTGTATATACATGTATACACGTGTATGCATCGTGTATGCATCTGTATACACTAATAATTTGTACACGCCTATATATAGGATACCCAAAACTGGAGAGGAGATGTTTTTAGGGTTCAATGGCACTTGGTTATGCATGACAATGTAGACTTGTACATGGTCGAGGGTGGATATATCAAGTCGCCTCGCACTCCTAGCTTTAATGTTAACATGTCTAACAGGCCCATGCACATAGACACTTATAATTAGGTGTTATTTCAATATGCAAATGGATATACATGTATAATCCTATATACACATGTATGCCCTTGTGGATTCGATTTTACTGTGAAATAATTAGTGAATACCCTCGTGGGTTTGATTTTATCGTGAAATAATTACTATATGCTTTCATGGGTTCAATTTTACTATGAAAAAAATATTGTATTGCCCTCATGGGTTCTATTTCCATAATACATATATGTATACACATGTATACATATATGTATACACATGTATACATATATGTATACATGTATACCTCTATATACACATGTATATACAAGCATATACAATTATATACACATGTATAAATATGTATACCTTTGGATACACATGTATACACCTATATACAGTTGTATGCACCTATATACAATTGTATACACATGTATACCTCTGTATACACCTATATACAGTTGTATACACGTATAATTATGTCAAATAAATAATGTATGCCCTCATGGGTTTGATTTTACTATATGCCTCCAAGTAGCATCTACCACTATATTCTTCATGCATGTTTGTACGTTCAATGATTTCAGTTTGACAATATTGTTATCAATCCAGGTTTAAATATAACTGTTAATTGTATAATTCCATATGTTGTGAGTCCAAGTTTATTGTTCATCATGCCACCCAGTAAAAAGATCGGTAGATCAAGAGGAAGGAGGTCAATCAGAGTCACTCGTGGGGTGCACTTCACTAATATTGAGGAAGTGACAACAATCCCTAACAAAGGAATTGTTCATTCTAACTGTGCTGCTAAAGACCAAAATGTTCAACCGGCTGTTAAAATTGTTGTTCAACCAACTATTCAAACTGTTGTTAGATGTACACCCATGTACAAGGGGACCAAAGAAGACATGGAATCAGCAATACTTTTTGTTGAAGAAAACAAAATGTCAATTAGAGGGGCATCTATCAAGTATGGTATCCCCACATCTAGTTTGAGGTCATGGTTGATAGGTGTAACATCAACAAGGATGAGGTGACCATGTACCATATTGTCTAAAGAGGAGGAGGTTTGAATAGTGCAGTGTTGCGAGGACATGGTTGAAATTGGACATGGTCTCGTGATTAGTCAGCTTCAATCAACCATAGCCCAAATAATTGTTGATAGGCCCAACCCATTCACTAATGGTATGCCAGGAAAATCATGGTGGGCAAGTTTTCAAAAAAGGCACCCAGATTTGACGATGAGAATAATTGAAGGAGTGGACAATGATAGAGCAATAATGTTGCAACCTTCAATAGTGTCATCCTTCTATGACAACCTTGAAAACATTTACAAGTTGCACCAATATGGATCGAGCCAAATTTGGAACTGTGATGAGACTGGTGTGCAGGCTGGTAGAAATTGTGGCATGAGAGTGATTGCCAGATTGGGACAGAGATGTATGCCACACTTGATATCAAAAAGTAGAGAGTGGATCACTGTGTTAGATTGTGTTTGTGCAGTTGGTTTTAGTATTCCTAGATTTTACTTGTTCAAATAAAACAGGCACATGAGGAACTACATTACAAATTGTGAGGCAGGGGTATGCATGGCAGTTCAAGAACATGCATGGATGACAAAAGAACTTTTTCTTAATTGGTTACAACACTTTGCAGCTTCAATCCCCGACTATGTTTCACCCTCTAATAGGGTCCTCCTTATCTTCGACGATCATGGTAGCCACGTGGTGTACAACACAATTGAAGAAACAAGACGTTTGGGAATAGACTTGGTAATGCTACCAACTCATACCAGCCATAAGCTACAACCACTTGATGTCAGCATCTTCTCCCCTTTCAAGAATTACTTCAAACAACAAAGATCAAAATGGATGCAAAACAACCCCAACATTGAAATCGGTCGTGAAGAGTTGGCAACTATTGCATCAAAAGCATTCAAGGAGACATTAACACCATGGAATATCATGAGTGGATTCTGTAGGATTGGAATTTGGCCACTTGATCGTTCTACTCTTCAAAATGATATGAGGTCAAGTGAGGCCTTCGATGTTCAAGAAGATATGCAAACTAGGGGAATAGAAACAGATGCAATAATAATGGAAGATCAACCAGAGCACATTATGTCATAACCCTCTTTTTTTATCTTGATTGGACTTCTTCTTCTTCTTATTATTATTATTATTATTATTATTATTTAAAAAGGGGGTAAAAACTTTATTGAAAATCAAACACAAGAATTGCAAAGAGACTCAAGGCCCCAAGGCCCTAGAAAAGAACCACAAGCCCAACCCAAAATCAGCCAATCCCATACCCATCCAAGTCCTCGACCAGAATCTTTTGCAGGTCTTGACAATAATCCGGGGAAAGATGATCCCATCCTTCAACTTTCCAGTCACTACCATGTTCTGAGGCCCACTTGGCCAAACAATCTGCTGCTCTATTCCACTCACGTGGAATATGGATGAAAGACACCTGCTCCATAGCTGAGCTAATATGAAGAATCTTATGAACAATCTCAGCCAGCTCCCAATGCACCCCACTCACCTTTTGCTCTGTCACCAAGTTCACCACAATTTGTGAATCCGATTCACAGATAACCTTTCTACAACCCAACTCCCAGGCACACTCCAAGGCATAGAGAATAGCGGAGCCCTCCATAAAATTATTAGAATGTCACCCTTTATGAACTGAAAATAAGAGGACCACTTCCCCCACACAATTCCTACCCACACCACCAATCTCAGCAGGGCCTGGGTTACCCCTAGAGGAGCCATCGATATTAATTTTGATAATCTCATCCTGAGGAGGGACCTATCTTCCAATCCTTTGAACCTTCTTCAAAAAACGTCTACCTCTCTTGACACAAGCAGAGGCAGGGGACAATTCTTGCAGCCCCAACCTGCTCACAATATTCGCCTCGTCTTTATTCAGAGGAAAATGCACCTCACATTTAGCTTCCACTGTCTCCTTGTTCATAACTATGATTCTATTCCACACCTATTGAACCATCAGTCTGACCTCACGAAAGATCCTCCTGTTCCTCTCGAGCCAGATCTGCCACAAAATGAAGATGGGCCCAATGTACCAAATAGTCTAGAGGAAGGAGGAGAAGATAGGAGGTCTGCCCAAGTTGCTCCAAAACTTCACCAGTGGATCCACGTGAACACAAGGATGCTTCCACACACCCCACCAATAGTGCCATATAAGCATGGAGAAGGGGCATCTGAAAAACAAGTGTGAGGAGTCTTCCTCCCCATTACCGCACAAGGCACAAATGGAAGGCCCAAAAAATCCTCGCTTATGGATATTGTCCCAGGTTAGGCATATGTTCAAGGCCAAAGTCCAGGTGAAGCAATTACACTTTGGCCAAGAAAGAGTATTCCACACCTGTTTCCACCAAGGCACCTCTCTTCCTTCAAGTCTTCATTTCAATAGTACCTAATATCCACTGGCAACAGTAAAGACACCCTTAGGATTCGAGAGCCAAGCAAGTCCATCCTACCCTTGAGAGAACTACAGTGTCTATTCGCTAGAATGCCATACAACTCCGCACACTCTTCCTCCATCCTAGCAACTAGCCACTCATTAGGGGCCTTCCACCACTCCATCTCCAGCCACCCACACCTATACACAACCTTGAAGTCACTCACCCTAGACCACCCCACCTCCAAAAACCTCTGGCAGAGAGTCCCAAGGTTGGGAAACTGATCCAGGACGGGGGGTAACCATCCCAAGAGTCATTCCAGAATAGGACCTCTTCCCCCCTCCTGCAAATCCAAAAGAGAACTTCCTTAATAAGGGAGGCCCCTTTCTTAAGAGTACTCCAAATCGTTGAACCTTTACCCTCAAGCGGATATCTTGGAATTTCCTCCATCGGGATCCTGTGCATATATTTGTAGGCCAAAATCCTAGCCCAGCCACGATCTTGCTCAACACACCACCTCCAATACAATTTAGCTACCAGAGCCTCCCCAAATAAGATAGACTGCCTTAGACCAAGCCCCCCTGACTGCTTCGGGCTACACACCAACTCCCAATTGACAAGACTCCATTTGGAGGAGGAGAGGCTACCTGCCCATAAGAATTGCCTAGCCAGAGAGTCCAATCCCTTCAAGAACCACTTAGGAGCCACTTGAAGCATACATTGAAAAGTCGGAAGAGCCTGAACCACTGATTGAATCAGCTGAACCCTCCCAGCAAAGGATAACCATCTATTAGTCTAGTGATCAAACTTCATGCAAATTTTATCCAAGATGCCCTGCCAGGATTCCTTGGGAGGGTTGCCAGGAGAAATAGGAATACCCAAATAAGTCAAGGGCAAGGAGCCAACTTGGAATCTTGGGATAAGAGCAATCCTCCTTTGAATAGGACCAGAAGTGTTGAAAAAGAGGATAGAAAATTTATCCTCATTAATCATCTGGCCCGAAGCTGCAAGATAAATATCCAAAACCTTTCTCAGATTAGTGGCCTCTTTGATTCGAGCAAGACCCATCAGGGTCGTTTCATCAACAAACTGCAAGTGAGACTGCGATTGCAAGTCATTACCCTAGCTCCATCCCTAAATAAATCCTCGACCCACATTATGTTTAAACCTCCCCAGGCCCTCAGCCAAAAGAGTGAATAGGTATGGCGATAGGGGGTCCCTTTGGCGAAGACCCCTAGACGCACCAAATAGCTCAGTATGGTCACCATTGATTAGCACCGAGAAAGATGTAGACGTCACACAGCTCATTACCCATTGGATCCATTCATCAGCAAAGCCAAACGCCCTAAGAATCTTTTGAAGGAGGGACTAACGAACTCTATCGTAAGCCTTAGCCATATCCAACTTAATGAACATAGCTTTTTCCTTGGAATTTGTCATAGAGTGAATAGTCTACATAGCTATGACCACCCCATCCAAGATTTGGCGTCCTTCCACAAACCCACTCTGCTCCTCAGAGATAACATCCCCCAGACACTTTTTCAACCTATATGTTATCAGCTTAGATATAATCTTGTAAATCACATTGCAGAGAGAGATGGGTCGGAATTGGCCTAATGGTCAGCCCCATCACACTTGGGGATGAGTGCGATGAAAGTTGCATTCAACGCCCGAAGCATCTGCTTATTCCTTTGGGACTCTTGAACTACTTCCCATAAGTCCAATTTGATAATATCCCAGAACTCTTGAAAGAATTCAACCGGGAACCCATCCGGACCAAGGGCCTTTCCCTTTCTCATGTGAAAAACAATCCTCTCAAGTTCCTCCAACGAAATGGGACCCATAAGCCGCTCATTCATATCCCTAGTAACTAAAGAAGGGATGCAATCAAGAACTTAATTATCCTCCATCGATTCCCCCCGAGCCTCCTCCTTGAAGAGGGCCCGGAAATAAAGTAAAGACTCCCTAGAAATCTACTGCAATGATAAGAGTTGCTCACCTCTATCATTAACCAAAATTGGAATGGCATTTCCATGTCTTCTAGCTTTCACCGAGTTGAAGAAGAAAGTCGTGTTCTTATCACCCTCTTGCAGCCAATCAATACAGGCTCTCTGTTTCCAGAATATTTCCTCCCTAAGCTCCCATTCCTCTAGAGCCTTGACAACCCTGTCTTCCTCCCTAAGCAAGGCTTCAGACAAACCATGCTCTCTGATGTTACTGGTGATTGCATTTAACACAATCTAAGTAGCTTTCTTAGCATGGAAAATATTTCTGAAACCCCGACAGTTCCACTTTTTAAGCTGAAACTTAACAAATTACAATTGCTTGGCAAAAGTATACATAGCAGTGCCGAAGGCCAGCCTCCCTTGGCTTCACTAATCTGCAACAAGAGTCTGCAAAGCAGGATCCCAAAGCCACATAAGCTAGAATTTGAAAGAAGGAGAGCGAGCTACCCAAGAAGAAGAAGAAACCAACTTGATGGGCCAGTGATCAGATCCTCTCAAATCAAGAATCTTTGAGCTAGTAGACCACTCCCCACCAATCCAAAAACTAGAAACCACAAAATGATCCAATCTTTCCGCAATCCAATACTCCCCCATCTTCCTATTGTTCCAGGTGAACAGACCATTACCAGGCTTAATGTCAACAAGATGCAACGAAGCTATATTATCTCGAAAAAGGAGAGATGAAGGTTCTAACCGCATAACACCCCCCTTCTTCTCACTCAACTCAAGGATGGAATTGAAATCGCCCACCATAATCCAAGGATGCAAAGGGGCCAGCCTCCACATATCTGAGATATGGACCCATAAATTCTTCTTACCCTGAAGATCAGTGGGGGCATAGATGTTAGTAACCAAGATATATTCCCCAGTCTCAAGACTAGAGACAACCCCGAATAACGAAGATCTGGAGGCCACCCACCAGTCAAGACGAATCCTTAGAGGGTTCCAAATACAGGCCACCCCTCCCGAGGAGCCCACAACACCAATACACTGACACTGGCTTCTCCCCCAAATCTTTGGCACCAAATCCATCATACTTTCCACAGAAAGTTTTGTCTCCTGCAGAAAAAGGATATCAGGAGCATGGCTCCTTATCAACTCGCGAACAATCCTTAGAGGGTTCCAAAGACAGGCCACCCCTCCTGAGGAGCCCACAACACCAATACACTGACACTGGCTTCTCCCCCAAATCTTTGGCACCGGATCCATCATACTTTCCACAGAAAGTTTTGTCTCCTGCAGAAAAAGGATATCAGGAGCATGGCTCCTTATCAACTCCCGAACAACTTTTTGTCTGGGGCCACTGTTCAAGCCCCTCACATTCCATGATAAAATTATTGGCATTTTGATGATTATGTTGTGATTGTCATTGATGGACACACACTTGCTATGAGATCACTTTGTGAATGTATGAATTATGCTCAACCGGTAATTGTTCCAAACCAGTATCATGTTGTAGTCTTTAGACTATTGATGTTATGAAGAAAGTGTTTACCGATCTCAAGCGGTATAAAGACCCAAGCGGCATAGAGAGATTAAGCGGTTTAAGGATCTCAAGCGGAGCAGAGCAAAGGAGCCAGAAGCAACAGTTATCTTTTTCCCAATCTTCAAATTTTGTCAACCAGAAATCTGTTTGAACCGGTATTACTCTGAGTTACCAACCGGTAACCAGAAAAGTTGTATAAACCGGTAATACTCTGTGATGAGTTACCAACCGGTATATTTTTGTGATGAGTTACTATCCACCGACACTTTGACGGTGATTTTGTGTCGTGTTACCAAATGTGTCTAGATACAATGAACCTAGGAACTTGCAAATGTAATCCTATTGGAACGACATGAAATCATATTCCTTTTAAGGACATCATGTCTAGGGTTTTGTATGTGTATGTATGAGTGTAGCTGTTAGGTTTTGGATTGTCGTTGAAGCTCTTGTATGTACGATCTTAACTGAAAAGATCAAGTCTGTGTACTGCAATAGAGTGTGGATTTACTGAAGACTAAAGTAATGCTGAAGAGAATTAGCTATGAGCTACAATGGATCTAATCAAGCAGACTGTGCCATTTGCTAGATCATTCACTTGTTGATTACTCACATCTTTGACAAGTAAGAAAACCTTAACCGGGTAGACCCAGAAAAGCCTTTGTAAATCCTCTAACAAGGTGGTTCACATCTATGGATCTGAAATCCTCTCACAAGGTAGTCTTTAATCGGACTTGTCTCCTAACAGAGATTGAGATTCCTAACAGGATTTGTTATGGTAAAGAACATTGTATGACCTTAACCGGTCTAGTTACTATTTTGCAGATAGTTACTTGTGAGTTTCATCTCACCGTGGTTTTTCCCATTGGGTTTCCATGTCTAAATCTCTTGTGTTATGGTGATTGTGCTTCTATGGGTGAATGCCTTATTTGTTATTTGGTTTGTATGTGTGTTAACCAGTCTGTTTGTTAAACTGTTTTACCGGTTTACTGTTAGACTGTTAAAGTGTTTAAGTACAGTATTTTTTGGTATACTAATTCACCCCCCCTTCTTAGTATTCATCAAAAACAATCATTTAGGGGGATTGGAAAAGTGTGAATCCAGAGTCTTTACTGACCCTAACTCAACCAAATTCTTCCCCATCAATTTGATCTTCTCTAAGTCCTTTTTTCTTCCAGCCTTAGAACTCTTCTCTGATGATCCTTTCTTAATGTCCTTTTGGTGGAGACCCAAGTGTACACCCATCTTGTTACTTTTGGCCCCAACAGGTTCCATTTTTTTAGCATAAGAAGAAACCTCCCCCCCAACCAACTCCACTACAGCACTAGGTATGGATCCCAACTGGTCTACATCTGGCTGATCCATCTCAATTTGTTGGCTCCTCACAATTTGCAAAGCCTAGGTTGAGTCCCTAATTACACTATCATCTGCCAACCCTGGAGCACCCTGATCCAAAGGAGTCAGCCCAAGGTTTACCTTCTGCTGGGTGAGGTCGTCAAGGGCTTCAAACCTGTTGAAAGTATCCTCCTCCCGTCTCACCTGTAAGGGCCTCTTTTGTCCCCAATTCTTGTTCTTTGTCTTAATTGGGACAAAACCATCAGTACCCACAGCTTCCCCAGTCATGGCGGCTTTTCCTTTATCAACCCCATATATGTTACGGGTCAGCTGTTGAGATTGTTGCACCGTCGGTTTATACCTAGGGCACTTGCCCTACAAGTGACCGTACTCATGACACAGGCGACACCAGAAAGGTAAAGTCTCATAATCCAGTTGCTAAACCCAGAAATAAGAACCCACACACATATCAATAGCATATGGCAAAGGCTTACTAAGATCAATCTCAACACAAATGAGAGTGAAGGTCATTACCCTTCTCCCCAGGGTTTGCGAGGATGCTCCAACTGGCCTCCCAAGCACTGAAGTGAGCATCTGAAGCACATCCTCTCGATAGCATTCCACCAAAAGTCGCGGTAAGCGGACCCACACTGGGACCCTATTCGGGAGTTCCTCCGAAGGGTTGAACCCTGCATGCCAGGGTTTGATAAACAATCCCACTTGGTTGTAAAAATATGACCCTCCTTCAAAAACCCTACTTCGATCCTCCATACAATTGAAGGTAACCATGAAATAGTTGTTCGCTAGTAACATGATCTCCATCTCCCCTTTTGGAGCCCAAGTTCTCTGAGCCCAGTTTTCCAAAAACTGCATAGAGACCCTCATCCCAAAAAACTTGCAGTATAACAAATGTTTGAAAAAGTAATCAACATCTTCTGCTATCATCTCTGAAGGAATACTCACCCTAGGTCTCTCGTTGCATTTCTCCAGGCAGCCATTAATCTTTGAAATCCGCAAACCCCCAGCGTTTCCAGCCCCAGACTCTGAGGCATAAAGGTTATTATCATAGGTCTTTAAATTACGAGATGGGGGTTTCAAACCCCCCCCCCCCCCCGAAGCTCCATATCATGAGGCGCCTTCAAGGCCTCACCACCAGATCTATGCATCTCACTGCTCGGAGAGCCCACCCTCCAAAGGGAGCTGGCCAAAGACTCTGAACCCTGCATGCAGCAAACACCCTCACCCCACCGTGAAACTTGAGCCTCCCCTAGCCCTACCCCACGCACAGACTGTAGATCCGCACGGACCTCGAGCCCCTGCCCCCCGCAGCCACCACACCACCTTCCCCCGCAGCCCCGACGCCAACCCTTCCCACAACAACACCCCCGTCTGCAGCCTCCAAGCACACGCCGCTGCACTAGCCAATAGGCCCGCCTACGTGCTAGGGTTGCTATGCCCTAGCCCGTGCTCGGCTCCCATCACACGCAGCGCTGCCATCACCCATTCTTTTCCTCAATCTCTATTATTATTATTATTATTATTATTATTATTATCTTTATTATTAATAATCTTATGAGTAATGTTAGTTAGAGATGAAAAATTGAATAAGTATGGAATTATTTTAAATAGAAGAATTAATAAGTGGTGACTCGCATGTGAGGTCATAAATTATTTGGGAAATTATTTATTCTCTCAATATTCTAAATTGAGCACATGGTGTAGGAGAAATAAGAGCATTCTAGAAGGGAATTGCAAATTCAAAATGCATGGTCAAATGTAACCGCCACTATGACAAGTTGTAAGGAATATGTCTTGCATGAAATAGTTTCAAATTCAAAATTTAATATGCATGCAACCCCCACTTTTGCATGGAAAAAAAGAATATGTGAATCAATTAATTCCTTTAGTAGTGGGAAAATGACTCCTTTTCTATATAATGGATTTCAATTTTCAAAATAGTAGTTCATGGTTTTTGGATGAAAAGTATTATGGAATTCTTCATGCTAGTAGTAGGATTTTGAGAACACTTTGTAAGGTAGAAGATAGGATTTTTAAAGTCTCTCGGAGGAGATTCTATCAAGCCACAAGGAAGTGTTGAAAAAGATTAGCTGAGAGATTGAAGTCAATTCCTACAACAAGTTCTTCGTCCAATCCAGGTTCCCCCTTTTCCATTCCCTTGTTGCATGTATGAATCTTGTAATCTTCAAAAGAAATCTCTTTTTAATCTCTTTTAGTTATTTATTTATTTATTATTTGAAATCTTCTTTTTTTAAATAAATTATCTCTCAATTATTTCGATAGAATAATAAGAGAAATTCTTTTTCCTATCCTTTTTAGTTTCCATGTAGGAAAATATTTAATATTAGTTTTTTTCCTAAATATGCAAATCTCATTTAAATATTTTTCAAAGAGAAAATAAGTGATCTAATTTTTAGGAATAAAATAACATAAGTAAATACTTTTGTTTTATTAAAAAGAAATCAAGATAGAAAGAGGAAAAAATCATGTGCTTTTTTCCCTGTGTGAAATCTTTCCTCAAAATATGCATTGTATAATTTATCTTCTGAGAAATCTTTCTCTAGGTGAAAACTTTACCTCAAAATATTAATTTAGCTCAAATATTTTGTACAATTTATTTCTCTGGGAAGTTTTCCTCTCTATGAAAGTTTACCTCTTTATTTCAAATGCATCTTGTAAACTATTTGTTTAAGAAATATTTTCTCATTATGAAAATTTTATCTCTTTATCTCAAATGGATTTTTCTGAGAAATATTTAGTCTCAGGATAAATTATCTCTCTGTGCATTTCATTGGTCAGAGTAATTTGTTTTCATGTGTTTATTCATCTCCTCCCAGAATAATTTACCTTGGTCTCTTTTGCTCTTATGAATTTATTTATATCTAGGGGGATAAATTATTTCTCTGTGCTTTTCATTTCTCTGAATAATTTTTATTCATGTGTTTATTCTCCTCCCAGAATAATTTACTCCATATGTTTGCTTGACTCTCAGCATATTATTCTCCTTTGTTAAATTACCTCTCAGATTTATTTAACCTCTACATTTAAACAAAATGAATTAAATAGTATATATATATATATATATATATATATATATATATATATATATATATATATATATATACATATATATATATACTAAAAAATTTGTCTTCGAAAAGTCTATCTCTCTTTTTTTTTATTTCTCAAAGTGAAATTAGTGAAAAACTCTCTCTGTGAAAATTTTCATTTTTCAAAGTAAAATCTGTGAGTTATATATATACTAAAAAATTTGTCTTCGAAAAGTCTATCTCTCTTTTTTTTTATTTCTCAGAGTGAAATTAGTGAAAAACTCTCTCTGTGAAAATTTTCATTTTTCAAAGTAAAATCTATGAATTCTACCTCTCTTGTGAAATCTTTACCTCAAAATTATGATCTGTGAAATTCAGCCCTTTGTGTACAAATATCTTTGTCTATTTATCTCTGGAATACTCATCTACCTTTGTCTATTGTCTTTGGATTACCCATCCCTACGTAATGTGTACAATATCTCTGTAAACAAAAAAAATTATCTAATAAAAATAGGAAAAATAATAATAATAATAATAAACCTCAAAATCATTATATATATATATATATATATATATATATATATATATATATATATATATATATATATATATATATATATATATATATATATATATACAATACCCTTTTTTTTTATGATTGTTGAATATAATAATTATATCTTTATTTTTCCATGGGTTAAAAGAAAACGTTTTTTGTTGTTTCATGTTTTGAAGAATTCTTTTTAGTATCCTCTCATACTATATTAAGAGAGTTTATTTTTTGAGTGTTATGAAATAATTAAATTTATTTATTTGAGTTATTTAATAAAAATAAAATTAAAGTATTTTATTAGTTGAAGATAACTAAAATTTATTAGTAATAATTAAAATTGTTTTATTAAAGGTAAAGGAAATAATCATATCTTTTTAAGATTATTTAGTTGAAATTTATTTATATTTAAGTTGTTAGCAAAGATTTGTTTGTATCGTTAGGATTAATTTGCACATTTGAAAAATAAAAATTATTCATATTAGTTGAATTGATTTATAGTTAAGCATTACAAATAATTTTAATAGTTAAAAATTTATCCAATTTATTTAGAATCTAAGGATTTATTCTTAAGTGTAAAATATAGTATTAAAGAAAAAAATTAAAGTGGTAATGAATTTCCTAGGGAGGAGGATGACAAATGTAACTCATGATGAAAGAGTTTGATATGGAAATTTAAGTTGTAAATTTGGACCTTCCTTTTAATAAATACTTTATCTATAAAGATCTCACTATCTCCCTCAAAGATGGGAAAAGAGCCTTTGGGGGTTTTAAAGGATAAATATTGCATAAGAAAATGGTCAAATTTCACTTGTGGAATTCAAATAGATAATTGAATATTAAGAGATTTATTATAATGAATTAATCCTTCTTATGATGTAGATAAAACGGTTAAATCTCCTTATTAACTAAAATAGTTGACTTAAAGAAAACAAAAGAAAGGGAATTGGCATTGCTCTTATGCATCTTGGGAAGCTTTTGCACCAATGAAATTATTCCAAGTATTGGATTCTCCCTTTTTAGTTAGTCTCAAATGGAACCTAGTAGTAAATAGATTTCTCCAAAACATTCAATACATTTCAAATATTTAATTTCTTTATTTCGAAACTACCCCTTTGTATATTTAAATTTGTGCAAGTATTAAGGGATAAAATAATTTACCTACTATGTAAACGTGCTTAGATTCATAGCACTCTTCATTAATTTCAATCAATATGAATTTCCTTCAATCCAAGAAGTCGAATATTTGATTCATCTCTTTGTTATATTTCAAGGCATAGAGGATGGTCATTTCTATTAATGGTTAAAAACATTTACCTTCTTGCTATAAAGAAACATAGGGCTAGTAAAGGAGAAGCTACTTTTATATTGCAAGTAATTAGTATAGATATATTTGATTAACATTTAAGTTTCGAAATGATTTTCATACAATCTAAAGGGTATAATCTATTTTGGAAGAATAGTAGTATTAATCAAGGTGTAAATTTTTTTTATTTGAAAACCAAAATAGTTTAGTAAATGGGTGTGACAAAGGTTGAAATCTTTTATGTGAGATTATTAAACCTGACTTACTTTGCGGACCTCAAATTTAGTACTTATCTCTAATTTACAAATTATCTAATGAAACTTACCTTCGAAGCTGAACAAAGTTAGGATTCATTGTTCTAAGATTATTGGGTTCTATCATTATTAGACAAATGAGTTTTCAAGAAAACCACCCCATGATCACATGGAGAGTAATATAATAAATTTTAATTGAAGTACATTTTAGGAGTAAGCATTAGCTCACTTCTAAGAATTTGGAATTGAAGAGGTTGTTATATGTAGGAAATATCTAAGGATAAAGTTAACATTACTTCAAGTGGAAGAAATAGTTAGTTATCTCTTGTAATCTTGCAAGGAATTGACATTGGTTCTAAAGCAACTACAGGAAGATTGATTCAAATTGCTTAGGTTCTTTATTTTAGTTGATTAGCAAGTATTAGATTCTCTTCTAGTCTTATTTTCGAACAATTAGTGATTAAAATATTGTGGTTATTAAAGCTTATTGTTAATAGTTCTTTTCTTTTTTTCTTCAAACAAGTGAATATTAAATTCATTTCCAAAGTATTATTATTAGATAATTTATTTTTCTTTAAGCAAATTAGTACCTTTCAAGCAATAAGATTCATATTTAAAGTAAGGTTATCATTTGTAGAAAATACTTAAAGATAGAATTCATGTTGCTTCAAGTGGAAGAATTAATTGGTTATCAATAATGCGGTTACTTTCAAGCTCATTAATATTAAGTTTTTCTTTCAATCTAGTAAGTGTTAAAATTCATTTCTAAGGCCTTCCACCTAGGCATTGGATTTTCTTAAGAAATTTAGTTTTTCAATATTTTCCATAAGATATAATTTTACAAGCTTTCAAGCAAAAATTCTTTGTATATTATAGTTTTATTTTCATGATTGTATTAGTATATTGCTTTACAAAAGATTTGTGAATTCAAAATTAGATTCCTAGTTAGAAAACTAAACAAGAGGAGACGAAACCAAAACCTTAGCAACGTTCGGTATCTATGGTGCCTCTGGGTCACGCTTACGGGTAATGTCGTTGTGTTGAACTACTGCACTTAATGCCTAATAAAGCTTCAACAACGACATATGTGGCATCGTCCCTATAAATTGTCGGGGAGAAATAAGGCTCATATGGAAGTTAAAAAATTCAAGGGGCGGGTAATCCCCCTTGGATTGATAATCTAAAAAGATAATTTTTAAAATGAATTTACATCCGCTCAGTTAAACCTTAGAAAACCCCATTAGGGTTTGGTGGTGTGTGATAATTTGGAATTTATCTATCCTGATGATTTTTCAAAGTATGATAACGAATTAAGGGTGACGTATTTAATATGAAATAGGACCTAGTTGTTTTAGGCCACAAGCATGAGGCCACCTTGAGCCTTTTTGCTATAGAGCTACCATCGTGGGTAGCAATCGCAGAGAAACTGTCTGAGACATTGACCCTAGAAAGGGTTGCGTACCCACCAAACAATTTACATTAAACCATAGTTAGAAACTAGAACTACATACTTTACGCCTTGATCCCATGCCGAAACGGGTATGTAGGCAGTCTAGGGATGAAGTTGTCCCTTGTACTCAGGCGTTCGGGGATGGGGATTAGGATATGGTTATGGGCGAGTAGTTGGTTCTTGAAGCTCCTTGATCTTTTAATCAAATGGTGTGAATAATAATTGAAAGGTTGAAATTAATTCAATGCATACTCAGAAGGAACCCCTTATGGATTTGCTTGACTTCCCGAGGCTTTAGGCCGAATTCCGAGGTGAAACTCAAGCTTGTTTATGTAATTATTTTAATACTCCTAAGGACGGTGACCTCAATACACTCCTAGTAGGGGAGTGTAGTCTTTAGAGAGTGGATCAGGACCTGAATGGTCCCAATGAGTCTAAAGTCTCTCGCCAGATCATATCCTATTCTTATGAATAGATGCCTACTTTGTTTGGGTAGATGCCTATCCCAGATTGGATAGATGAAACCTCTTGTCCTGTATGGACAAATGCCTAACCCGTATGGTTAGATGCCTAGTCCCATATGGATAGATGCCTAACCCGTATGGTTAGATGCCTAGTCCCATATGGATAGATGCCTAACCCGTATGGTTAGATGCCCATCCCGGTTGGATGGATGCCTGTCTCATTTGGATAGATGTACCTGAGTATGTGATTGAATCAAAAATAAATAAGAATAAGAAATCAATATTTATATATATTAGAAGAAAAAAAATCAGTTGAGTTTTTGGATTAAGTTCAAGTGGGTTATTACACATTGTAGTAGAGGCCTTCTTCCGTTTGTATGGCTATAGTGAGGAACAGATTGACCAATTTGTGCATAGTTATAATGAAGACATTCAGGGTACACAAGCTACAACTAAAGGTGTAGCTTCTCCTCCACAAATTGTCCAGCCATGCATTGAAGTGACTACGTCAGATGGCTTAAGTTTGCCAACACAAGCTACCAAACCAGATTACTTAAGGGAATTTTCCAATAACATAGGGGTGGAAACAAATTTCATGAATGATGAAGTTACTCTTTCCATGCCAACCCAACCAAAAATTGATCTAGAAGATGTAATTCATTACTTCACAAATGCATCAAATTAGGTGAACGAAAGGTGTTGCTCATTCTAAAGAGGAAGAACCCATAAGTGATGAAGAGATTGTGCCATGCACACAAGCTGATGGTCAACAAGTGACCAAAGAAAACAACAAATTCTTGAGACTTCCAGTGCAGCGAGTGAATCAAACATCGCATGGAGGTCGAACAGGGGTTCTTCGCCTTAGTAAGAAATCACAAATATTGGCATCCAATGAGTACATTCAATACTTCAATGAGCAAGAGACAGAGAAGAAGAGACAACAAGAAATGGCTGAATGTAAAAAGCAATGGATGATTGAGAGGAAGGCAAAACCTGATGTTGATGTTGAACCCAGGGAAGTAATGAGGATGGAGAAACTAGCAAGAAAAGTGCAAGAAGATGAAGAAAAAAAGATTAGAAAACAACATAAGGCAATTGCAGCAGAGAAGGCCAAGGCTGAAAAGGCACAAAAGGCAGCTGAAAAGGTTTTAAAGGCAGCTGAGGAAAAAAAAAAGCTTGTACATCATAGGATCCTCTCCCTACCCAACACCCAATTTATGTTTCAATGCTTAATATCTTGACCCCGACCTTACAAGAAATTAGTAAGATGCAATCTACGATTGCCCCTAGCAATTTGGAAGGAAACTGGGCATTGCTTGAGCATATTGCAAGTTACATAAGTTCTCCTGCTACCCAACAAACTACAACTACAAGTGGATATGCCACTCCACCTCTTATTCCTAGGCTTTTCCAGAATTGATTAAGTCTATATTGGTTCCTATACATCTTTTTTATATTTTTATCGATGTCACAACATTTGTTAAGGTGCAACTTTAATATGATTATAAAATGTCGCAATGTTGTTGTAATGTTTTGAAGTTGACATGTGTATTTCCAAATATTGATTTTGTCAATATATAACTTGTTGGTTGAAAATTTTGTACACTTGGGGAAATATAAAAAATTGTGGTTTCAACCACAACACGTGAGTAAAACTCTCCTAATTAAGGAAAGGCTCCCCATATCTAACTACAACTTTGAAAATAAAATAGGATGGGACAACAATATTTCTTCTTCTTTCAAGAAAGACAATATCCTTTTATCTTCACAGAAAAGGATAGCAATTGAATATAAATAGCAGTAACCACTTTCAAATGAAATGAGAGAAAGGAGATGAAGTTTCCTAAAAGCGCAAAGAGTTCTGTCACTTCCTTCGGGATGGGATGACAATATCAAGCTCAAAGACTTGATTTCTATGAAGTCCTATCTACCCTTTTCTACACTAAATGCTATAAAGAACAAGTTATGACAGCTCAAAGACTAAAATACCTTATTCTTTTCTTCTTTAAAACAATGAGAAGTAGTGTAAGCTCAAAGACTTACAACTATTTCCCACACAATCTACTTCTAAATTATATTTAAGAACAAGTGTAAGAACAAAGGCTTACAGCTTTTTCCAATAGAACTTCTACTTTAACTAAATTAATCTTCAATACTTGCAACTCAAAGACTGCAAATCAAATTCGATTAAGCTCTCAAAGAAACGACTTGCAAAGAAGGAAATATGGAACACCAACTCAAGAATGTAACACAAAGACTCAAAGCTTGAGTAATTTTCTTTAATTCCTTTCAATCTTTCAATTAAAACATAAAAGCTCAAAGACTTCTTTGCTGCAAATTTGGCAGAGTTTTTGCTTGCTTTCAAAAAGATAAAAATTACAATAGACCCCTCAAGTATTTATAGAAGAGGAGCCTTGAAAAAAAGGTGGGAGGATCCTAACTAACTTGAGAGATTCTCTCAACCACCAAGACTTATTCAATAACTAACTACGACTTTAATAACTAACTAAGACTTATTCCAACTACAGTCCTAATTGGACACAACTTGTAGTTGCCTTACATGTAATTAAAAAAGTACAAGTAATGTGTTAACTTGCTTTTTACAAAAATACTTTTACATGTAACTTGCCAAAACAAAATTACAACTAAAGATTACAAAAGCGAGAAAATACAACTAAGTGTTGAAAAACACTTAAGTTGCAACATGTGAAGACACAAATCCTTTAAACTTCTGGATGCTCATTTGTAGTTCCTCGAGATTCGGTTCATAGGTGTTCTTGGCAACAACCATGGTCTTCACAATAGTGTCATGACACCGAAGGAGGGAAGAGTTGTTTTTATCTAGGATAGACTAGATTTCATGCAAAAAGGCTTGGTGTTTCTTCAATATCTGAGTTGAAGCAGCCAAAAATTGTTCGCTCCTCCATTCATTATGAATCCTCATCTGTAAATCAGCAAGAACTTATTCTTCTGGAATCAGCTTTCCATCCTGACTTAATATGTTGTAAGAGGCCCTTTCACAATGTGAGACAATATCTCAAAAAACTTCACCCCAGGATCTCTTTGCATCACCGATCTCCTCAATGAGGGATTTAAGAATGAGGGCCTTGTTTTCCAGGAGCTCTTCAAATTCCAAGTACATGACCCTGGAAGAGATGATAGCATGCTCCTGTAAAACACTCAACTGTTGTTGAGGCATGGTATGTTAGATTGTTAAACTCTCTTCAACACTTTCCAGATTATTTTTGAATGTATCAAAAGTCTGATCCAGTTTCTCCTCAATGGTTTCTAGCCTAGACATCATCTGAAAACTGTCTTTCATCACCTGTGTACATAGATCATGAAGTTGATCAACCTAAGAATCCAATGCTTGTACCTTTTGAGTAGCCCTTTCCACTCCACGAATTGATTCTTGGGAACCAGAAGAACCTATGGAGTTACTCCCTTCAGCAATAGGTTTTGTGATTTTATGAACGACTACCATAAGTTGTCAGTTTTCCTCCTCTAGCTTGTCTTTCTTTGCTAGAAGTTCATCACACCTTTGTACCAATGAGGCTACAGAAAACTAAGCATCATGTTTGAGGACCTCATACGTTTGTTTTCCCAAATCTATCATTGTAACCTTATAATCAACAACTGACATTTTTTCAAGTGGCTTATCTACAATAGGTTCTATAATTTCAACTACCTTCATCTTGTTACTATCAATGGTTACTCTGGAGATAGTCTTGGCCTTCTTAGAAACTTTGGATCTGGATTGTTTTAGTTGCTGATAATCAAAGGCATTAGGTGAGATTTCTTGCTTCTTCCTTTTCGAAGTAAAAGAGTCGAGCCATGGAGGTAAAGTCATCAACTCCCCTTTAATAGCAGTTGTAGGCAAAGGAGAAGCAGTTTCTGTTTGAATCATTATGGTCATCCTAGGAGGAATATTTGTTTGGACAGCGACCACGGTTTGCTCAATTACCAATGGGCACAAAGATTGCCTCATAAACTCTTCAAAATCAGAAGCAAAAGTATCAATTTCTGATAACTGGATGCAAGTAGGAATATTCTCAGGAAATTCCAACACACTCTCTTGTTGATGATCAGAAGGTGGCTCGTATGCTGAAATGGGAATGACATTCTGAGGAGATTCATCCACAAGAAAATTAGGAGGAGAAAGAAGCGTCTCAATGGAAACTGGGGGAATGATCTCATGAGGCGAGTCTGAAACTGGAGACTTAGGAGCATCATCAGATTGTTGCCCTTCTTCTGGATTATCCAGGTTGATCACCTGAACATGAAATCGTGATTTTTCCTTCCCACGAACTGTCGTCTCCTCAGGAGGAAGCACTACTGCCCGACTAACTTGCAACTTGATCCTTGTGCCCGAAGATGATGCACCTTCCTTGTTGTCAACTGAATCTTAGACTTACATCCAAGAGGCCCCATAGAATCATCTTCTTTTCCAACCCTGGTTTTTATAAGTCTAATAGCATTATTTTTTAGCCACGTGTCAGTGTTAGCCAAGATAGGCTGAAATCTCTCAAGGATGGATACACACTCTTTATGTGACCATTGGATCAAAGGAAGTGGATCTTCCTCAACCCTTCGCGAAATGTATTTAGGATCAAATATGTGCCCATCATCAATCATACCTTGTGGGATATCCACCAAATTCAAATCAACAATTTGCTCAACAGTGCGTCTGCAGTAATCCATCTTCAGAACTTCGGCCTTTGTGCGGAGATCTATCTAGATATCCTCAATGCGATGCACATGCACAAAGGATCTCTTGATCTTCTCCTTCATTCCCCTGTAATCAAAATCAGCTCTAGGTTTAAACCTTTTGAGCTTGATTTCTTGCATTTCAATCTCCATAGCCTTAGCTTTCACAGATGTGACAAGGGAATACCAACCAATTTTCAATGGATTTGTGGTAGAGATCCCCATTCCAACCTTGTGTCTAGCAGACTGAAAAGTATGGGCAGCCATGATCTGTCTTCCCAACTCCATAAGAATGATCTTGTCAGTCGGGTATCTAGGAAGCATATATGGCTGACCACCATAGCATCCAATTCTCATATAGATGAAAGTAGGGAATTGTAGAAACAAACATCCATATTCACACACCCTTTCCCATGACTCATCTGATACTCTTTTGTTCCTCAGAGTTCTGTCAAACTGACACATGAAATATCCGAAGAATGCATCTTGGACTCTTCGAAAATGCAATGATAGGGAGCTTGCTAAGAAAGTACTCACAAGGCTAATTTGATCAAAAGATTCAATTCATTAGCCAAAGACTTGTAGATTCTGTTGTGTATGACTACTCAACCTGTCTTGTTGTTGTAATGCCAAGTACTCCATGGTTTACTTTCCTAATAAAATCCCTTTTTGGTGATGATTCTCGCCCATGCACAGATCTACTCAAAATGCTTATTCCTTCTAACTACACTTTCTCATGCTTGGCTCTTGGGGCCTTCAACCTTGGGTTTCAGAGTGTACTACGGTCTTCCACTATGTAAATGTAGGGGTAGTGAGGTACTACTCACCTTTGGATGCTCATAATCTTGTTTGAGGTCTATAACCCTTAACTTGCTCAAATTCATTAACAAGGCTCAACTACCCCCAAATGAGGTTGCACGTTGTCTAAGAGTCCCAAGTACACTTGTTGGATTGCTTGGATTGCTCTCAATATGTTTCATAAGTCTCCAAGCTTCATTTTTTCATTGGGTTCATGCATTTGACAAAAACCAGTCATGTGTGTGTTATGCAGTCCTAGAGGGCTACTAGCCCGTGGAGGCCTAATTGGCCTTATTTTGCTCCTACCGATCAACGATGGTCATTTCCACCACAAAACTTGTTTGGAATGATGTTTTAGGAGTGTATGATCAAGGATTTTGAGGTTTAGCCCACTGTTAGTGCATATTTAGGACTGTCCATCTTTTGTGGCATATTTGGAGGGTTCAGTAGGGTTTGGGGCAAGTAATGTTGGAAAGTCTCTCTCACTCCACTCTTCAAGCCTCCACAATGGTTTAGGATCTCTACCACATCTTAAAGAACCTTACCCTACTTTTTCCCTACAAGGAAAATGTCAAACACTTGGCAAACAAGAAGGAAAACAGTGAATTGCCTTTGTCACTGTCTTTTTACTGCCCTTTGCTAGTCAATTGTTGTCATCACTTTAAACCTGCACAAAGAAGAATTTGTATAGAGAGAATACCTCAAAGAGGTTTAAGAAGTATTAGAGGAAATCCTATTAAATTTCCTTCAATATCCAAGGCTTGGATTATGCTCTTCAAGCATTCCATGGGCATTTTTCCATATACAATTCATGAAAACAGTGAACTCACTGTTTGATTACAAGATGAGAAGGATTTAAGAAAGAACAAGCTAAAATAGTCCTCCAAGAAGTATACTCACTTCCTTTGGCCAAATTTCCAGACCCTTGTCACATTCATTTGCTCACTCAAATTACTTTTGAGTGCAAACTTTGAGTTTCATTCAAGCTACTAGCCAAATGACAAACACTTGCCTAGTATTCACTCAATTGCATATTCCAAATACCTCTCTGGCACAAAATGAAAGATATGTACATTATAAACACATGAACCAACTTGGAAGAATCCATTGGAGGGATCCCAGACCTAGATCAACCAAGTTGTTGCATTTTGCAACTTAAAACCCCTGGCAGGGCAGCAGGTACATAGTTTACAAATATTTTTGTACAAACACCTTGCAAATGAAAAACCAATTGAAAAATTACATGAGAAGATTTATTACATCAACATTCCAACTTCCAAGAAGGTACAGTATGGAATAGAACAGGTACAGTACAGACTGCTCTTCAAAAGGAAGAAAAAACAGTCATAAAAGCCAAAAAAAGCATGATTTCATTTAAGACTCTCTTGTAAATACAATCACCAACCATTTACAAGGAAAAGGGAGGCCTTATATATTTTATCTAGTTGTTTTTCATGCCCTAGTATGGACATGAAGCTTCAATAACTTCATTTTGCAAGAAAATGACAATTTTGACAACTTTTCAAGCCAAATGACAACTTTTCTTGCTCACAAAGGCATTTTTGACAACTTAGCCTTATCAAATTTTCTAAACAACTTAGACATGCTTAAAAACACTAAAAAAACATGTTTCAATGCTTTTGAAGACATTAGGAGACCTTTTTGGCAATTTTTCACATTTTTGCCAAAAATTGTCAACTCAAGGCCTAAAAGGCAAAACTTGATCTCTAGAGCCCAAAATGAGATCAAAACCACTAAACGTGACCCAAAACAACCTAAAACAAAAAAATAAACCTAACACAAGACTTTACAAATATAAAACATTAAATACCCAAAAATGGGAGTTTTACTCAACTAGGTGCTCCTGCACCATACTCCCCCCAAAACAAAGAAGTCATGTGACTCCTTGAGGCAGCAAAGAAGAAGAAATGCCAACTTTTTGAAAGTCAGCTTCAGGTATCCAAGTGGCCTCTGAGGTAGGCTGATCCTTCCACTTGATGAGATGCTCCATGTAGGTGTGATTCCTTGTCTGCTTGAGAATTCTGGAGTCTAGAACCTGTTCAGCTTGGGGAAAAGAAAGAGAAGGGAGAGATAGATCAAAAAGGGATTGAGAAAAATTTGAAACTCTTTGAATCTCCTCAGGTGGCTTCCCTTTGAAAGCAATTAGGTCTGCAACATTAAAAATGGGGGACAAAGAAACATTAGTAGGCAAATCAACTTTATAAGCATTAGACCCATACTTAGCCAAGATCTTGCAAGGGCATATTCTCCTCATCTGAAGCTTGCTTGGAACTCCCTTTTGTAGCCTTTCCTTATCCAAATGAACCATCACATAATAACCTATGGCAAACTGAACATCTCTCTTTGTAGCATCCACTCTTGCCTTGACTTTTTGAGAGGTGTCTTGGAGAGCTTGTCTCACTTGCTCATGAACCTCCTTCATCGAGTGAGCCATGTCATCTGTTGTCCCACTCTTATGCTACAAGTTAGTGATATCCCTCAACTCCATTATACCCCTTGGATGCATACCATAAACAACTTCAAATGGGCTTTTACCTGTAGACCGGTTAACACTATCATTATAGGCATATTCTGCTTGATGAATGAGCCGATCCCAACTCTGCCCATAGTCCTTTGTTAAGCACCTAAGCATATTTCCAAGAGACCTGTTCACAACTTCGATTTGGCCATTAGTTTGTGGATGATAAGCCAAACCAAAAGAGAGATTAGTACCCAATCTCTTCCATAATGTTTTCCAGAAATGACCAAGAAACTTAACACCCCTATCAGAAACAATACTAGTAGGAAAACCATAAATTCTAACAACTTCTTTGAAAAAAAAATAGGCAATATGACTTGCATCATGTTTTGTTTTGCAAGGAATGAAGTGAGCCATCTTGCTGAATCTATCAACTACTACAAAGATGCTATCAAATCCTGCTTGAGTTCTAGGTAATCCTACTACAAAATCCATGCTAATGCAATCCCAAGGCCTATGTGGAATGGGAAGAGGCTGATATAAACCAACATTAGAGGAATTACCTTTTGCTTTCTGGCATACCAAGCACTGCTCAACATACCTCCTGATGTCTCTCTGCATCTTAGGCCAATAATAGAACCTTTTAACCAGCTCTAAGGTCTTATTGAGACTGAAATGTCCACTTAAGCACCCATTGTGCTTCTCTTGAATGAGGTTCTCTCTCATAGAACCCTTTGGAACACACAACTCTCCACCCCTGAATAACAAACCATCCTGCAAAGTGAAATTAGCATATGCACCATGGAATTTATTCTCAAAATCTTTACAAATTTTATAAGCTTCAGCAAAATCGTTATCAATAGGATACATGTCTTTGAAACTAATACCAATGCTCTGAACTTGAATCTCATGAATAGTTAACAACCTTCTACTCAAAGCATCTGCTACTTTATTCAACTGACCCTTCTTATGCTTAAGAGTAAAAGTGTAAGCTTGTAAGTATTCTACCCATTTAACATGCCTATGATTCAGTTTATCTTGAGAGTTCAAGAAACTGAGTGCCTGATTATCTGTGTATACAACAAACTCTTTAGGAAGAAGATAGTGTCTCCATTTCCTAAGTGCTTGTACTAATGCATAAAGTTCTAAATCATAGGATGAGTACTTTTTCTTCGCATCATTCAATTTCTCACTAAAGAATGCAACTGGTCTATTTTCCTGACTTAAAACAGGTCCTACTGCAATATTACTAGCATCACATTCAATAGTAAAAAGATTATCAAAACTAGGTAAAATGAGCATTGGTTGAGTAGCTACTTTAGTTTTCAGTAATTCAAACCCCTTATTTGCTGCACTTGTCCATTGAAACTTTACCTTTACACCCCCTTTGATTGTGTCCAACATTGGAGCACAAATCTCACTGAATCCCCTGATGAATTTCCTATAAAACTGTGTCAAACCATGGAAGCTTTTGACATCACTGGCTGTCTTAGGAGTTGGCCAACTAGTTATTTCTACCTTTTGAGTGATCCATTTTTAGATTGCCTCCTGATACAACAAAACCAAGATAGACCAATTCTTGATTCATAAAATCACATTTCTCAAGATTAATGGTTAGTTGTTCATCAGATAATTGTTTCAAAACATTAGCTAAATGTTGTAAGTGCTCTTCCTTAGTCTTGCTGAAAATAAGAATATCATCTAAATACACTACAACAAATTTGCCAATGAAATCATGTAAAACTTCATTCATGAGCCTCATGAATGTGCTGGGAGCATTAGAGAGTCCAAAAGGCATGACTAGCCACTCATAGAGTCCCTCATTTGTTTTGAAAGTTGTCTTCCACTCATCCCCCTCTTTGATTCTTATCCGATGGTAGCCACTCTTCAAATCAATCTTACTGAAATATTGTGCACCCCCCAAACAATCCATCAAATCCTCTATCCTGGGTATGGGAAATTTGTATCTGATGGTGATTTTGTTTATGGCTCTGGAATCTGTACAAAGTCTCCATGTTCCACCCTTCTTAGGTGCCAACACTGTAGGTACTGCACAAGGATTAATGCTTTTCCTAATCAGCCCTTGGTCTAAGAGTTCTTGTATTTGTCTTGCTACCTCTTTGTTTTGGTCAGGGGTCATCTTGTAGGCTGCCTTATTGGGCAAAGAGGCTCCAGGAATGAAGTCAATTTGATAACTAATGGCTCTAGGAGGTGGTAAGGCTGCAGGTGTACCATCACTGATTATTTGTTTGAAGTTATCAAGGATTTGCTGCACTTCATATGGTATCTCAACTTTCTTTTCTACCTTTTCTTCCTTAGGCTTCACTATGAGTGCAAATCCTACTCCTTCACCTTCTTCTAGTGTTTTTATGAACTCTTTCTCATTCACTAACAAAATGTTAGGCACCTTATTGTTGCTCTCTCCTTCTTCAATGAGGGATTGAATCTGATAGCTTACTCCATCTTTCTTAAAAGAATAGGAGTTTCTTTCCCCATCATGCTATGCTTTTCGGTCAAACTGCCCATGGTCTACCCAACAACAGGTGGCAAGCATCCATAGGAAGTATGTCACATAGGATCCTATCTACATATCCCCTGATGTGGAAATCTACCCAGGCTTGCTCATTTACCAACACATGTTGTCCCTTGTTTAACCAGGTGACTTTATATGGCTCCTTGTGTTGTATCCTAGGTAGTTTCAATTTGCTTACTGCTTCTTCTGATATGATGTTATCTGTGGATCCTGAATCTATGAACACCTTACACACCTTTCCCATGATTTTACACTTAATCCTGAACAATGCTCTTCTCTGTGAGGCCTTTGTACTATGTGGATTCTTCATTAACACTCTCTTGATCATCAAACTCTCACCATCTTCTAAAGCTAGGTGGTTCGATGCTGATGTTCTGATACTACATTCATCTTCTTGAACATAATTTACCCTCTTTTCACCTCAATGGGATGAACTGGGCTTCTCTAGGCATCTATAGGCAGGGTGGCCCAACTTTTGGCAGTTATAGCATTTCATGGTTGAGAAGTAGGATCCTCTCCCTAGTCCATTAGATCTACCCCTACTCGGGTTTCTTGATCTCCTACCCCTATAGTTAGGTTTGCTCTGAGAATCCCCACTTTGCTCAATAAGCTTAGACTCTCCTTGGGACAGTTGATCTATGTTTCTTCCCCCAAAACTGCCTCTGTGGCCTCTACCATCTCTTCCCCTACCTCTTCCTCTATTGTTTTGTTCTTGCTTTCTCCTACCTTTCTCTTCCACCTTAAGTGCCAATTGATAGAACTTGTGCACGATTTGTGGGCACAACAAGCTCATCTCTTCCTGGATGTTCCATCTTAACCCATTCAAATACCTTGCCACTTTGATACTCTCATCCTCTACTACTCTGGATCTCATGCACAATTTCTGAAACTCTTCAGTGTAGCTACTGACATCTAGGTCTTGTTGTCTCAAGTTTTGTCTTTTCTTGTGAAGTTGTATCTCATAGTTTTCAGGAAGGTAGGTCTCCTTGATTTTGGCTACCATTACTTTCCAGGTGGCTAGTGGTTGCTTACCTACTTTCACCCTTTCCTCTTAGATGAACTTCCACCAAGTTAAGGCTACCCCTCTCAGCCTTGATTTTGCCACCTTGACCTTTTGTGCTTCAGTAACTCCATCACACTCAAAATGGTTTTCTAACCCTTCAATCCACTCTATTAGAGCATCTGGATCCATCTACCCACTGAAAAGAGCCACTCCTTCTAAGGTCTTACCACTCATAGCTCTCAAGGCTTTCAAGAATGGTTCTTGCTCAATGACAGGGTCGAGCATGGGGACTTCATCCTCTATTGCCATCATTTTACCCTGATCTCCAACCTTATCATGGACTTCTTCAGTTTTGACTTCTACTTTAGCTAGTTTCATTGCTAGTTGGTCTAATCTCTCTTTGAATGCCCTATTTTCCTCTTCTTGGTCCTTAACCTTCTTAGCCAATTCTGCATTGGTCACCATGTTTTCCTAATGTGTCTTTCTCCTAAATCTTTTGTTGGCTCTGATACCACTATGATAGGGAGCTTGCTAGGAAAGTACTCACAAGGCTAATTTGCTCAAAAGATTCAATTCATTAGCCAAATACTTGTAGAGTCTGTTGTGTATGACTACTCAATTTGTCTTGTTGTTGTAATACCAAGTACTCCATGGTTTACTTTCCTAATAAACTCCCTTTTTGGTGATGATTCTCGCCCATGCACAGATCTACTCAAAATGCTTATTCCTTCTAACTACACTTTCTCATGCTTGGCTCTTAGGGCCTTCAACCTTGGGTTTCAGAGTGTACTAGGGTCTTCCACCATGTAAATGTAGGGGCAGTGAGGTACTACTCACCTTTGGATGCTCATAATCTTGTTTGAGGTCTATAACCCTTAACTTGCTCAAATTCATTAACAGGGCTCAACTACCCCCAAATGAGGCTACATGCTGTCTAGTTGTCCCAAGTACACTTGTTGGACTGCTTGGATTGCTCTCAATGTGTTTCATAAGTCTCCAAGCTTCATTTTTCCATCAGGTTCATGCATTTGGCAAAAACCAGTCATTTGTGTGTTATGCAGTCCTGGAGGGCTACTAGCTCGTGGAGGCCTAATTGGCCTTATTTTGCTCCTACTGGTCAACGATGGTCATTTACACCACAAAAAATGTTTGGAATGATGTTTTAGAAGTGTATGGTCAAGGATTTTTGAGGTTTAGCCCACTGTTAGTGCATATTTAGGATCGTCCACCTTTTGTGGCACATTTGGAGGTTTGGTAGGGTTTGGGGCAAGTAATGTTGGAAAGTCTCTCTCTTTCCACTCTTCAAGCCTCCAAAATGGTTTAGGATATTTGCCACATCTTAAAGAACCTTCCCCTAATTTTTCCCTGCAAGGAAAATGTCAAACGCTTGGCAAACAAGAAGGAAAACAGTAAATTGCCTCTGTCACTGTCTTTTTACTGCCCTTTGCCAGTCAACTGTTGTCATCACTTTAAACCTACACAAAGAAGAATTTGTATAGAGAGAATACCTCAAAGAGGTCTAAGAGGTATTAGAGGAACTCCTATTACATTTCCTTCAAGATCCAAGGCTTGGATTATGCTCTTCAAGCATTCCATGGGCATTTTACCATATACAATTCATGAAAACGGCGAACTCACTGTTTGATTACAAGATGAGAAGGATTTAAGAAATAACAAGATAAACTAGTCCTCCAAGCAATATACTCAATGCCTTTGGCCAAATTTCCAGACCCTTGTCACATTCATTTGCTCACTCAAATTACTTTTGAGTGCAAACTTTGAGTTTCATTCAAGCTACTAGCCAAATGACAAACACTTGCCTAGTATTCACTCAATTGCATATTCCAAACACCTCTCTGGCACAAAATGAAAGATATGTACATTATATACACATGAATCAACTTGGAAGAATCCATTGGAGGGATCCCAGACCTGGATCAACCAAGTTGTTGCATTTTGCAACTCAAAACCCCTGGCAGGGCAGCAGGTACATAGTTTACAAATATTTTTGTACAAACACCTTGCAAATGAAAAACCAATTGAAAAATTACATGAGAAGATTTATTACATCAACATTCCAACTTCCAAGAAGGTATAGTATGGAATAGAACAGGTACAGTACTGACTGCTCTTCAAAAGGAAGAAAAAACAGTCATAAAAGCCAAAAAAAGCATGATTTCATTTAAGACTCTCTTGTAAATACAATCACCAACCCTTTCCAAGGAAAAGGGAGGCCTTATATATTTTATCCATTTGTTTTTCATGCCCTAGTATGGACATGAAGCTTCAATAACTTCATTTTGCAAGAAAATGACAATTTTGACAACTTTTCAAGCTAAATGACAACTTTTCTTGCTCACAAAGGCATTTTTGACAACTTAGCCTTATCAAATTTTCTAAATAACTTAGACATGCTTAAAAACACTAAAAAAACATGTTTCAATGCTTTTGAAGACATTAGGAGACCTTTTTGGCAAATTTTCACATTTTTGCCAAAAATTGTCAACTCAAGGCCTAAAAGGCAAAACTTGATCTCTAGAGCCCAAAATGAGATCAAAACCACTAAACATGACCCAAAACAACCTAAAACAACAAAATCAACCTAACACAAGACTTTACAAACATAAAAGCATTAAATACCCAAAAATGGGAGTTTTACTCAACTAGGTGCTCCTGCACCATGCAGTTTGTTGGGTCTCAAAGGCAACCGATCGTAATATTCTGAGACTGGTATAAGTGAGAGATCACCCTTGGTAGAAAGACCTGGAAAGTCTCTAAGTGATGCTGCCAAGTATACCAAATATGAGTTCATGTAAAATGTCATGGTAGAAGGGACTGCTGCAAGTTGTTTGCACAAGGCATTGCTGATGACTTCTCCCCATGATATATGATGCGATTGCCTTATGAACATGATGAACTGGTACATCCATGGCTCAAAGACATTAGAATGCTCAAGGCCCATCATCCTTCTAAGAAGGGTTATGGTGTCTCTTATCTCCCATTTGAAATCGCAGCAGTACAACTTAGCCCACCTTGAAAAGGAGGCTTGTGGCTCTTGGATCCACCTGTTGATATGTCGCTTACAATCTTTTTCCCTTTTCACATAGTAATCAGCTGCACTTTCTTTGGATATTTCCATGTAAATAGGTGCAGGAGGTATTCTGAAAACCTTCTCAATCGTATCTACATCAAGATGAATTATTGCCTCACTGTCATCATTTTTGATGACTCTTGTCTCTTTGTCAAAATGATGGGTGCAGGTGAGAACAAATTCAGGTTCTAGGGTAGCCGTCGGGAAGGAAGATGCATGATGGATATGGCTGTCCAACAGCCGCTGCATGTTATTATCTTGTGGATCTTCCACCCTCTTGACAAACTCTGACATATCCACGTGCCCTATTTATGTGTCTCTGATACGGTCCAAATCTGAAGAAACTTGGGAAGGTGCCACCTCATTCTGATACTTGTCATACTTGTACTTCATCTTTTTTGGAACCGGAGATGATGGCAAATCAGACATTGATTGGAAACCTGGAATACTATGATGAAGACTTAAAAGTGTTAAGGCAACATCATAGTCAGCTGCAACTAACATTCTTCCTTCTTCAAATGGGAAAAAAATTGATTCTTGAACTTCACGATTTTGTGAGAGGAAGAGGGGAAATATATGGAAATGGGAAAATCTTGACTTTGACCAATTTCGGATCTTGGGGAAATTTTTGCAAGTATACAAGTTGGAAAGAACATACATGTAATCGAGGTTTTAAAACCCGACTGCAAGTACACTTGTAAATTTGCAAATGGAGAAATGGATGGAAAATGAGAATTTCACTTGCGAAAAATGCCGGAAATGGAAAGTACGAATATGAGAAACATGAATGGATAGAAATGGAAAAATCCGGGAATGTCATTTTCATGAAAATGGGAAGAACTTTTCAACATGTAATCCGGTTTTTAAAACCCGAATTTGAAAGGGGGGGTGTTTCACATCTTTTCAACTTGGAATTTCAATCATAAATGGTTAAATTCATTAACCGTAAGGGAAGAACACAAATTTCCAGCCAACTTGTAATTGGGATTTAAAATCCCGAATACAAATGAAGAGGAAAAAAGGGGAAGAACAATGCAATTCAAAAATTGCATACCAAGTGGAAAATCTCTCTCACAAAAACCGATTTTTGGGGGAAGAACAACATATTTACAAAAATGCAACTAGAAAGGAAAACTAAGAAAACAAGAAAGAAAGGAAAACATACCCTAAGCGAAACTGAAAATGCTTCTCCAAAAATTTAAACAATCTTTGAATGAAGAAGAATAGCTCTTAAGTAAACACAAACCGCAATCCCCAAACCCTAGCCACGTTTTTGAAAAACATGGCAGCAAATGCATGAAAAATGAATTAAATAAAGCTCCAATCTCCATGCCTAGGTAGGAGAGTTAAAAACGATTTAGAAGTTTGGAGGTTTATGGCACTTACGTGAGGTAAAAACATGGCATTTGAAAAAAAAACATTTTTTTGTTGTTCCAACGTTTAAAAACCAACAAGAATGATTACCATGTGGTGAAGAAAGGAGCTTCCAAATCCACAAAAATCACCTAAAACTGAAAAACGCCTTCCTCCTAAAAACTCTCCTCAAAAATCGATTGAAACTTTCAACAAATTTGCTTTCAAATGAAAATTGGGTTTTTTGGAGACAAAGACAAGTTCGAATTTTCACTTTTTCCTCAACAAAGCCAAAATCGGGATTTTTGGAACAAAATGCAAGTTTAAAATGTCAAAAATGCACTTTATAAGCAAAATCGGGTTTTTTAGACCAAAGTGCAAGTTTTAAATTGTCACTTTTTCAATTACAAGGCAACATCAGGTTTTTGAGAGAGAAATGCAAGTTTAAAATCACTTGCAAAGGGGAAATAAAACCCCTACACCAAGTTATAATTTACTTGCACACATGTAATAGGGGTTTAAAATCCCTATTACATGTGAAAACCATTAAAGTAGGGGTTTTTGGAAAGAACTACAAGTTTACTTTTAACTTAACCAAAAAATCCCTATTTTAACTAAAAAAGCCAAAAAACAATAAAAACAACAAAGGGGAAATTTAAAACAAATTACAAATTTTCATTTTTTAAATAAAGTGCACATGTAATAAGCTAAAAATCTCCCTACAAAGACCAAAACAATGGAAATAATTAAAACTTGCAGTTCAAGGAAAATTCTCCACTTGCAGTCGGGATTTTAAAACCCGAAATTGAAGGAAAGACATAGCAAATGAACCTAGAATGAGACAAAATTCGAAACATAGTTCGAGGATGGACTGAGGATTAAGCCAGTCCAAGGATTAGTCAAAATTTTGCCTCGGGAAGCATGCCATAGAGTAAATTTTTTCATTTTTTCATTTTTTCACAAAAATTTTATGTAATGGTCCTTCATTTTTGGAAACAAAAATGAGAAAAACATAACTTTAACATGATTATAAAATGTCATAATGCCACTGCTGCTATATTTGGAACTTGAATCGTCTATGTTTCCCAACTATTTATGTAGTGATTAATACATTTATTCAATGTTGTTTTTCCTACTGTTGTTTTATATATGTTTGAATCATGTATCTATATTCATACTGTGTATAATAAACATCATGCAATATTTTTATGTGTGTATGTATGTATGTATGTATACATACATACATACATACATACATACATACTTATTGTATGTGTATATGTGCATGCAATACATTATACAATTCAACAATGACTATGTATATTTGAAAAAATAAATGAATAAAACATTTCAATACATGTATATGTATGTATATATGTACATGTATGTATAAACATACATACATACATACATACATACATACATACATACATACATACATAGTGTATGTATACACGTACATACAATACATTATACATTTCAACAATGACTATGTATATTTGAAAAAACAAAAATGAATAAAACATTTCAAGACTTAAATGCATACACATATATTTATTCATTGCTTGATCATGTACAATTAGTATGTATGTATTACATTGCATAAATGCATACCATATGTATGTATGTAGGTAGGTATTACATACATACATATAGTTCTCACAATGTATGTATGTACATAAATACACACATACATAAACTGACACAAAATCATGCATACATCTTAAAACAAAATACAAAGCTTAAAAACAAATGTTGCAACAAGAGGAAAAATGTTCATAAAATATAATGTGTTAGCAAACACATTACTTTGACATCTTGATCAGCCAAATACTTGGTTCATCTCTCCATGCTACTGCATGCTTACAAAAATTTGTAATAATTAGGGGTAGTAACGTTCTTACTTCAAAACATCCTACAATATTGCATGCACAAGGAGAGGCATTGAATGTTGCAGAGGATATTAAGTGAAAACGGGGAAAATTCATAATGAAAATGACCCTTCAAATTCTCCTATTATAAAATCATTTGAATGTAGAGAATGAATGCTTTCAATTTTGGTAGTCGATTTTCAAATTTAAATATATGTGGGAAACAATCACTCACTTCATTTGCAAGATATGTTTGATTTCTACAATTTTATCATGAATATAGTTTTATATATTATTTTTAA